>NC_138862.1:39908390-40437920 GCF_965194805.1 Balaenoptera borealis
CCTTGGATATTCTTTTCTGTTTTTCTTGGTCTTTGTTCTCTTTCCTTTTTAGTTTTTGAGGATTCCATTGATGTATCCTTCAGGTCAGAAATTCTTTCCTCAGCCATATCCAGTCTACTAATAAGCTCATCAAAGGCCCTTTTCATTCATATTATAGCATTTTTTATCTCTAGCATTTCTTTTTTATTCTTTCTTAGGATTTCCATCTCTGCTTACATTGCTGGTCTGTTCTTGCAGGCTGTCTACTTTATCCATTAGAGCCCTTGGCATATCAACCACAGATTTTTAATTCCTAGTTTGATAATTCCAACATCCTTGGCATGCCTGGTTCTGATACTTGTTCTGTCGCTTCAAATTGTGTCTTTTCCTTTAGTGTGCCTAGAAATTTTTCTTGAGAGCTGAACAATGGCAATACTGAGTAAAAGGAGCTGTTGTAAATAAACCTTTATTGATGTGGTGGTGAAGTACAAGGGGAGGGAAACTTTTTATAGTCCTATGATTAGATCTCAGTCTTTCAGTGACCCTATGCCTCTGGACTGTGAAACACTTCACAGGTTTTTCACAGGTTTTTTCTCCCCACTTAGCTGAGAAAAGATGCTAAAGTGGGCTTGAGTTAACTACAATCATACCTTGGTATCTGTGGGGATTGGTTCCAGGACCCGCCACAGATACCAAAATTCCAGGAGGCTCAGGTCCCATAGTCAGCCCTTAGTGTCCATGGCTCTTAATCTGCATATTCAACCAGCCAGGGATCACGTAGTATTTATTCAAAAAACTTCATCTATAAGTGAACCCAGGCAGTTCAAACTCATGTTGTTCAAGGGTCAATTGTATTTCCCTTCTGCCACATGGAAGGCTAGAGTAGGCTAGAGTTGGGTGTTTCCTTTCCTCATGTCATTTAGCCTCTGATAAAACCCCAGCAGATTAGGCTCTGGTTAACTAGTTTCTCCTGATGACAAGCCTTGTTAAAAGTAACAGACTAGGGCTTCCCTGGTGGCGCAGTGGTTGAGAATCTGCCTGCCAATGCAGGGGACACGGGTTCGAGCCCTGGTCTGGGAAGATCCCACATGCCGCGGAGCAACTGGGTCCGTGAGCCACAACTACTGAGCCTGCGCGTCTGGAGCCTGTGCTCCGCAACAAGCGAGGCCGCCATAGTGAGAGGCCCGCGCACCGCGATGAAGAGTGGCCCCCGCTCGCCGCAACTAGAGAAAGCCCTCGCACGGAAACGAAGACCCAACACAGCCATAAATAAATAAATAAAATTAAAAAAAAAGAAAAACAGACTAAGTTTGGGATTGACATGTACACACTGATATATTTAAAATAGACAACCAACAGGGACCTACTGTATAGCACAGGGAACGCTGTTCAATATTCTGTAATAACTAAATGGGGAAAGAATTTGAAAAAGAATAGATGCATGTATATGTATAACCGAATCACTTTGCTGTACACCTGAAACTAACACATTATTAATCCACTATGCTCCAATATAAAATAAAAATATATTTAAAAAAAAGAACAGAGTATAGGTATCCCCTGTTTTTGAAAGTCTGCTTTACACCACTTCACTTTTATGAAAGACCTACCTTAGTACCTGTTTTCACTAACCAAAAGAAATCTGAAGAGGATCTTGGCATTTATGAAAAAAGGCAAAAAACAAAATTAGCATTGCGTGTTTGTTCTGCAGTGAGCCGTTATAGAGACAGCGTGCACCCAGAGCAGTAAGGGTGGCCCCACCAAGCTCCTTCCCCGGGAACTACATTCAGCATCAAGCCACCAAGGCTTTGAACTGTGTCTGTGAGCATCTGTGCTTTAGCTCGATTTATTTTATGCATCCACTGGCAAAATGTATCCTAAGGTAATTGCTTCTTCGCTTTACACCATTTCAGTTTATGAAAGGTTTCATGAACTCCCTACTTTGAAAAAGTGAGGGAAACCTGTACTCTTGGGTATTTCATAATAGTTCCTTTTCCGCCTCCGCTTGTGGGAAGCCTGAGGGGATTTTTCTCAGACATTTACTGTGAGAATCTGGTCAAGCTCCTGGAAGTAAATCTCGCAATAATGTGGGGGGACCCCTATGACTGAGTCCCTCTAGAATTTTTAACTCTCAGATGTGTCCACGCAAAGCCTCCAGAAATGTATCAAGTACAGTTTAGGTTTCTCTACCCCAGCACTGGTTCCTGCAGCAGTTTTTGCTGGTGAGTCTCTGCTCCTGTAAGCCAAGACTCCCTGTATTTGCCTCACTGTCTCTCCAGTCTTGGGGGCAGCAGTTTGCCCTGTGGGCATTCCTGTCTCAGGATGGGTTGTTGAGTTTTTCAGCCTGTCCAGCTTTTTACTTGTTGTTAGAACTGAGTGGTGACTTCCGATCTTCTTCCACACAGAACTGGAAACCAGAAGTCCACCCGTGCTCTTTTGCAGTGTGCTAGCAGGCCTCAGAGAAAGAGCCATCACTGTATTTGTGCATGCATGCTGTGGATGAGAGAACAAAGAACATCAGAACAGCAAAGCATTCTTCAGGCTCTCCAAAATGAGAAGGTAATTTGAATGTATTATAGCAAGAGAGCCTTCTTGCTGGGAATTGGAATCCCTCCCCTTGCTGCAAGAGATCTCTGGCCATCCATGAGCATAAAGAAAGAAACCCTGGGGCAGTAGCCCCGGAGACTTACAGTAGGGTCAGTGCTGTCTTCCTTGGCCATTCATAAGCTTTCACAGACTCAGCACCAAACTGAAGTGCTGAGGGTAGAGAATAAGAGATCTCAGGATTTGTTTGGAGAGAAATGTCTATTTGAAATACATATACTAATAACATCTGATAGAAATGTGATCAAAACAATCTGATATGGTTATGACTCGAACCACTTTAAATATACCTTGTATGGAAGAAATATGTTGCAAAAATCTATATTGGGGCTTTAAGATGGAGGAAATGCCAAAAGAATGTGTATATTTCTTAGGGGGTCAGATAATGGGGGACTACAAACAGCTAAACAAGGTTAGACTGAAGAATTATTGGTTAGTGGTAATGCAGTTTCCTTCATTGTGTTCTTAAAAATATTTCTAGGAATTGCAAATAATTTTGAAACCTTTAAAAGTCTCAAATGAAAGCCGAATGTTTATAAAAATGGTTGGACCATTTCAAATGCTACAGATTTTGCAACTATACTGTCAGGCATCCCAGGATGTTCTTTCAAACTCCCTGGGCAATAAGTAGAGGAAGTAGGTGTAAAAAAGAACAAGCTTGTGAAACAATTTAAGATTTTCCTCCCTGTTCCCTAAACAAGCATGTATTTAACTACCATAAGGACAAGAAATACTCTTACTTGAAAATGTGAAAAATCTTCTCATCAGTGCTTGCTTTTGAAATTTAGACTTTGGCTATAGGTAGACACCTAGAAAAGGAGCTGCTTTATTTTGCCAGAGTACACTTTTATGTATTTCTTTAAGGAAGGATTTACACGTAGTAAACTATCTGAGTTTTTACATTTCCAAAATGCCTTTGTTTCTCACCTTGATTAATAGTCTTCTTGTGGATAGATATCAATTTTTAAAACCATTTATCCTAGACATCTATTTGAAGGAATGTTCCATCATCTTCTATCCAATGATTCTTGTGAGAAATATTTATGATGCCCATCTTAAAACCAATCCTTTGTTTATGGCTGTTTAGTTTAGTATTGATTTAACTTTTGTTTTAAGTCCTCCTGCCAACAACTTTTAAGATCTTCTCTTGTTCTAAATTTTGTGATATGTCTAGTTGTGGTGTTTTTTGTTTGTTTGTTTGTTTCCATTGAATGTTGTTTTGTACTAGAGGGGTTCATTCAATCTTGAATGCACTGTTCTTTTTTGTGCCCTCAGGAAATTCCACTTTATTTTCCCTTCGATTATTTCATTCTCTCTCTCTTAGTTTCCCACTGCTTCTGTAACAAATTACCACAAACTTAGTGGCTTAAAACAACATAAAGTTCTTATCTGTAGTTCTGGAGATCAGAAGTCCTAAAATCAAGGTGTCAACAGAGCTGCATTTGTCCTGGATGCTCTAAAATGAATCCATTTCCTTTTCTTTTCTAGCTTCCAGAGGCTACATGCCTTCCTTGGCTCATGGCTCCTTCCTTAAATCATTCAGACTTCCGCTGTCATCACTTTCTCTGACTCTGACCTTCCTACTTCCTCTTATAAAGACCCTTGTGACTACATTGGGCCCCCCTGAATAATTCAGGATACTTTTCCCACTTTAATATCCTTAATTTAATCCCATTTGCAAATTCTCTTTAGCTATGTAAGGTAACATATTCACAGTTCTGGGAATTAAGATATAGATATCATTCGGAACCACTGTTTTATCTACCACACCCTCCATTTTCTTCATTTGGCATTTCTGGAATTCCTATTTCATAGATGATGTCCTTCCCAGAATGACTATCTCTATCTCTAATACTGATTTCTTACTTTTTCATCTCTTTCTCTTTTTGTGTATATTCTGGTAATTTCCTAGATTTTTTCTTCAAGTCTATTTTTAACATTTTATATTGGTGATTGTTTTTCTCTTTTTATACATAGCAGTTTATTTTTATTTTATAATTTCTTCTTTATTGGCTTTAAACTTAGGTGCCCTTCATCTGATTTATCTTTCAAATAAGTCCATCTGCATTTCATTATTCAGAAATTAACTAAATATTTGTTCTGATGATAGCTTCACTTTACTCAGCTCTGTTTTTTGTCATTTGTGTTGTAATTTCACTGAATTTTCAGGAAGAAAGTGAAATAAATATATGTGCTCTCTGTTACAACTTGAACTGGAAGTTCTATAAGCCTTTATTTTAGTTGCTTTACAAATAGTAAAAGATCTTCTGTGATGGATGCAGGAAATGATAAGGAAACCTAAAGAAAAGCATCTCTAGGAAGAGAAATAGTGGCAACTGGAAAGGCAGATGAATATCAGTAATAGTCAATAAAATGTTAAAAACAAAAATTTAAAAAGCTGTGAGAGAGGCATCCTAGTAGCCAATGGAACAAAATCTGAAATATTTGAAAGAAAATAATTACACTTCAGATGAAAGTTAAATTGACCTCCTGTACAAGAATGGTAGAATGAGAAATAAACACAAGGCAACACATTAAGTGTTGGGCTTCACCCCGCAGGCCTGCAAGGCCTGTGCTTGCCCAGCTTCAAGACTGAAGAAAGAGCCTGGAGTCAGCAACAGAGACATCATTCCTTTAATGGATGGGGGAGCTTACACGTCGGAAGCAAGGTCCTGGAGCTACACCCTACCATGTACGGTGCACGGCAGGTGGGCTCATTAGTTACCAGGAAACCAGCAGAAAACCAGCAGAGGGGCACGCCCCTCACTGCTTCTGATAAGAACAATCACTAGCTGGGGCCTGGGGCAAGATGTAGGAAGGTCAGTCATGTGAGTAGGATAAAGGTGAGGCAGGCAGTCGTTGGGCAGGGGATGTACAGAGAGCAAGAGAACAACCTTCACTTAATGAGTGGCCATACATTAGGCAATAGAGAGTCTCTTAATCTAACTGCCGAATGAGAAAATAAATTTAGAACATGAGAGTAATGGGAGTTGCAGTGGTCAATATTTAGGTTTTTAATACTTTCAAGTGTTGAAAAATATTTAAGGAGATAAATTTTAATCCAAATAAATTGGCTTGAGTTATGTAATAGTTCAGGTTCTGTGTTAAACATTCAACAAAATACCAAGATGTGATGCATGAATATAGTGGGTATTTTTACCATCCGATCGGCATAAGAAATGTGGTGTTTCTACAAACATTGTGGGTATGAAATTTGTTAGACTGGGGGTGTGACTCGACCTTCACTCAGTGCTCTATTCTACTCTGTGAGTCAACCAAGTGACACTAACTGCAGACAAACTCTAGGGCATCTTTACTGACAACACATAGCAACTCCAACTTGAAGAAGGAACCACTACAGGATAGGACCACCTATCAGCATCAGAATCACAATTGTGCTAAAGCCAGGGATGTGGAGAAAATGATGGCTTCCTGGATTGTTCTTGGGCAAGGACAACTGCCAGCACCCAGCCTGCTGATAGCCAAGGACCTGACATATTACCAAGCAAGGACTCTAAGGATGTATTAAAATGTATCCATGCAGAGGTACCCTCATTCAGGACCAGAAAGAAACCATTGAATAACCAATGTACTAGTTGCCTGCCTTCATCAACTGCTCTCAAATTCCAAATGTTCTATTCGGATTACCAACTGTAAACTTAGAATCTGTCCCATCCTTGTCCAATTCTTGGCACAAAACTACTTGAAATATCCAATGACATGTGAGGTGGTTTAGTGTGGTGGTTATGGACCTTCCCCTTGGATCCAGACTCTCTGGGTTTGAATCCTATTTCTTCCACTCATCAGCCATGTACGAGCTTGAACCTGTTGCTTAAATTCTCCATGCCTCTGTTTTTCCTTCTGAACAACCAGGAAAATAACAGCACACACCTCTTAAGGTTACCGTAAGAATTAAGAGAGTCAAGATACACAAAGCCCTCAAAAGAGTGCCAAGACAAATAGGCACTAAAAGAATGCAAATTTGATTATCTGCCATTTCCTGTTTCCCTTCCTTCCAGGAATAAATGAAAGGCTACCACATCAGTGTATCAATATATTGATATGAATAACTCTCACATTAATAATTACTTTTTCAAAATTTTAGTAGTCATGAGGCTGACTGACACTTGAAGTGCTTGAACGATAGTCTTGGACATCCAACAACATTGCAAACTCATTCTCAACTCAAATGACCCCATGGAGAAAGTCCGACCATACTTAGCCCCTCTGCTATAGCTTCTTTAGTACAGAAGTTGATCTGGACTATCAGTATATTTGAGGCCAACCACATGTGTTCTTCCTCCAACCTCTTTCTTCCATCTTTGGGTTCCAATCTTCTTTCTGCCTACATTTCCAGTAATGACCCTTGTCTTAAGTTTCAAAGTTGTATGGGTTAAACTACTTTCTCATTCTTACTCTGAGAATAGCATTGCATTCCACCCTCTTTCTGGAAAAGGGCTCTGCCCTTGAATAAAAGGCAAACTTGAATACTATTGAGTCATGATAAATGGTGAAACTTAAGCCCACAGGACTTTATCTTTGAACATATTTTTACCCTGACATCTTGAAAGCATTACATGATGCAATTATCTCCACAAGTTTTTTTAAAACTATTTTTCCATCCCAAACACACTATTCTAAATGAGACCTCAATTTATTACCATCATCATCATCATCCTTTCATAAACTCCTACTGAGTAAGCTGCTTCAAAGATATTGTTAACACTGAAAAGTGTATCACAGGATCTTGGTCACAGAGAGGTTAAGAGTCTATATGGGGAAATTGTACAAGTGCCGAAAGATTATGGACCCAGGTAAAATTTACTGTGTAGCTTATAATTGCAGCAGGTAATAAATGCTACATGCAGAATAAAGAATGGGTTTGAAGAGTCTTAAAAAATGAGTAAGGTTGAGACAAGAAAAGTGAGTGTATCAGAGCATCCTCAAAAGGATATACGTAGTGAGCACACATTGCAGAATCTGGAAGGCGTGTGACACGTCTGAGAAATAAGAGTAGGATGATTTGGTCACTGTGAGAAATTTTAATATGGAATCACTTTTCCATCTAGTAAAAACTACAGAGTTCATAAGAGAAGAGAAAAGAACCCAAACATCAACAAAAACCACAGTACGGATGATGGCTATTAGGCAAATATTCTTCTTGCTGTAAACTAGTATTCCTTTTGTATGTTTTTCTTCTTTCCCCTTCCTTTTTAATGGGGACCTAATGTTCCAAGAATCCATTTGACTTTGGCAAGCTGTATGAGACACCAAGCAAGAGCATGGTTAATATGCTTACATGATACAAATAAATAGAAAGTAAAAAACCAAACATGCAACAAGCTAGAATGATTGTCACCTGAAGAATCCAGAAACTGAGAAGAGCCTGGGTGGTGTAGCCTATGTGAAATGGGTGTCAGTGTCTCCAGAAGACCCCTGCTCCTGCTACACAGGCTAGCTTTGTTCTATTTCATGAAATGGCCAAGCTCTGTGGTATACTCATTCTTTTTCTCTTTCTCTTCAAAGGTTAAAACAAACAGGAGAGATCAGATGATGATCATAATAGGAAGAATGTGGGTGTGGGAGGTGTGAGAAATAACTGCCTGGGGCCTGAGTTGGTTCTCCCTTGGATGACTGGAAATCACACTGTGGCTGGATGACCAGAAAGTACACCAAAGACTTTGAGTAAAATCTACAGGCCAGGCCCATAGAAACAGTATTCTGCAAAGATAAGTCCGATCATCACTTACTCATATTTGCCAAAACAATCAGCCAGGAGAAGAACGTCCCTCTCCCCTGAGTCCCTGCTTCTTTCTCCCAGGATGTAGTGTTGCCTATTAGGACCATTGGAATTACCGCAAACATATCCTGACAGCTGCAGAAGATTTTGGTAACAGCCCTAATTCCACTTTCCCTTCCATCTGTCTGCAGATGGTTTAAATTTGACCCCTCAGGGAAAAAAAGAAAAAAAGAAAAAGAAAAAAAGCATCCTACCAAGAAGTAATTACTATGCTTGTAGATTTCACATCAAAAAAAAAAAAATGACAGGATTGTGATTTGCAGGAGTCTTGTAATTGTAGATTATGTTGGGAGTTTGACACTCATTCTGAGCATGGAGGTTTTGACACTATTTGGAGCTGGATTGCTAATATTTCGTGTAGATTTATTCAAGCTGTCAATCATAACAACATAGAAAATAATCAGAAATGTCAGCCAGGATGCTGAAGGAAGTCAGTCCTTTCAAAACTATTAGAATTGCTTTTATTTTTCTTTTTCAAAATATCTTTCAACTACAACAGGATGATACAACACCAGAATGTTTCTGTTTATTATATGCCATCTGGATTTCCTTTATTAATTATAGAATTCTTCTTTCTACAAGATTTTTCTTCTAAAAATTGCAAAACTATTTAAAGGTATTATTTTAAAATTCACTATACTTTAAGGAGATTATCTTGGTGTGAATAACATAACCGAGATAATTTAGGAGAAATAAAAATGTAAATAAAGTCCTAGAATATTTCAAAGAATTATAGACTCTTAGAATCTCTATGGCCTTAAAGTTCTCTGGTCCAAGCCTCTCCTTTGCTAAGTGGGGAACTCAGGTGCAGGGAGAGTTGACATGCCCTGAGCCACTCATTTTGCTTACCACTGAGCCAGAAGGAGATGCCAGCTCTCCTGATACCCAGTTCTGTACTCCTTCCACCAAATTTCTCCTGAGATGTCCCTTTGACACATAAGTCACACATAAGTCGTTCTTTTAAAATAAGTCAATTTTTCAGATGAACAGATAAAGAAGATGTGATACATACATACAATGGAATACTACTCGGCCATACAAAAGAATGAAATAATGCCATTTGCAGCAACACGGATGCGACTAGAGATTATCATACCAAGTGAAGTAAGTCAGAAAGAGTAAGACAAATACCATATGATATCACTTATATGTGGAATCTAAAATATGGCACAAATGAACTTATCTACAAAACAGAAACTGACTCATAGACATAGAGAACAGACTTGCGGTTGCCAAGGGGGAGTGGGGGAGGGAGAGGGATGGACTGGGAGTTTGGGGTTGGTAGATGCAAACTATTACATTAAAATGGATACACAACAAGGTCCTAATGTATAGCACAGGGAACTACATTCAATATCCTGTGACAAACCATAATGGAAAAGAATATTAAAAAGGAATGTACATATGTGTATAACTGAGTCACTTTGCTGTACAGCAGAGTGGCACAACATTGTAAATCAACTATACTTCAATAAAAAAAATAAAAATAAGTCAATTTTTTGTAATTATTTCATTAATCTTCAAATAAAAATCTCTGAAATAGAAGGAATTTCATTTTTAACATATTAAAGCCATATTTTAGGGTACTGGCTTTGTGAACAGTGTTGTAGAGCCTACCAAGAAAAGACATGGTTCCTTATGTCAAGAAGCATATCATTCTTTGGGGAAATTATCTTGGGAAATCAAGGTCTAGGCACGTGAAACTGTAAGACTCTAAGGCTGTATATGAGGGAAAATGAATGGCACAGAAGATACAAAAGAAAATAAGGCTTTTCCTTGGCTTTCAACAGGTGCTCTGTGAATACTTGTTGAGTTGCACTGAGTGTTTTCACTTGGAGAACAGCTTCTCTCTGGGAAGAGGAGGGGATAAGACAACATTGTCAATAAAAATTCTGTAGACTTGGGTTTAATTATGGATATTTTTTAAACATATCTAAATGTAAAATGAGTCTGGAAAGACAGTTGAGTGTTATGTATTTATTCTAAAAACATTACGTTAAAAGTACAGATTACATTAATATGTGAGAAAAAAATTCTTCCTTTAAATAATTTTCTAAGTATTTTATCAGTAGCTTTCTGATCTGTGATGATGATTTTATGTGTCAACTTGAATAGGCCATGATACTCAGATATTTGGTCAAACACTAGTCTAGACATTGCTGTGAAGGTAGTTTTTAGGTAAGTTTAACATTCAAATCAGTAGACCGTGAGTAAAGCAGATTAGCCTTATAATATGGGTAGGTCTCATGCAATCAGTTGAAATAAATGTTTCTTGCATTAAGCAATTGAGGTTGGATGATTGTAATCACAGCCTAACTTTCCTCTCCTTTCTAAAATAAAAATAGGTATTACAAGAAAAAAGAATGACGTCCCCCAAAGAAGAGAAAATTCTGCCTGCCATCCACAACATTAGCTCTTCCCTGGGGTCTCCTACCTGCCAGCCTACTCTGCTGATTTTGGACTTGCACAATGAATTAATTAATTAAAATACGCACACATACATATCCTATTGCTTCTGTTTCTCTGGTGAACCATGACTAATAGTACACCATCAACTTACCCATCTAATAAAGTATCATAAAAATTGACTGCTGGGGCTTCCCTGGTGGCGCAGTGGTTAGGAATCCGCCTGCCAATGCAGGGAACACGGGTTCGTGCCCCGGTCTGGGAGGATCCCACATGCCGCGGAGCAACTGGGCCCGTGAGCCACAACTACTGAGCCTGCGCGTCTGGAACCTGTGCTCCGCAACAAGAGAGGCCGCAACAGTGAGAGGCCCGCGCACCGCGATGAGGAGTGGCCCCCGCTTGCCACAACTGGAGAGAGCCCTCGCACAGAAACGAAGACCCAACACAGCCAAAAATAAATAAATAAATAAATTTATTAAAAAAAAAAAAAAAAAATTGACTGCTCAAAGGAAGATACATCTCAATGCTTTGACAGAAAGCACCAAAGTGACTTGGAGATAATAGAGAACTATCACTGTGACCATATGATTACTGCCTTGGACTGTGGTGGTTGGAATATTCTTTTGCAGAGGAAAAACTGCTAAGTTCTACCATAAAGGCAGGTAGTCTGGGCTCTAGACTCAGAGATGAATTGTGCCTTGTCTCAATATTTATTGGCTGTATGTGTTTAGTAAGGCATATCAGCTCTCTGAATCACAGGTTCATCATTTTAAAATTGTAATTTATTTAAAAAATTACATATAATAATAAGTAACTATGTTCCTATCCATAGGAAAAATACTCTACGGTATTTTCATTAATTTTTACTGTATATTTTCTTTCTTCCAAATGTGAAAGGACACTTGATTTGTGGAATCCTTTGGAGAAGTTGTATCATTTCAACTGGATGACTATTATTGAAGAAATATTTCCATGGTTGGCTTATAGGCTTCCTAGGGCCAGATGAGAATTAATATCTTAATATGTGTTCAGCGTTTTGCTCAGTGATTAACATAAGTAAAAGTAATCAATAAATATTTGTTATTGTTCATAGCTGCGGTAGAGAAAATGTTCACCAAACATTTCTTGCCCACATTTCACTGTGTTCTTGCAGCTTGATAGGACCATGTGAATAGTTTGCGCCAATTAGATATAAACAGAAGAAGGAACATTTTTAATTTCCAAAATGAATCCATTAAAAAAAAAAAAGTAAAAGCTGAAAAGACTAAGTGTTCCAGACGTTGCAACTTCAAGATGTAAAGAAAGCCTTCTTTATTCTGGGTTCTAGAGCAGCTAGGTGGAGTAGAGGTCCCTTGTCAACCTCTACAGTGAGTGTGAAATAGAAGTTTCTTGCATGAGGCCTCTGAGATTTGATGATTGTAGTCTCAGCCTCACTTTCCTATTCTGTTTAAAATGATGATGCGCCATGCTTACCCTTCAATAAGAATAATCAGTGACATTCCCAAATAACCAGAGACTCCAAACCACCATTATATTAAGTAAAATATATTGAATTATCTACATAATTTGTACTAAGACAACATGATGAGGTGATTCAGATTGAAAAGTGTTTTCTTTTTAACATTTTGTTTGTTTATACTTTTGTTTTTAAAGTTTGACTTTCAGTGAATTTATATACTTTAATTTCCCTTTCTTTTCTACTTCATGTAGACCTTTTAACATAACTCCTTTAGTTTTTGCCTGTCTGGGAAACTATTTTCCTTCAATTCTGAATAATAACCTTGCTAGGTACAGTCTTATTGGTTGTTAATTTTTTTCATTTAGGACTTTAATTATATCATGCCACTCCTTCTGGCCTGCAAAGATTTTGCTGAAATATCAGCTGATAGGCTTATGTGGATTCCCTTGCATGTGACTAATTGTTTTTCTCTAGGTGTCTTTAAATTCTCTCTTTATGTTTAATTTTGACATTTTAATTATAATTTGTCTTGGTGTGGATCTCTTTGGGTTCATTGTGTTTGGGGGGGGGGGGGTCTCTGTGCTCCCTAGACCTGGATATTTGCTTTCTTCTCCAGGTTAGGAAGTTTTTCAGCCATTATTTCTTCAAATAATTTTTCTGCCCCTTTCTTTGTCTCTCTTGTCCTTCTGGGATCCATATAATGCAAATTTGTCCCATAGATCCTTTAAACTATCCTTATTTAAAAAAAATTTTTGTTTTCTATTTTGCTTGGGTAATTTCCACTATTCTGTCTGCCAGATCATTGACCATTCTTCTGTACCATCTAATCTGCTATTGAGTCCCTCTACTGTATTTTTTATTTCAGTGTTTATATTCTGACTAGTTCTTTCTTATGTTTTCTCTTTGTTGAAGTTCTCATTGTGTTCCCTCATTCCTCTCCTAAATTCAGTGAGCATCTATTTTAACCATTATGAACTCTATATCTGGTAAATTTTTTTTTTTATCTCCGTCACATTAGGTATTTTTCCTGGAGTTTTATTTTGTTCTTTCATTTGGAATATACTCCTCTGCCTTATCACTTTGTTTGACTTTCTGTGTTTGTTTTCATGTGGACAAAACAGATACCTCTCCCAATCTTGAAGGCATGGCTTGTGTCAGAGTGTCCCCTGTGCAGACTGTGTGTACCAGGCAGTTTTGGCAGGCCAACTAGAGCTGAAGCAGGCACATGTGGGCCATGGAGTCCTGGGGCACACTGTGATGGGGCTGCCCCAGTAGGAGAGGTGGAGCTGGAGTGGACATGGGCAGGGAGCCCAGGACATTCCAAACTGGTGCTCACTTGAGGGGATGGCTGTAGCTTGTGAGGGTCAGGATTCTGGGGGCACACTGGCACTGCCTTAGATGGTCAGTTAGAACACCTGGATTGTATTCCCACCTGAGCTATCAAGGTGGAAGGGGAATGTCAAAAGTGGTGATTTGGGGTACCTCCTACCTCAGAGAGAGTCTTGTCATTTCCCCACCCATTTAGCAGATGCTCTAGGGTTAGTAAATGAATATCCTTGATGCATAAACTAGGTGCCCTTTAAACCACTGTTTTTTGGGGGTTTTTTTTTGTTTATTTATTTTATTTTATTTTATTTTATTTGCTGTGCCCCAGGTCAGGCAAGTCTGCACATGGGTCCCTCAGTGATAGCCCTTCCTACTGCACGTTGCCACATCAGGGGTGGGATTTCCATAGATACTGTGTCTGTGACTCATCTGCCCCTCTTTATGTTGTCCCTCTATCATATAATGTGCAAAAGCTGTTCAATCAACCCTCAGTTCTTTTTCAGGATGAATTGCTCTATATGTAGGTATAGGTTCAGTGTGTCTGTGGGAGAGGTTAGTTCAAGGTCTTCCTAATTTGCCATTTTGGACTGGACCAATTCTGTTATTTTCTTCATCTACTTTACCCAACTATGTAGTCAGGCATATAACCAAAGGATGGATTCAATAGGCCCACTTTGAGGTAGAGGTTTGGCCAAAGTCTATTTACCAGCCACCTTCCATAAGCTTCAGCGAACCATAGTCACATCTCAGGTCCACAGGGATTAAGGTCAACTCAGAGTCAGTGTCTGGGATTTTTCCCTTTCTCCAGTGCAGAGTCACTGGCAAAATGACTATATACTATATCAGGGGATGTTTAGAGGATGATTTACAGTCTGTACACATAATGGTTACAAGGCCCTCCTCAAGAAGGCCAACTGAGTTACTCCATTAAATCCTGTATCCAATAGATATAGCCTATCTAACTTTCTATTCCACCTCCTTAGTCTAACATGCTCAGGATCCATTCATGTATATGCTTCTCAGCTTCCAAATGGTAAATATGAGCAAGTTCTTTCAATCTCTGTGATGTGTAAGCTGTCTTCTCCCAAGATAATTAATGATTCTCCCCTGGGTCTTACTGGAACCTGACTCTCGTTTTTGAAGTATGATGTGGGTATTTTATGAAAGAAGGTTAGTTTCCTCTAAAAGAGGAAGGGAGTTGTTTGAACTGGCAAATGAATTTTGGGACTCAATTATGGGATTTATTTAATTATGGGGCCCAGGTTTTCCAGCTTCCTCTGAGAACACCCAAATATTTCTGCCCACGTCTAAGGGAATCATTCTTCCTCACTAAGAAAATTGGTAAAGTTGTCTGTCCAACTTGCTTTAAAATTCTCCAAACTGTACCATAAAACTTTGATTCTGATCTTCAGCTGTGTCTACAACTGAATTAAAAAATCCATTTAATGCTGTTATGAAGTTCTCTGGTTTTCTACCAGAATTTTGAGCTAAAAGTTCAAAACTTTGAGTTAACCTTTTTTTAAAAGGCTTTCGATGCCGTTTCATATACTCTTCTATCCCTTACAATATTTATAACCATTACTGCTGCCACAGTGGACGAGTTCAGTAGATTTCTTAGTTCTTAGAGCCCTGATACTTCAAATGGATTTGATGACACTGCATACCATGGATTACTAAAATTCTCCTTTTTGCCTGCAAGGGGGTCATTCCTACATTCATGCTCTAACATATGAACAACTCTATGCCACATAATTTCTTGAGGATTTTTTTCCTAGGACCATTCCTTATAGGCAAAAGTGTGTCTGCCACATTTCAACCAGGTAAACGGAAATCACTCTGAATACTCAAAGTAGCAAATTCAATGCAGGATATTAGTTTCACAGTGATGGAAAAGCTAAGGGGATGGTGAAGTGAATCAGAGATTAGTAACATCAGGAAGCTTCTTCCACCCATAAGTGAGGATCAATATTAAGAGAGCCTGAGGCCAGGGTACCTGGCATTAGCTGGGAGTATAGCAGGAATAGAGGCTACAGAGAAGCCATAGTCATCTCTGGAGATATAGCTGCTGCCAGAGATGTTGTTCAAAGTAGAAAAGGAGAAATATCCCAGCTTCTCCCTGACTCCTGGTCTCATCCCTCAATCTCCTGCCATTGCTGGGAGTCAATCCTCCTGTGATACTGAGGGAAACACTGGAAAGTTTAGGAGGAGATCTGAGAGCAAACAGTCCCTGGATCTACAAATAAATAAAAGTCATTGCTCTTTCCAGAACAGAGTGGTTTACTAAGGAGGAGAAAAAATTTCCCCCTCCACCTTGGAGTGAACTGTTCTGTTTACATTGAGCAGCTACCACTGTGTAATGAGGATGGCATCAGGCATCATGTGCATAATCCACCTAGAATAAAGCTATTACAAGAAAAAAAAAACAGACCAACTATGCATTAGGACATTTACCAGGAGAAAGAAATTGAGGAGAAACAAGCATTTACTTTTCAAAAATAAAGGAAAGAAGATTTGGTCAAATTGCTGATAAAAGACAATGTGAGAGAGACTCAAACACACAGTACAGCCAGACCAAAGAGGTTGAGGATGTTTTTAGAACACAGAACTCTATCCATTTAACTAGCTTTATCCCACATGAGAGATGGCATTGTGAGGAGGTAGTAAATGTTTTTAGATTATGGTGATAATTGTTCTTCCTGATGAAATGGTGAAAGACTGTAGGTAATTACATGGAATTTGGATGCAAGGAAATGAAGTGGTCAACACACATTAATTGAGGCTGGGGTTTGAGGACAAGATGATGAAGTAGAAGGACCTGAGTGCACCTCCTCTCACAAAAACACCAAAATCACAACAAACTGATGAACAACCATCAACGAAAAAGACTGGAACCTACCAAAAAAGTTATTCTACTTCGAAAGACAAGGAAGCCACAATGAGACAGTAGGAGGGGTGCATTAACAATACAATTAAATCTCATACATGCTGGGTAGGCAATCCACAAACTGGAAAATAATTATATCGCAGAGGTTCTCCCACAGGAGTGAGAGTTCTAAGCCCCATGTCAGGCTCCCCAGGAGTCTGGAATCGGGAAGAGGAGTCCCCACAGCATTTGTCTTTGAATGCCAGTGGGCCTTGATCACAAGAATTCCACAGGACTGGGGGAAACAGAAACACCACTCTTGGAGGGCACACACAAGGTCTTGTGCACACTGAGACCCAGGGGAAAAAGCAGTGACTTCATAGGAGCCTGGACCAGACCAACCTTCTGGACTTGGAGGGTCTCATAGGGAGGTGGGGGAGGGGGTGGCTGTGGCTCACTGAGCAGAAAAGGACACTGGTGGCAGAGGTACTAGGGAGTACTCATTGTCGTGAGCTGTCCTGGAGGCTGCCATTTTGATGCCAAGACCTGACCCCATCCAATAGCCCTTAGGTTCCAGTGCTGGGATGCCTCAGGCCAAACAACCAACAGGGCAGGAATACAGCCCCACCCATCAACAGACAGGCTGCTTAAAGTCGTCCTGAACCCACAACCACCTCTAAATACACTCCTTGACATGGCACTGTCCACTACAGGGGAAAGACCCAGGTCCACCCACCAGTGGGCAGGAACCAGTCCCTCCCACCAGGAAGCATGCACAACCCTATTAGACCAGTGTCAACCACCAGGGTGGCAGACACCAGAGCAAGAACAACTACAATTCTGCAGCCTGTGGGACTGCAAACACAGAAAGTTAGACAAGATAATATGGCAGAGGAATACGTTCCAGACAAAGGAACAAGATAAAACCCCAGAAGACCAACTAAGTGAAGTGGAGATAAGCAATCATCTGGAAAAAGAATGCAGAGTAATTATAGTAAAAATGATCCAAGATTTCAGAAAAAAGAATGGAGGCACAGATCGAGAAGATATAAGAAATGTTAAACAAAGAGCTAGAATATATAAAAAACAAACAAACAGAGATGAACAATACAATAACTGAAATGAAAAATACACTAGAAGGAATCAATAGCAAAATCAATGAGTCAGAAGAACAGACAAGTGAGCTGGAAGACAGAATGGTGGAAATCACTGCCATGGAACAGAATAAAGAAAAAAGGATGAAAAGAAATTAGGAAAGTTTAAAGGACCTCTGGGACAACATAAAATGCACCCATATCTGCATTATAGGTGTGACAGAAGGAGAAGAGAGAGAAAAAGGTCCTGAGAAAAAATTTGAAGGGATAATAGCTGAAAACTTCCCTAAAATGGGAAAGGAAACATTCACCCAAGTCCAGGAAGCAAAGAGAGTCCCATACAAGATAAACCCAAGGAGGAACACACCAAGACACATATTAATCAAACTGACAAACATTAAAGACAAAGAGAAAATATTAAAGGCAACAAGGGAAAAACAACAAATTACATACAAGGGAATCCCTATATGGTTATCAGCTGATTTTTCAGCAGAAACTCTGCAGGTCAGAAGGGAGTGGCACAATATATTTAAAATGATGAAAGGGAAAAACCTACAACCAAGAATATACTAGCCAGCAAGGCTCTCATTCAGATTTGATGGAGAAATCAAAAGTTTTACAGACAAGCAAAAGCTAAGAGAATTCAGCACCACCAAACCAGCTTTACAACAAATGCTAAAGGCGCTTCTCTAGGCAGAAAAGAAAAGGTCCCCACTAGAAATAAGAAAATTATGAATGGGAAAGCTCACTGGTAAGAGCAAACATACAATGAAGGTATTAAATCATCCACACACAAATACGATATCATAACCAGCACTGATGAAAAGAGGAGAGTACAAATGAAGGATATTGGAAATGCATTTGAAGTTAAGAGACCAGCAACTTAAAACAATCTTGTATATATAGACTGCTATATCAAAACCACTTGGGAACCACAAACCAAAAATCTACAATAGATATACACACAAAAAAGAAAAAGGAATCCAAACACAACACTAAAGATAGTCATCAAATCATAAAAGAAGAGAACAAAAGAGGAAGGGAAGAAAAGAGATCTACAGAAAAAAATTTAAAAAAAAAAATTTTTAAATGTCAACAAGAACATATATGTCAGTAATTACCTTAAATGTAAATGGATTAATTGTTCCAACCAAAAGACACAGACTGGCTGAATAGATACAAAAACAAGACCAATGTAATATGCTGTCTACAAGAGACCCACTCCAGATCTAGGGACACATAAAGACTGAAAATGAGGGGATGGAAAAAGTTATTCCATGCAAATGGAAATCAAAAGAAAGCTGGGGTAGCAACACTCATATCAGACAAAATAGACTTTAAAATAAAGAATGTTACAAGAGTCAAGGAAGGACACTACATAATAATCAAAGGATCAATCCAAGAACAACATAAAACAATTGTTAAATATATATGCACCCAGCATAGGAGCACCTCAATATATAAGGCAAATGCTAACAGCCATAAAAAGAGAAACTGACAGTAACAAAATAATAGTGGGGGACTTTAACACCCTACTTATATCAATGGGCAGATTATCCAGACAGAAAATCGATAAGGAAACACAGGCCTTACATGACACATTAGATCATATGGACTTAATTGACATTTATAGAGCATTCCATCTGAAAGCAGCAGAAAACATATTCTTTTCAAGTGCACATGGAGCATTCTCCAGGACAGATGACATGCTGGGCTATAAAGCAAGCCTTGATAAATTTAAGAAAATTGAAATCATATCAAGCATCTTTTCCAACCACAAGCTACAAGATTAGAAATCAACTACAAGAAAAAAACTGTAAAAAACACAAACACGTGGAGGCTAAACAATATGCTACTGAACAACCAATGGATCACTGAAGAAATCAAAGAGGAAATCAAAAAATGCCTAGAGATAAAATGAAAACACAATGATCCAAAAACCTATGACACACAGCAAAAGCAGTTCTAAAAGTGAAGTTGATAGCAATATAATCTTACTTCAGGAATTAAGAAAATAAACAACCAAACCTTACACCTAAGGCAGCTAGAGAAAGGAGAACAAACAAAACCCAAAGTTAGCAGAAGGAATGAAATCATAAAGATCAGAGCAGAAATAAATGAAATAGAGATGAAGAAAACAATATAAAAGATCAATGAAACTAAAAGCTGGTTCTTTGAAAAGATAAACAAAATTGATAAACCTTTAGCCACACTCATCAAGAAAAAAAGAGAGAGGGCTCAAATCAATAAAATTAGAAATGAAAAAGGAGAAGTTGGCAATGGCACTGGAGAAATACAATGGATCATAAGAGACTACTACAAGCAACTATTTGCCAATCAAATGGACAACCTAGAGAAATAGACAAATTCTTAGAAAGGTACAATCTTCCAAAACTGAACCAGGAAGAAATAGGAAATATGCTGACCAATCACAAGCACTGAAATTGAAACAGTGATTTAAAAACTCCCAACAAACAAAAGTTCAGGACCAGATGGCTTCACAGGAGAATCCTATCAAACAATTAGAGAATACTTAATACTTATCCATCTCAAACTATTCCAAAGAACTGCAGAGGAAGAAACATTCCCAAACTCATTCTATGAGACTACCATCACCCTGATACTAAAACCAGATAAAGATACCAAAAAAAAAAGAAAATTACAGGCCAATATTACTGATGAACATAGATGCAAAAATCCTCAACAAAATACTAGCAAACAGAATCCAACAACACATTAAAGGATCATACACCATGATCAAGTGGGGTTTATCCCAGGGATGAAAGGATTTTTCAGTATCAACAGATGAATCAGTGTGATACACCACATCAACAAATTGAAGAATAAAAACCATATGATCATCTCAATAGATGCAGAAAAAGCTTTTGACAAATTTCAACACAAATTTATGATAAAAACTCTCTAGAAAGTGGGCAAAGAGGGAACTACCTCAACATAGTAAAGGCCATATATGACAAACCCACAGCAAGCATCATACTCAATGGTGAAAAACTGAAAGCATTTCCTCTAAGATCAGGAACAAGACAAAAATG
The DNA here is from genome assembly GCF_965194805.1 of Balaenoptera borealis. NCBI lineage: Eukaryota > Metazoa > Chordata > Mammalia > Artiodactyla > Balaenopteridae > Balaenoptera > Balaenoptera borealis. The sequence goes on from NC_138862.1 coordinate 39,928,975, forward strand.
TCCACTCTCACCACTATTATTCAACAGAGTTTTGGAAATCCTAGCCACAGCAATCAGAGAAGAAAAAGAAATAAAAGGAATACAAATTGAAAAAGAAGAAGTATAACTGTCACTGTTCGCAGATGACATGATACTACATGTAGAAAACCCTAAAGATGCTACCAGAAAACTACTAGAGCTCAGCAATGAATTCCATAAATTTGCAGGATACAGAATTAACACACAAAAATCTGTTACATTTCTATACACTAACAACAAAAGATCAGATAGAGAAATTAAGGAAACAATCCCATTTACCATCACATCAAAAAGAACAAAACACCTAGGAATAAACCTACCTAAGGAGGCAAAGACCTGTACTCTAAAAACCATAAGACACTGCTGAAAGAAATTGAAGATGACACAAACAGATGGAAAGATATACCATGTTCTTGGATTGGAAGAATTAATATTGTCAAAATGACTATACTATCCAAGGTAATATACAGATACAATGCAATCCCTATCAAATTACCAATGGCATATTTTGCAGATCTAGAACAAAAAAATCTTAAAATTTGTATGGAAACACAAAAGATCCCTTATAGCCAAAGCAATCTTGAGAAAGAAAAACACAGATGGAGGGATCAGGCTCCCTGACCTCATATACTATACTATAAAGCTATAGTAATGAAAGCAGTATAGTACAGGTACAAAGTGAGACTTATAGATCAGTAAAACAGAATAGAAAGCCCAGAAATAAACGCACATACCTATGGTCCATAAATCTACGACAAAGGAAGCGAGAATATACAATGAAGAAAAGACAGTCTCTTCAATAAGTGGTGCTGGGAAAACTGGACAGCTATATGTAATAGAATGAAATTAGAACATTCTCTAAAACCATATACAAAAATAAACTTAAAATGGATTAAAGACCTAAATGAAAGACCAAATACTATAAAACTCTTAGAGGAAAACATAGGAAGAACACTCTTTGACATAAATTGCAGCAATATCTTTTTGAATCTACCTCCTAGAGTAATGAAAATAAAAACAAAAATATACAAATGGGACCTAATTAAACTCAAAAGCTTTTGCACAGCAAAGGAATCCATAAACAAGATGAAAAGACAACCCACAGAATGGGGGAAAATATTTGCAAATGATGCGACCAACAAGGGATTAATCTCCAAAATTTACAAACAGCTCATGCAGCTCAATATCAAAAAACCAACAACCCTATGAAAAAATGAGAAGACCTAAATAAACATTTCTCCAAAGAAGACATACAGATGGCCAAGAGACACATGAAAATATACTCAACATCGCTAATTATTAGTGAAATGCAAATCAAAACTACAATGAGATATCACTTCACACCAGTCAGAATGGCCATCATCAAAACGTCTACAAACAATAAATGATGGAGAGGGTGTGGAGAAAAGGGAACCCTCCTACACTGTTGATGGGAATGTAAATTGGTACAACCACTATGGAGAACAGTATAGAGGTTCCTTAAGAAACTAAAAATAGAGCTACCATATGATCCAGCAATCCCACTCCTGGGCATATATCTGGAGAAAAACATGGTTTGAAAGGATACATGCACTCCAGTGTTCACTGCAGCACTGTTTACAATAGCCAAGACATGGAAGCAACCTAAATATCTATCGACAGATGAATGGATAAAGAAGATGTAGAACATATATACAAAGGAATATTACTCAGCCATTAAAAAGAATGAAATAATGCCATTTTCAGCAACATGGATGGACTTGGAGATTGTCATACTAAGTGAAGTAAGTCAGACAGAGAAAGGCAAATATTGTATGATATCCCTTATATGTGGAATCTGAAAAAAAAGGTACAAATGAACTTATTTACAAAACAGAAATAGACCCAAAGACACAGAAAACAAACTTATGGTTACCAAAGGGGAAGGATGTGGAGAGATAAATTAGGAGTCTGGGATTTACATATACACACTACTATATATAAAATAGATAACCAACAAGGACCTACTGTATAGCACAGGGAACTCTACTCATATAGGTAATAACCTATATGGGAAAAGAATCTGAAAAAGAATGGATATATGTATATTTATAACTGAATCACTTTGCTATACACCTGAAACTAACACAACATTGTAAATCAACTATGCTCTAGTATAAAATAATTTTAAAAAGTGTTTATTGAAATTTATTTATTAATTTTCCAGTGGGAGTCATAGAAGCCAACATGGATTGTTAAAATTTGGTTGGACACACCATAAAAGATTTTTTTAAAAAAACTAAATAAGTAAGGGCAAGGCTGGATAACCTGTTATGTCTTTAGTGTTGTATGTAACATTATCTTCTGTGTTGGATATAATTATTTATAGGAATGCTGTAAATTATTTTTTTTAATTCTACATTTCTATTTTGCAACCATTGAGTAATTCAATCCTGCACACTGAATGCATGGGATGAACAAAATTTCTAAATTATACACAGGTTTGAACATTGGCTCCTTGAAGGACAAGCTATGATAAAAATATAAATTCCAGGATGTCAAATTCCTAAGGGAATTGTGTCTCTCCTGCTTTTTTCCTGTTAAGATTACATAAACACCAATGGCCTTTGTTGCAAAGAGATTTGGAATTTTCCTTTGTTCCACTGTGTACAACATTGTCATTACTGAATTTTTATAGTCTAGTCTTCCACTGACATCTGAAGAAGCGGTCAAATAAAATTCCAATTAGATTATTCTTTCCAAAATTTTCTTGCCCCGGGAAAATATTAATGCTGATGTCTAAATAGGTTATAGCAGTATATTTTTTAAAAATACACATAGAATCAGAGAACTTTTAGAGCTAGAAGAAGTCTTAGAGGTATTCTAGTTTTGTTTACCCTATTTCATAGATGAGGAAACACAACAAGGATATTTAGTAATTTTTCCAGAAGCACATAGGCTGTTAGTGACAGTCAGGTCAGGAATACATTTTTTTCAGATAATCTAAGAAAGCATTCTTTCGGTAATATTTCATCGCACACTAAGACTTCATTTTGTGGGGAGCATGTGATGTGGTTCTTCTTTGTGATCATGAATAGTTGCAAACAACACATAGACTTTTTTATTCTTGAAGAAAAATAAGACTGGCTTATCCAGGGGGTAACTCGTTCCTCACTATTCTCAGCTTCAGGTTATTTGTACATAAATTCTTCAGTTCAAAGTCATCTTACAAACTGTTTTTCTCTTGTTTGTCTATGTTGAATTCCTTCCAAAATTTTCAGCTTTCGTTTCTGCCTTCGTCTCTCAACCTGAAGCCTTTTTTAATCTCGGCTATTCAAGATGGAACTCTCTTATCATCTTTGAATTTATAGTTTAATGTACTACAACAGACAAGAACTGGAAGCTAAAAATACAAAGCCAAGACAGCCTAGAAATAAACGCACATACTTATAGTCAATTAATCTACGACAAAGGAGGCTTGAATGGATATATAATGGAGAAAAGACAGTCTCTCCAATAAGTGGTGCTGGGAAAACTGGACAGCTACATGTAAAAGAGTAAAATTAGAACATTCTCTGACACCATACACAAAAATAAACTCAAAATGGATTAAAGACCTAAATGTAAGACCGGAAACCCTAAAACTCCTAGAGGAAAACATAGGCAGAACACTCTTTGACATAAATCGTAGCAATATTTTTTTGGATCTGTCTCCTACAGCAAGGGAACTAAAGCAAAAATAAACAAATGGGACCTAATTAAACATAAAAGCTTTTGCACAGCAAAGGAAACCATCAACAAAAGGAACCATCAGTTTTCTCCTACTGAATAGGAGAACATATTTGCAAATGACATGACTAATAAGGGGTTTATATCCAAAATACATAAACAACTCATACAATTCAACATCAAAAAACAAAGAAAAAATCCAATTAAAAAAAGGGCAGAAGACCTGAATAGACATTTTTCCAAAGAGGAAATGCAGAAGAACAACAGGCACATGAAATGGCTCAATATCACTAATCATCAGGGAAACACAACCAAAACCACAATAAGATATCACCTCACACCTGTCAAAATGGCTGTCACCAAATATCAAACAACAAATTTTGGTAAGGATGTGGAGAAAAGGGAACCCTTGTACACTGTTGGTGGGAATGTAAATTGGTACAGCCACTATGAAAACAGTATGGAGGATTCTAAAAAAACTAAAAATAGGACTACAATATGACCCAGAAATTCCACTTCTGGGTATATATCTGAAAAAAACAAAAACATTAATTTGAAAAGGTACATGGGGTCTTCCCTCGTGGCACAGGGGTTAAGAATCCGCCTGCCAATGCAGGGGACATGGGTTCGAGCCCTGGTCCGTGAAGATCCCACATGCCACAGAGCAACTAAGCTGGCAAGCCACAACTACTGCAGCCCATGAGCCACAACTGCTGAAACCCACGAGCCACAACTACTGAAGCCTGTGTGCCTAGAGCCCATGCTCCACAACAAGAGAAGCTACCGCAATGAGAAGCCCGCATACCACAATGAAGAGTAGCCCCCGGTCGCCACAACTTAGAGAAAGCCTGTGCACAGCAACAAAGACCCAATGCAGCCAAAAATAAATAAAATAAATAAATTTATATTAAAAAAGAAAAGATACATGCACCCTAATGTTCATAGCAGCATTATTTACAATTGCCAAGATATGGAAGCAACCTAAGTGTCCATTAGCAGATGAATGGTTAAAGAAGATGTGGTAAATACACACAATGGAATACCACTCAGCCATAAAAAAGAATGAAATTTTGCTATGTGCAACAACAAGGATGGACTTGGAGGGTATTATGCTAAGTGAAATTAGTCAGACATAGAAAGAAAAATACTGTATGATATCACTTATACTTGGAATCTAAAAAATACAACAAATAGTGAATATAACAAAATAGAAATAGACTCACAGATATAGAGAACAAACTAGTGGTTACCAGTGGGGAGAAGGAAGGGGGGTTGGCCACACAGGAGTAGGGGATTAAGAGATACAAATGATCATGTATAAAGTAAGGTGCAATAATATATTGTACAACAGGGGCAATATAGCCAATATTTTATAATAATTATAAATGGAGTATAACCTTTAAAAATTGTGAATCATTATATTCTACACCTGAAACATATAATACTGTACATCAACTATACTTCAATTAAAAAAAATAAGCAGTTGAAAACCACCCTGCTAGGCAGGAACATCGGAAATAGAGAATTAAATGTTTGCAGGTTCTCAATCTGTGGCATTTCAGGAGCAAAAACAAACACAGCCTCTGACTCGGGAGAGAGCATTTACCTGAGAGCCTGCCGTTTCCTCCTCTTTCTCCTCATGCTTTGGATTGTATCCTCAGGCAAGATTATGTTGCGGAATCACATCTGCATCTTGAGAACATACCTTCAAAGGCATCAGCACAACTCCTTCGCCTGCTCCCACTGCATCCAGAGAAAGAAGGACCTTGAAATGCTGAAAATGCCAACCTCTCCAGTCTTTTGTCTCAGGAGAAATTCAGGAACAATGAACTCCTAGATGAAGACCAAATTGTGATTTGTTTTCTTTCCTGTCTGCATGTGCTCTCCCCTTACACAGACACCCAAAAATTCTGCTAAAGCATGAAGTCTGTTGGTTGCACTGACCTGCCCCGTCCAAACACATGCAGAGCAGGTTCTGTTACCCGCCCTTGGACAAATGCCTGGACGCAACTCTCACAGATATACCCAGTAGCCCTCGTGCTTAATCCTGGCCTTAGCTTAGAATCACCTGGAGCACTTAATTAAAATAGCATTGATGTTTCCACCCAGATCAATAGACGGGCTCTGAGGGGGAGGCACAGGTGATGTTATTTCTCAATACTCCTCATGTGATCCTAATGGATGGGAACCACTTAGCTAAGCATTCCTTTTAAAGCTTTAAAGTGCGTGCAAAATCCCTTAAGGATAAGGGGCCCCAATCTAAGAAGCTATGATCCTGCAAGTTCGCACTGGGGCCCATGAAATGACGTCTTTAACAAGTATTTTGCTGCTTATGTTGTTCCAGCAGACTCGTTTTCAGCAGCCCTGAGTTTGAGGTGTCACACAGCACACCGGAGTCCTCTGTATGCCATGAAGCTTTGGGAAGGGAACATCCAGAACTTCGGGCTCCCATGGGCCAATTCCTAGTGTCTGAGCTCATCCTGGAATTGGCGTGGCTGTGTTGTCGCCTAGAGCACATGCGGCGGCCATGGAGAGAATCACATGGTGCTTCAGGGTTGTATAAAAGGTTCCCCTCAGAATTCTACCCAATGCTACCCTTTGTCCTCGAGTCCTTTATCCCCCTGTCTCCTCAGGGCCCATTTGATTCATGGGGCAATCCATGGTGTGAGCACCTGTCCACAGGTGAGCAGAGCCTCCATCCCCAGGAGACCTGAGGCATGAAAGTGTTTACATCACAGCTTTGCCTGAAAATAAACCAAAGACAGCAGCAGAGGATAGATTAGCATTTTATGTTTGGAATGGAGAGAAACCCTTCCAAATGATGCCATGAATGCACATTTAATGATGCACAAAGGAAGCTATGATACACGCTAAGTAACAAAGGAGATTATAACTGGAAAAAAATGCAAAGCCACACACCAATATCCTGTAAGTAGGACTTCTCTTTACCACGGAGACACGTTGAAGTGGCATGTACACAGACAGATGTGCCCTGAAGCAAATGAGGCTAAAGCTTCAAGGCCCCTTCCCAAGCCCTGGGATGCATCCCAGCATTCATGTTGACATATGTTTTTGCAAATATTTCAAAAATAAGCTATTTTAACCACAATCATTTCAGAGCACTCTCTTTTTCACTCAGATGGTCCTTATTACACTTTCCCTGCATGGGGTAGTGGATATTAAGCTAAGGGAAAGTTTAGTTGGTAGATATACACAGTTTGGATTTGGATTGAGTGGGATATATTTATAGCATTCTCAAACATTTTCAGGGGTAGATAAGTAATCATATCCTAATGTAATGGCTTCTAGGAATACTTCAGCCCCTCACTGTGCTGTTTCAAAAGGGGCTGAGAGCATGTTACTTTATGAACAGGTCCTATGAGGGTTCCACTACCAAGTATAAGAAGAAGGTACTGGAAAAGGAACATGTTTGAAATGTGATAATAAAAGCACGTTGTTTGAAGAGTGCTATGTTATACCATACTTGTGTCTTAAGCAGGTAGTTAATACAAATTTACATGATTTTTCTAAGTTTTGTGGTTATAGTATTCAGTCTCTCAAAATCTGTTAGTTGTGATTTCTAATTCTAAATAAATATTCACTTTCATACATAATTTAGCATTCGTTTTGTTTCTTTTTCTTGAAAAGCCCCCTATCCCCCAAACTTTTATGTCTCAGGTCCCACAAATCATAGATCAGCCCTTGGGTGAATAACTTCCCGGAGAGAATCCTTTTTGGCTTCGGGACAGCCTGATCCTGGCTCATTCCAGGAGCCAGAACTGAGCCAGGCAGGGGTAGGAAAGACCTATTATGAACAACCAAAGAAGTCAAAACCTCTTCTGAGAAATGCAATAAAAAGATCAACATCAGAAAGCGTTGAATTCTGTTGACAAGTCGAAGGGGCTCATCATGGGGCCAGGAAATAGAGGAGTTCAGAAGTTTCACAGGCCCAGATGTACCACAGAGAGCAAGGAGCAGTGGTTCCATCAAAGAACATTTCCATGAAAAAGCTGGCATTCCTAAGACTTGTTTTCATGAATGTGCACTGCCTAATAGGAGGGTAGTTTGGCCTATTTCAAATAGTCAGTACAGACACTACGTCCACTGACAATTGTCAAGGGAAAAAGATTTAACACACACGTGACTTCAAGACCACAGCCCCTAGGCATTGAAATCACCACTTTGTTTTCCTTGTATTAGTATTTTTAGCATATATGGTTGACCCTCCATTTAGCATAAATGGAGAAGAAGAAAAGATGTTATGTTGTACACACAAACACACCCAAATTCTAGGGTTCTGGGAGAGGGAGATTTCTCCTGCTCTGTTTTTTGTTTTTGTTTTTAATAGATCTTTATTGGAGCATAATTGCTTCACAATACTGTGTTAGTTTCTGTTGTACAACAAAGTGAATCAGCCGTATGCATACATATATCCCCATATCCCCTCCCTCTTGAACCTCCCTCCCACCCTCCTATCCCACCGCTCTAGGTCGTCGCAAAGCACCAAGCTGATCTCCCTGTGTTGTGCTTCCGGAATCTAAAAAAAAAAAAATGGTATTGATAAACCTAGTGGCAGGGCAGGAATAAAGACGTAGACATCGAGAATGAACTTGAGGACACAGTGCGGGGGAGGAGGAAGCGGTGGCGAAGTGAGAGTAGCATCGACATATATACACTTCCTGCTGTGTCTTTATGGGATTTGGAGGAAGAAGAAAATGGGAATTACTTCCCTCTTGCACAAGTTTATGTTAATCTGATTTCTGATGCAGAAATTCGACTAGACTTTTTGATTACTCATCATGGTGTATCAGTCACGAAATTAGCTGCCCAGTAATTTAGTTCAGGGACCACAGCTAGCTGCGGTATAAGCAGTTTAGAAGCCAGACATCCCATCACCCAGAGTAGGGCATTTATACTCTTTCTTACTTATATTTTATATGTGAACGTGAGCAAACCATAGGCACTCAATATTAATTTTTTAGTAGATTGAGAAGCCAGCTGGTGCAGTGGAAAAGAAGTGAGCTTTGAAGTTACACAGACTGAACATTCAATCCTAATTCTGCTTTGGACAAGTGATCTAAAATCTCTACAACTCAGCTTTCTCATCTGTAATGTGGGAATTAAAAAACCCACCTTGGAAAGTTGTGTGAGGATTCAATGGAGTGACTGTTGTGTCCTTCTTACAAGCGCCTAGTAAACTGGGGCTGTTAGTAATTGATACAGGAAATCATACTCTTCCCAGGAAGTCTAGTGTTTAACAGGCATATATACATTATCTCATTTAATCCACATATCTACTTTACAATGCAGGGATTACCATATCTTTTTTTACTGATGAGGAAGAATACTTTTTCCCACATCAAACAACTGACAATTAGAGAGTAAAAAGGTCAAAACTCAATCTTGCAATTTCTTAGCTTTCTGACAGAGAACCTGCAAGTTAAGATATTGTGTGTTTTTAAATGATTTATTCCATTACCATTAGTCCTGCCCCAACACACACTCAGGGTGTGAGAAATGAGAATACTTCATAAACATTAACCTAATTATAAAATAATCAGGTTTAAAATGTAACACTGATTGTTTCAGCAGAGAAAACGAGAGCTCATCCCTAAAGAGCTAGTGAGTTGACATTTTCAGATGAAAACTATGATAAGATGTCAACAGAAAGAAGCTATAATTCTTCCAACCCATTATTCACTATTTTAATGAGATTTGAGATTGACCTGAGTAGAAAAATAACCAGGATCCTTCAGACCAGAGGAATATGTTGAATGCGTTGATTCTGTATCCCCAAGTTACAAATAATGATCTACAGTTGCAAAATCTGTCTGAACTCTATTTGGCTTGTGAAAGCCACCTTACTCTAGCTTGTTCTAAAGAATCTTCCCCTTTCTGGCTATTTTTAGTTCCTCCTACTGTCTCTTTTATTCTAGTTGGCTAAGAGATCATTAAAATATGTTCACGGCAAATACATTCAGATGTGACAATAGCAAAAACTTTGGGAACAGTGTGGTGTTCTAAGATTCTATTTGGGGGCTTGAATCCTGACTTTTACTTGTGGCCAAGGGCCCTTGGGCAAGAGCTTCCCTGATCATTTACTCAATTACTCAAACTACTGAAAAATAAGATTAATAAAAAATCATAGTATTTACCTAGTGTTAAACTATTTGCATATTTTACTAGTCTTCATAACTCTATGAAGTAGTTATTTTAAATATCTTCATCTTATGGATGAACACAATGAAATTTTAAAAGCTTAAGGAAATTGTCCAAGGACATACAACTTCTAAGTAGCATCACTAAAACTCAAATCCCCATTTTTAAAATATTGCTAACAGCCTCCCAAATAATGCTATCCACATGTTATTTGTGAAAATTCCTTGAGATAAATTCATGTATTGTTCATGGTATATAGAGGACTTTTAGTACATATCCCTTCCTGTCTCTTTGTATCTACTTTTTGTTTTCTCAAAGCAGTTTGCATCTTTTTATTTCACTTGATCTTCATCTGACCGATAGAGAAGCTTTGGAAATTTGGGACTAAATGATATCAACAAGTTTCCCGTGGAACTGGTCCTAGGACCCAGGGTTTCTCCTTTTACGTTTGCCATCTTTTCTCCTCTCGAAACCTGTCAAAATCCTGTAAGAAGTGACTTATATTTTTAACTTCTCTTGAGTCCTCTCTTCCTTTTTAGGCTTTGGGTAGAAAGGCATATGCTTATTTTCATAAATGGATGAGTGCCTTGATAAGAACCTGATAATACACACTTAAAGTGATTACTCTGATCTTTGGAATCTTCATGGCAGGATGGCCACTCTCAAGAGGACTTTCCCTCCCCTCGCAATGACAAGCCTTAATGGAATCTGGCCTGAGGAGCGTCTGCGCTGTGTGCAGGGCTGGTGTCAGAGCAAGTGCAAGCTAGTTCCCCGAAGCTCAGCCTTTACAACGTGGTACAACTCAAACATTCCTTCAAGGCACCGCCCACCTTTTCCAGTGGGAATCTACTGAAATGATTCTCTTGGAAGCAGTGTGGAGGAATGAGGGAAGGGTGTTAAGTAGGTGTTTCCAGAGGAGATAGTGGATGGGTGAGTGGGTGGAGACAAAAGGGGGAAATGACAAGTAAAGATGGAAAAAATAACCACTACTGCCACCAAAATTTTCTGCTCAAGGAATGAGGGAGTACACCTTACAGCTGTTAGCACTGGTCAGCATGTTTTGCATATTTACATATACCAAGTATTTCCAAACAGCCTTGTGTTTGTTTTAAAATCCCACACAGAGATGTCTGGTAAAGCTGTCACTGTGAAAGGGTTATTTTCTTGGTCATGTTTGCAAAACTGCTTTCAAAATTCTGTATATACAACATAAGAGACAGAAGAGTCACTGTCATTACCCACGTTATAGAGAAATCTGGACTAGTCCATTTACCCATCAGACAACAGTCAGAGTGAAACACCCACATTCTAAGGCAAAAAAAAACACCTGGTTGGTTGAAGCCAATTTTTTATCATTACTTTTGCTTCAATACAAAACAAAAGACAAAACATCACCCAGTGATCCTTGGTTAGTCCTGAACCCACCAAAGTGTGATTTTCTTAGTTACTGCTGACTCTCATCTTTGATTTAGGAGTTGAGATTTTTTTATGAAAAATGCTAACACTGGATGGATTTCTCATATAGCCATTTTCTTTTGGAAACATAAAGCTCAAAACCACACATAGCCCATTTGAAAAAGATTAGGGAACTTCCAGCAGAAGGAATGGGGTAGTTTAAAGCTATATTTTCCTTTTAGCAAGATCCACAAGAAAAGGATAGAGTGTTGTGCTTAAAGGGGAACAGATTTTGTATTTTTTGGCAAGATATTAAATCCTCTGTTGCTATATTTGGCTTCCTGCAAATAGCCTTTCGTACAAGTGCAAAGCAAAGATCAATGCTGGTGTTCTTCATTCAGCCACAGCCAAACTTGGTATGAAAAGTAAAACGGGCTTAAGTGTTGTTTCAAGAGATTCTAGTTCATTTATTGATCAACAGCATTCTAGAGTCTAGGTACCTACTTTACACATTAAATGTATCAAAACATGTTTGCTTTCCATAATAGTTTTTCCCCTGCTTAACTGATAACAGATGTAAGGATTCAATCTGGACAGAAATGTAAAAGCTTTACCAATGTAGTCAATGTAGTCATATATGGATATTTAGTCAAATGTGTATAAGCAGGTCAAATGAGATGCTTGGAGACTTAGGACATCACAGGATGGGCATATATTCCCAAAAAAGGAAGCAAAACAATTAAATGGTAGTTGATTGTCCCCAGAGAAAACACACTTCAGCTAGGAAGAATCTGTACCAGATGTCCTGCTCACCACCCCGCTGAGTGCCTGTCTGACATAAAGACAACATAACCCTTTGGATTCGAAGACACTATAATAACCACATAAATGTTTGAAATAGCAACAAGAATTTCCTTTATATGCAATTATTTAAGTGACTGTAGATGAATCCTACACAGATGACCATTGCAAACATGGAACACGCCTTGCTAGTTCCAGTGATATAGTAAACCCTCTTAGATTAAAAGGCTGATAAAAATTAACTGAAATCTAATAGTAATTGTGGTAGGTTGAATAATGCCCACTCAAAATGTTCACTTCCTAACCCCCAGAACCTGTGAATATGTTACCTTACATTTAAGGACTTTTTAAAAATTAAGAACCTTCAGATGGAGAGATTATCCAATGCAATTACAAAGGTCCTTAAAACTTGTAAAAGAGAGGGTCAGAGTGATCCCATGTGAGAAGGATTTGACCAGCCGTTGTTGGCTTTGACGATGCAGGAAGGAAGGAGGCCATTAGCCACGGACTCTAGAAGCTGGAAACACCAAAGGAACAGATTCTCCCTTATATCCAGAAAGAATGCAGCTGACAGTTTGATTATAGCCCACCGAGACGCGTGCTGGATATTTGATTTATAGAGCCATAAGATCGTAAATTTGTGTTGTTTTTAGCCATTAAGATTGTGGTAACTTTTTACAGCAACATAGAAAACTCATTACACTTGTCTAGTCTAAATACGGCAGACAGTTGAGAAGGCTGTGCCACATTATTTCACCTGTGATGATGAAGGTCTACTAATCGAAATGCTGATTTCCAGGCTTTGCATTTTCACATTACAAATTCATTTAATAAGAAAATAGAAGGCCCCTGTAGAGAAACTCCAGCTTCCTTTAAAAATAAGGTCTTGGACTTCTCCTTTCCAGGTGCACTTCTTCAATGTCAATGAATTGTCAGGAAAGTTTTGTTTGTTCTTCCACACTACTTACAGAAGCTCCATATCAACAAATGTAAAAGCAAAACAACAAAGTACACCTCTCCCAAAGAGTTAATTGATAACTTCAGAAGTGTTGTGCTAAAAAATTCACAAGCCTCATAGCGCATTTCACTTGCTCTTCTATTATAAACACTTGTTTTGTAACCATACAATCCTCACTATGACATATAAATCCCTTGGCTGTAGAAATTAACCTCATTAAGAAAAACTAAGGTGGTTTAATTTCTAAAGATATTTGTAATTTGCTTAATTGAATAAGAAGAAAAGAGAGAGCTTTAGTTAATTGTCAAGAAATGCAGACAAAACCAAATTGCTACATTAAAATATAAACATTAAGTTCACATTAAGTTATTTATTGAAAAAATTGAAGTTGACATTTGTTTTTATTACAAAGTCCTCCATCATCTCATATCATCAACATATAGTTATGAGACCTGCATTTGAAGAGTGAATAGAAATACAAAAATGTCTCTTCCTCCAACCCCATGAAAAACAACAACAAAAAATATGATTTTATAATTAGCTTGTGAAGCGAAAAGTTTTATGAATTACATATATTTTGTAAATTAAGAATGACAACAGAGCTAAGATTAGTTAATTTCTCTTTCTGGACATGTAAAATGAAGATAGCATAAAATTGCCCACAAAACTAATAAATCTGGAATTTTTTTGTATTTCAGGGTTGTAAGATAACATTTATATTACAAGTTTTCAGTTCACTTAATCAAGTGACAAATATAAAGTTCACCATACTATGTATTTTTTTTTATAAAAGCTTTCACCTTATCTAGATTTATGTGATGAAAACAAATTGAATCTATGTTTTCCCTTTCAATATATGCACTTTAAAATACAAAGAATTCACATGAAGAGCCTTCCCCATATTGCATATCCAGAAAAATGTATGGAATAGTAATTTTAAATCAGATACAATATCCAAGATTGTAAATAGTCTAAGAAATGAAATCAAGTGTGTAAATAATCATTAATTTTTGCCCTAGCCACAGCATAGAAAAAAATGTACACCTCTATCAGTATCTCTTATCAGTAAGAGATATCATTAGAAAACTTCACATCTTATGCATATACCAAAAAAAACTAATGAAAGAATCTTGTATTCTAAAAGAGTTATTCTTAGGGCAAAATTTAGTAGTCCAGAAATTGTTAACAAGGAAGCTAATCGATGATAACACGGCATTTTCTACGTGTCATTGTTTATTTACACAAAAGAATTGGTAAATTACACTTAACTCAATTATCATTTCTTGAAACTTTAAAAGAAGATTTAGATAATTGTATTGGATCAAATGAATTGGCATTTTCAAGAGAACATTAGTTTGATCAATTATCTGAAACTATAAAAATATTTTTCAAACAGACAAAAAAACACAATGGACAATAAAAGGAATAAGAAAATTATGATATTTTAACTATAATGACTATTTCTATACTTTGGAAAGTGTATAGAGGGAAATTCCCAGCGAGCACTAAAAGAAAAAAACCCACTGAAGATTCTGAAAGTCTGTTCTGTGCCCAATCTCCATGACCAAGTTACCAATTAATTAACTTTTTTAAAAAAATTAATTAACATTTTGAAGCTATTAGAACTGAGGTTCCCTTGCAGGCCTCACCTGTTCCCCACTTTCCATTTGTGTGTAGTTTACATATCCTTCTTCAACATACATTATTTTTTTTTTTATTTTATTGAAGTATAGTTGATTTTCAATGTTGTGTTAATTTCTGTGGTACAGCAAAGTGACTCAGTTATACATATATATATTCTTTTTCATGTTCTTTTCCATTATGGTTTATCACAGGATATTGAATATACTTCCCTGTGCTATACAGTAGGACCTTGTTGTTTATCCACTCTATATATACTAGTTTGCATCTGCTAATCCCAAACTCCCAATCCTTCCTCCTCCCACCCTACCTCTCCCTTGGCAACCACAACTCTGTTCTCTATGTCTGTGAGTCTGTTTCTTCAACATATATTATTAAACTAAATTTTTACCCTGATTTTTCTAAAATGACTTAAATAATAGTTTTAATGTTTAATAATAGATTTAAAGGATTCTAGGGCCATGTTTTTAGAGAATACATTTTAATTTCTCTCTCAAACCACCTTAAATTTTTTGAAAGATATATCTTTTATCCTGAAGGAGGAAAAAAAACAACTGAGTCCTTAGGGTCCTGTACATTAAAATTGGCAGGCGGATTTCAGTCTTGGTCTCATAGTTTCAGCTTTTCTGCTGTCCTGTCTGCTGTGAAGATGCTCAATCACAGGAATTTTAACAGCCATCGATGCCCCTTTGTAACCACAATGGCTCAAGTGAACCCTTTCCATCTTCAATAACTGACACAGTGTCAACATCTGCTTCCAATGAAGTTGTTTCTTTTTTTCTCAAGTAGAATAAGTCTGCTGACTGAGATCATAAAGGGTTGGGGTTTTTTTCCTCCTCTTTTCATGCAGAACGTTTTTTCCACCATATTTTGCAATTTTTTCTCCAAGTCAAGTAAAAAAAAAATGGGATAACTTCAAAAGAGATGTTTTTATTCTAGGTGCTAAGGAAGCCCAAAATATAATGAAAAAATTAAAACTTTGGTGATTTCATGAAAATGTCACTTTAATTTTGGGGACAATAATACACGGGGTCCTGGATGAATAAAAGTTTGGAACATGTAAGAAAACTCAGAGTTGGGTCTACATACCACTAAAAGGTTAATTTATTTTCCTTCATAAACAGCACACTAAAATAGAGATAATTTAGAAATTTACATTTTATCTTCAACATCTAGTAGAAGGCAAAGATTCTCTTGCAACAATTTCTTACAGAAAAGCACAGTCATATCTATTTGATTGCTACAGAAATGGGTGTGGAAAGTAAACAGAAGTGATGTTTGGGAGCTCAATTTTATGACTCACTCAGCTGATAGGTATTTGTGGTATCTGTCATTTATTGAATGTCTACTATGAGCCAGATGATTGAGTATATATATATGATTTCCAGCCTGCCAGTTAGGTATTATTACCCCACTTTACTCATGAGATAAATAAATGAAGCACCAAAACACACATCTAATTATGGCTAAACTAGAAGAGAAAATGACCTAATGTCCAAGCCAATGTTGTTGGGTTTTTTTTCATTAATTCATTCTGCTTCTCTATTTATCCTCTAGTCGATCTGTAACATAAATACTAGCCTTTTCTACCTCTTAGTACCATTGTCCCATTGACTTAATTTGGCAAACATTACATAACCAAGGGACACTCAGTAAGGGATAGAATGCAGTTTCTAAAAATATAGTTTCGATTGCCATTTGTATAATGAATAACGAACTCCTCAAGGGCACAGTTTATGCCCGTGCCTAGAATTTTTTTTTAAAAAAAGTTTTTTACAACATTGAAGAAATTAATTTCTCAATTATTTGCAAACCACTTGTTATCATTTGCAAAATGTAGAGCAATATCGGCCATTTTTGCTTAAAATAGTGATGTAAATAACTTTAAGAGGAAAAAAGCTAAAGGGGAAAGTTAGGAGGGGACGGTTAACCTTAAGACGAAGCATTGATTTTTACATTTAGAGGTGCTTTTCAAATAAACAGTGAGGAACCAAATAACCTGTAAAGATCTACCTAATCACTATTTTGTTGTTTCTTAGTTCATGATAGTTTAGTGGTTGAAGCATAGATTCGATGGCAAATCAATGAGATGATTTTCTAGGGTCTAGCTCACAGATCTTTAGAAAGCTTGAATAAAGCCTAATTTATAAAATAACCAAAGGTGGAGTGGTTCCAAATGAAATTGGGGAGGGAGATGGTAGCCCTCAATAAAGCAGTCTGGAAGCCTCCAAAATTAACAGTATCATTTTGGTGCAAGAAAACCAACCCAGAGAGTGACAGCATTTTAAACTTAAACTCAGAATCATACTAAATTACAACTCATCCTCTTTTATGACTTTGGTGATAATAGTAATATGATTATAGCAATGGGATGTGAGACAATTACAGAGACAGGCACTCATCTTTTTTGACTCACATTTTGATCCACTCCTTGTATATGCAAGTATCCAGTCCCTGCAATGTGCCAGCGACACCTGGGCCTGTTCTCAATGGGGGATCTCACTTACAAATCTCTCCTGTGTACAGCAGAATTCAGATCCCCAACTTTTCTTGGGTCCTCAGAGCCAAGGAATGTTTTATCAGATAGTTACCAGGAGTGACACAGGGCAGAGTGTCACCCTAATTTCAGGGTGAAGCTATCTAATTGTCAGCTCTCTCGCCTTAAATTCAATTCAGTGGAGAGTAAGGAAACGGGCAGAAAGTCAATACGTTTCTTCTCATAACTGGGAAAATCCAATTAAACGATCTGAATGAGTTGGAGTACAACCCTGTTCTAAGAGAAACTGCAAAGGAAGTTAACAGGTTCCAAGGGAAGAGGAGGAAAATAAATATCCCCAGTGAGTCATCCCATGGGAGCTACTGAACACTGGTCTTTGAGAATTCAGGAGGACACAAAGTAAAACAAATTTTATAGATTCATTCAACCTTGTGCTACACAGATTTAGGCAAATTACAGATAATTGTATCAAATCAAATTGTAGATCAAAATGTAGATAATTTAACCAAGCCACTCCCTAGAAATCTAAGTTCATATCATTAGTAAGTGGAAGATTCCTTACGTTTGGACCTCACATTAGGTTAAATGTGCATACTGTGTTAAGAGGAGTCTGGTTAAGAAGCAATATAGTGATGAAAATACAAGAGAGTGTATAGATTTATAACTCATAAGATGCACCAGGAAAGAAGACTATGGCATAAAAATAGAATTAAGGGAAATATTTGAAAATTATCTGTGAGAACTCTGCCTAGCTAAGCAGAGACTATGTTGTTCTTATATCTAAAATGTTCACACATATGAGATACACTATTTAAGATGGAAAATGTATTTCACTAAACATTTAATTTCACATGGGTGAGGACAGGGATGGGAAAAATTTGAGAAACATTTTTAACAATCTAAAACTTCTATATAATACTACCTTTTTAATATGAGCCATCTCTGGAAGCAAATGAAAGAAAGAATGGACTTTACATTGAAAGTCCTTAAAATACCAATAACGGCTACCTTTATAAACCTAATCTTTTCCTAATAGCATTTTAATGATAATCCCAACTTTTTCTTATTTAGATCCTGAGGGCCATGTCAAGTTGAATCCTGAGTCCTCAGTAATAAATTTCAAATAATAAGTTGTCAATTTATTAACCTAATTTCAGTAATTGTAGTATAAATCCCAATTTAAATTTATCTTGCCCCCATTTTTTATTAAAAAGAACTAAACCAACTAAAACCAGAGTTAAACAGACAAAAAAGACGCAAAAACTGATTTAAAATATTACATATGCAATACATTATTTTTCAATTTAAAATGATGGGTAACACTCTCAGGAACAGCCATTGAATTAAAGGCTTTGTGATGCGTCTAGTACCTTCCCAGATATTATCCCTTCAAACTATCTTCAGGAAAAAAAAATTCACTTAAAATATGGCAAAAAATTGCCATGAATGAATAATTATAAACAAGAAAAATAAGTCACTGGCACTCAAAGTTAGCATGATTAAATGTGTTCTTTTTCCAGTAGTTGGATATAAATTCTGGTTCCATTTTTCAAAGTCAGATGGACGAGAAAGATAATTATATACTCTAGGCAAACTCTCCATCTGATTGAAAGTTTATGCCAACTTTCTTCTCAGTCAACCTCCAAGCAGTCTTTGGGAGAAATCAAAGTAATGAAATAGCCTTTCTTTAGTGTGATCATTAAAAAACTTCCTTTTCAAGCTTTACATATAACTCAGAGCTAAGTGAGCTAGCATGGAATTAAATCTTCACTGAGATTTAATGTAAAACAATACCATATTGGCTTGGCTATGGTGCTACTTTTGTAAAAAGGAGAAACTATCAAACATTTGAGGTAACCTAGAAAGCACAGAGCGTATCACAGACATCTTAAAGCCAAGCATTTTAAATATTTTTGCCAGTGCTTCTCTGAGAGCAAGTTCTTTAAACAGAACTTAACAATTTTTACAATATTAGAAAAAAAAACACATCCCTCAAAAATAGCCCATCGATGCTAAATCAAACTTTCTGTATTTTTACAAAAATAGATGCACATAGAGCTACAAAATTTTATTCCTGAAAGAATGATCATTTTTTTTGTGGTTCATCTTTTCCTGACAAGGTGGTTGGTTCAAAAAGAAAAAAAAAAAACTCAAAAAAAGTGTCGAACTGAAACAAAAATTAAACCATGTATTGTTAAAAGCAAGACAAAAAATAAAAGAGAGTTGCACAGTTGGCAAAGGCTCAGATGAGGGAAAATATAAACAAAAATGCTTTTCTTCAATGTCTATGACCCACTCTGCTTTCTCAAGAAAAGGCTCCAAACCAAAGTCAGCTGGATAACACTTCCTCTTTTCCTTCCATGTCTACTGTGTCCCACTGCAGAATGACAAACCCTGGCAGCATCTTTTCCCAGTGGGCCCATGGATTCACGCTTCAATCTAACTTGCTAATACTGTGTGTTTCAGTACCATGGTGAGTCCTTACTCTTGTCTTGATGCTGTAGACCTAGAAAAGGTGACAATGAGAAATAGAAAAGAATCAATATATGTAGCACTCAAAAATGGGCATAATCTACAATGCACTATGTATAGAAACCAAAAAGACAATTGAGCTTACAATTTTCAAAAAGCCAACCAACACAGTAAGTGACAAAAAAACTCTAGAGCGGTGTTATTTGCATGGTACACATTCTTTACTATGGTTTTATCTTACTACAGTAGGTGTGAATAATAAATAAAATAATATAAATGAAGATTTCTTCCTTCTAATCCCAAAAGGAACTGATATGGGGGAAAATGATATAACCTGTCTTTGGGCATTTAGGCAGCGCTTCAGTTCATACTTTTCAGCAATCATCAAATGACAGTTTTGGACTAAGGTAGTGGCTAAATTTACTGATTTTTATTGTCTTTTCTTTCAGAAACTATTTAAGGTGGCTTATAAAAATCCATATCTCAAAGCCAGAAAATGAAATTTACAGATAAGTTTAAAAATTGGAGTACAAAAGGAAAATATGTGAACATGTATGAATTCCAACTCAAAGCTAGAATGATTAGGATGAAGTATATCAAAGAGGAAACAGAAAATATGACTCTGATTTGGTTCTAATGTAGTCAATTGACTAATTTCTGATGTGGGCAATTAGCACACCATCTTCAGCTTACACTCACTTGAATCACTTTATTTTTGTCCTGAGGCATAATTGTTTGGAAGAGTGAAGACTCCAAATAATGGTTGCTCTTAAGTTGTTTAAAACCAAATACCTAAACATGAAGAGAAGGCTATTAAATAAGTGAGTAGAAATGCAGTGTGACTGCTGTTATGTGGGTGCTAGGATCCCAGCCTGTCTTCTTGATTTTTTAACCTAAACCTGTTTTAGGTCTGGGCTGGATGTCAGAAATTGAATGGTTAAATGAGCCAGTATGGTTTTCAATGTAACTGTCACTAAAACAGCTGTAGTGATTTCATTGCTTGTCCTTCAACTTGTTAAAGAACTTTATAAAACAATGTGTGTCATTATAAAACAGATACAATTAGTCAGTCATTGATAGGAGACATTAAGACAATCTACAAAACAGATTATATAAAGGGAGGAAGAACAAATAAAAGGAGTCAGAGAAGCACCTCATAGAAACACAAGGCACAATTTCTGGTTTATAGCGTTTGTATCCTGGGAAAAAGCAGCGCTTCTAGAATGCCAAAAGATTAGCTCCATCTTAAGATTTTTCTCATGTATACTAGCATTATGTTTAGATACAGAGTCAATAGTTTTCCTTTCCCATTTCAAAAGAAGAAGAGAAGGATAAAGAGAAGCAGGAAGAAGAAATAAAAGGATCTGGGATGTACCAATTCATTCTAAGTTTGCTTTATTCATTTTCAAATAATTTTGTGGTCAGAATAATTTGCAACCTGACAAAGTCTCTGTTGGGTGACTTTTATAATCTAAACCACCTTAACTGACAATCTGCTGACTGCATAAATATTTTTTTCATTATTAAAACGTCTCATCTTCTGTATGACTCAGTATTTTCCACACTTGAAGACTACATCAATCTATAGAATGTCAGCACTGCAAGTCATGAATAGTGTTGGAATCATCAAGTGGTTTGAGTGTCTTTTTTTCTTCTTAAATAAAAGCAATCCTTAGTTTGCCTTGCAAAGACAGATGACTCCCTCAAAAGCATGTTAGCCTTTTTCTGTGGACAAGGATTACATTACTTAACAGAGCCCTAAATATTCTAACCAGAATAACTGGTTGGAATAACTTTCATTATAACTTCGTCTCTTCAATTGTTTTGTTTCTAAAACTTTGCATTACTCCAAAGCAAACCTTAAAAAAAATCAATTCATCTATGCCCTGAAACATATTAAATAGCTAATGTTGTCCTTTTGGCTTAGCTTCTTCTTAGTGATGGGACATATATAAAATTTTTACTTTGATTACTAGGTATCTATACCTGTAAATTTCAAAATAGGTGTAAGTAAAGCACAAGAAAATGAACAACCACAGGCAAAAGACCCTACTACTAGTAAGTTGTAACAGGAAAGCAGGACTATGATCTTTCTTGTTAAACACTTGTTGAAGGAAGATCAGAATATTTAAGAATCAGCCAGTACACTTAGTTTTCCAAGTAAGGGTGAAAGGGGACAAAGTCATTAACCCATGATCCTTATGTGGTCTATATATATCTTTAATCCATGATCCTTACATGATCTACAGTTACTTGGGGTTTCCCCAAATTTTCTTACCAGAACACAAAATCAACTCTGCTATTATTTTGTTTCTATTCAGGCTTTTTTTTGCCTTCTCAATTCCTCAACTCAAACCTATATGCAATTAGTTTATAACACATTCTGAAATCTGCCCACTGGCTAGCTGAAATCACCCATGTTTTTCTCTTGATGTTAGTAACTCAGTTTTAGTTTTATTGTTTAGTCTGTGAGACTTTCCATGAAAGGAAAATAAACATCATAACAATAATGTTAGCAAACACTTTCTTAGGGCTGAATATGCCAGACATTGTGCTGCTTTATGTGAAATATCTCAGTTAATGCTTCCAACCATGCTAAATATATATATATATATCCATTTTACAAATGAGAAAACTGAGAGTAAGAGAGGTTATGTTAACTATTAAGTGGTAGAGCCAGGACTGAAAATAGGTGGTCTGATATCGGAGACAATGGTCTTAACCACAATGAATATGGCTCCCCCTATGTGGACTATATTGTCTGTAGGCTGTGACACTAGCCTATACTCCTGCAACTCCCTGAGTCAAAATCCTTTCATTAAATTAATTCGAAGAAAAGTCAATACATTTTTTTAACACCTTTATTGGAGTATAATTGCTTTACAATGGTGTGTTAGTTTCTGCTTTATTCCTTTTTGCACTGTTTAGAAACACCCTGATTTAACAGAACTGATACCAGTGTTAACAAAATAGCTCTCCTATTGTGTTTTTTTAAACTATACATTTGAAAAGCTTTACCCAAGACACAGCAAATGATTACACAGTAATTAGTTTGTTATACTTCAGATGAAGACTACTCCAATCGTGTAATGGACATGTTTTATTAACTGATGTGTTTTTTTGATATGTGTCTTTAATATAACCACTCCTCCCTGCCCCCCACAGACCTCCCCAGTGTGAACACTGAAGACATAGGGTGGCCATTTGACTCATGAGGTGGTTGTCAGAAATGGGACCAAAGAACAAAGACATCACATTGTTGGCTTCAGAGTTTGAGTCTGGGATGGAGTTAGGAGAAAAGCCTGAAAGGAAATGCAAGCCCACAGACCCAGTTCCTCCCTTCAGTTCCAACACCACCACCACAATCTGACCATCAAAAGAAAAGGGAAAAAAAACCCAGACCCAGGAATAGAACAAAGGAAGGACGAACATAAGAAAGAAATATAGAATAATTAGTAGCAGGAGAGAAGTCTTGGTCACAGAAGATCATAATAGGACTTCCCTTTAAAATTTGAAGAATCTGACTATATATCAAGGCATCATAACTCATTTTCTCATTTTCTAGCTGAGATTTTTGGGAGGCTGTTGCTTCACAGATTCATCTCTTGCAAAAGGCTCTGGGAATAAGGAAGTAGAGATGGCAGCAGGGTGTATCTAAGCATAGAAAGCCTAGAAACTTCCCCCTCCCTAGTTTCCTTCAACTCCAACGTGTCTGATGAAAAGATCTTAAAGTTCCCAAGGGCCCCTGCAACAATGATACAGAAGTTAGTTCAGAGAGATTTCTGGCAGGCCTGCTACTACATTCCATAGTAGTGGGTACCCCATGGAAGAAGATGTGGGTATCCCATGGCAGAAGATGTGGGTACCCCATGGCAGAAGAAATGGCACGAGCCACCCCAGCTGAGCACCTTGGAGGGATGATCACCAATATTAGGAAGCTGAACTCGAAGTAATTAGTCACTGTCGGGGGAGCACAGTATGGAGAATGCACAGAGAAACAGTGGGGGGAGGGGAGAAGCTTGCAAATAAAGGCCAAGATAGGAATGAAATGACACGGCCAAGAGCAGAGAGCAACCTCTCAATCAACAATGTTCACAATGTGACAAACAATGTGAAGCAATCCCTAGGGAGAGCGTGAGGGAAGCATCTGAGAAGAGGTTTCAACTCTAAGTGGGACAGTGTTTTAAAAAACTGAGCAATGAAGATATCATTGGGCTGGACTATGAATACTCAGAATTGATGAAATTACTGTACAGCACAGGGAACTATATTCAATATCCTATGATAAACCATAATGGAAAAGAATATGAGAAATAATGTATAAAAAATATATGTATAACTGAATCATTTTGCTGTACAGCAGAAATTAACACAACACTGTAAATCAGCTATACTTGAATAAAGTAAATTAAAAAAAATTTGATGAAGTTAAATTTTCTGTTATGTGGCAGAAATAAATAATAAATTGGCTTACTGAAAATGTTACACTCCAGCACACCTGAGTTTTAGGGACTATGTGATTATCAGAGTCATATCCACTAGAAAAGCATATCCTACTTCTAAGGAGGCATAATCACTTGACAACATCATTGACTATCGCTCATAAGTAAGTTGAATATGCTTCCAATTAATTTTATTGCTGGAGATAAAAGAAGTAATGTGGTAACCATGCACTGGTGAACATGCTGTTGATAAAAAGAGAAGAAGAAAAATAGGAACATAAAACCTGGATGTGCAGGTAGAATATTTTATGACTGAAAAGTAAAGAAAATACTTAAATGAACTTTTCATTTCATAGATATTAAGAGTCTAGAAAACCCTTGTGGATCAGAATGCTTGCTATTAGACTAAAAGAAGCTGGTAGCTTATTTCTACATTAAAATAAAATGAATCCCTGCTTCATCTTTGCTTTAATAAAGAAAAACTATAATTATTACAAATATAAATATATACAACACTGTATTGGATGCTATATCAAAATATCCAACCTTCACCAACAACCTGACATCTAACACTGACATACTGTCAAATGATCACAAACTATGTGATGTGAGAGACAGTCATATTATCTTCTCCTACTTTATAAAATTATCACTGCTAATGATCATACAACTGCATTTGTTTGTCTGAGGCCCGGAGCAATCAGTTTAAATGTTAGTTAAGAATTTCTAAATAAGATCTACATGGGGGTAACACCTTAACACTAATGAAGGGAAAAAAAATAAGAGTGAGGGCTATCCAATTTGGGAACTATGATTTCATTTCAGGTGAATATCAAGATAGATCATGTTTACTCACCATGGAGACCTCCCTTTATTTGTTTTTAAAACATCTTTGTTTTTTTAAACTTTAAAACATCATAGATTTCTTGTTTAAAAATCAAGTTACAAAGTATTTCAAAAGTAAAAGTTCTACGTAATGTACCCTGTCATCACACAACTTGCTGAGTATACTTCAGATGTACATGCATACACCTCTGTTTATCCTGTGCTACAACATGCTTATTTCACCAGCAATATTATCTTGGAAAACCATTTCATGTCAGTATATGTAGATCAACCCTTTTGAAGGGTTACACAATATTCATTCTTCCCTATACCATAAATTACCCAGTACTCTATAGATATGCATCATTTGGATACACACACACGTGTGTAAAAATATATTTGTTACTTATGTGAATATTTTGGTAGATAAGAAAAATTCCTGAAAATATGTTTGTATAATTGCTGAACCCAAGCATATACCCACATTTATGCTTACATATTTCATCGTGAGGGGTGTGTTTCAGAAAGTTTGTACCAATATTCATATTTTTACTATTATTATCATTATTATAGATTAAAAGTATCTAATCATTTCAATTTACATTTCTTTCAATATTAATGAAGCTGAACATTATTGAGATTATGGCATTTCTTCCTCTGTGTTTTACCTTTGGCCTATTTTCTACGCTTTTAAGAAAGTAATTTCCTCATTGATCTCTAAATGCTTTTTGTATATTAGGTATATTAGCATTTTTTCTCATGTATTGTATTTTTGGCCAATTTGATGAGCACTAAGTACCTCCATACTTAGTACTTAAATTTCGGACAATAATTCTTTTAAAAGTCATCACAAACAAGATGCATTCTTGAACCAGACCAAGGATTAAATTTATTATGACACTTAAATTACAATTATTCACTTATCATTACAACTCTTACATACTAAAACAATAATAAAAGATACCTAACTATGACCGAGTAATAACTGATTAGCAGAGGGAGGGTTTTCAGTGTATAGAGACATTTTCTCGGGGTACATTTAGAATTGGCTTAAAATCTCCACACTGTCAGAAACAATGAGGTGAAAACTGTCCGAACCTGCCGAAATATCTTTAATTCAGATTCAAAAGAGGAGTAGAAGAACTTTAAAGCTCTCTGAACCTGACGTTACCGGTAGACCATAATTTACTGCATTATTGTAAGAAGCATGGCACCCACACACCTGCGGCCAACATTGCAGGTGACTAGCAGTTCAGTGCCCAGGTGTTTCCCACTGCTCCTGGCCCAGGTGGCAAGCCCCCTTAGTCTGTCTGCCCTCTCAGACCTCTCCTCCCTCCGAAACCACAAACTCATGCACAGACTCTCCAGCCTTTGCCTTTAGCGATATCCACTACCTCAGACTTGTGCACTTTAAATGCCCAGCTGGAAGGGAAATTGGCAAGTACTTTAAGCATAAGAATATGGAATTACAAACCTGGACCAGCCATTCTAAAACCGACCTTTTGGACAAATATATAATATAAATCACAGAGTTAGGTAGTTTTTGATCACAGCAGCAATTTACCACGTTCAAAATGTCAGTGTCAGTGTGATAACCTCTTGGCTGAGAGAAGCTGGGGACCAGGAGGTGCAATATGGCATGAAGACACCTCTCACCAAGTTAGTGACCTCAATTTCAAAGCAGATAAAAAGTAACTTTGAAGACAGAGACAAAGAATAAAGCAAAAAAGGAATGGGGAAGAGTGAAATGAAATACCCTCTGTGATTTCTTCTACAGACTTTCTCCGAGAACTGGAGAAGAGCAAGACCAGAAAAACGCCTGGATCACTTATTGTAACTGAAACCACAAGTTAAAATACTCTCAAGAGATTCTAACCATCCAGACATCTGCTGGATAACAAATACAGCCAAACATGCATCTTTAAAGAGGTTTCTAGGTTATGCAGTGACAGCTTTACGATCCAGAAAATAGATAATCCAACCAAAGGAAGAGCTAATCTGGATCCACTGCTTACCCATAAAACCTTAATTAGGGACACAACACCAATACAGCAAACATTCTACCTGAAACTATGAGTTAGTTAAGAACTCTAAAATTTTAAAACTTACTTCAGAACTGCAGAAATACAATGTAATTTTTATGCCCATTTAGTTTAAGTAATCAATCTTCCCATTAAATCAAAACATATTGGAAAATATTCAGTAAGAATGAGACATGGTGTATATAGATCAATTCTACACTGACATCAGTAATTTTTCATCTCACTTCTATGTGACACGAATACAAGCTCACTCTCTGACATTATCCAGAAACGTCTGTCCAATCCAAGCAAACATAAATAGGGCTTCAATGATTGTGAAGATGCTAGATGTCACCTGATACTGCTCAAACAAGGCAGCTATGAAAATAACCATTATAACACATGCTTGTGGTCAACAAAAATTAAATGCCCAGTTTATCAGGCTGTAACCAAACAAAAAACGGCATATTTTGCTTCTCATCGGTCTCTTGCAAGACTTTTTTTGGTCATCTTTTTGCCAAGGAATTCAGAACATGTTGGCCACAGACAACTGTTTGTGAAACCTTGTATTGTTGATAAATAGAACAATAAGGGAAGAGTTAGACAGCCAGAAAGAGAATAAAAAGTATCTGTAAATTCCACAGGCCATATAGAAATTTTGTATAGAATCTTTGTAGCTTATTTGAAAGTCAATGTGAAATTGCCTGGGGACAAGTTCTAAAATGGATTTCTTCATTCGAGCTGTTTCTTTTAGATGCATGCCTATATGTGATACAGGAAATAGGAAAGCATTACTGAAAAGACAATTTGCTGATACAAAATACACTGACCCCTGAAACAAGCCTTTTAATGCTTTGAGTGGTTCTCCATTAGAGTCATGTTAGAATTAAGTATGAGTTTATTGAACTTCTATAGCTCTCCTCTCAGGCAAGCATATAAGCTTCTCTTGGGAAGACACTGTGTACTCTGACAACATCCCCAATCCCCATCCCCAATCAACGACAGGCAGTTGATGACAACTCCTTCAAGAAAATAATCAAAAGATAATGGTGTTGCCCAATTTTGCTTGCAATTTTTAAGAAAACATTTCAGAAAGCAAGAGATGCCACCCAATTTATATAGCTACTGATAGCAACTTGTTCACAAAATTAATACTAGAATGGAACATGAATCCATTTTTAGTTCACAACTTTTGAAGATTAGCATGTATTAATGGAGCTTTGGTGAATCTAATTATACGCATAGTCTAACTTCCTTATTCTGCACATAAGATTTCCTTTCGATCTATGTGAGTGTCAAGAACAAATATCTCAACCATCCATAAGCACAATGGGATAGGATGTTCTTATTAAGTAACCCCTACCACATGGTAGAGCGTTTAGATGGAGAAAAACTATGTTTAAAAATGTCAAAGATGTATATTCTGATGACCCTTCAAATCCTTATCTTCTTGATTCTTTATCCTCCCTTCTCTCATAATCTGCCCAATCAATACAAAACCACCCAGTTTTCAAGGTATGGCCAATACCAGCAAACACCACTACTGCGAAATTTGACTCCAATAAATATCACAGCTATTCTTCAAGAACAGAAACAAATGAAATTAGAAATAGTCAGGAAGTGATAGAGGTATTTAAAGTTTGCATCTCAATTATGCATGATGCTTCACGTCTCCAGTGTGACTTTTTCTGTTTGAAATGCACCATATTTATTAAGAATAATGAGAGCTTTAGCTCTGCACCATGTGTCACCATCTAGAAAACACAACCACGTTCATTAGTTCATTGGAATCTCCTAGTTGTGCCAGAGTAGGGAGTATCATCTCCATTTTGCATCTAAGGAAGAGGAGTGGAGAAGTTGTGAGACTTGCTCAGCATAATATAGCTACGTGAAGATACGGGTCCTGGACTCTATTTTTTGGCCCTCTGCTTTTTCCATAAACATCTCTGCAAAGATTAATGTTCCTGTATTTACCATCATTTTATGAGCCCCTAAGTTTGGGGGAAAGAGTAAATTATTGATAAAATCAATCTTTCTCCTCTCTTTTTCCTTGTCTCTTTCTCTTACACACATATATGCACATACATACATACATACATATTTTTTCTCTTATTCTCTCCTCCTTAAACTCATATTAGTGACCCCAATACCTTCAGCCCCAAAAGGAAACACAAATTGGCAAACTAGTCTTCTCTTCTTTCATTGAATTGTAAGTACATGTACACATATGCAGGATTTCTTGCCATCCATTTTTTACAAAAAGGGCATCTATAGGCACTTCTTCATCTTTTTTTTTTTGTTTCAGTCAGCAATACCACACAAAACATACTTCATTCATAGATTACCTTCTTGATGGCAGTCACTTGATTCCACTTTTTTGCTACTATGAATATTGTCACAATACACATTTTTGTACCTCTATCCTCATATGCTGCTGCTTGTATTTGTGTGGCATAGACTCACAAGAGGAAGAATACTGTGCCAAAGGTTATGAGAATTTTTAACTGTAATACATTTTCTAGTTCACTTTTTTAAAAAGCCTACAATTCTTTAATTTTCTACCAGCAATGTATGAAAAATAGCATTTTCCCTTAACCAAGATGTCTTTCACAAGGATTCACACACACATATCACACAGGCAATTATTTGTATTATTAGGCAAATGCATCCTAAAACATTCAGAATCCTCTCAGAAGGCTTCTGCATTTGTCCTATAAGGTCGGAGGAGGATCTGTGGGAAGAAATCCCCAGGTTTCGGGTATTGTGACATTATGGCACCATTCTAAGGATGAAGGGCTGGGAGAGAGCATGGGCAAGATCTACATGGCCCTGGGAGAGCCGAGGAGTTTCATTAAGGTCCTGCAGAATCCAGCCCTGGATACTCAAAACTGACAGCAGTGCTCTGGAATGCATTTCTCCCTCTGATTTACCATCCTGCTACTTTTCATGCAGATCTCACTCTCTGGCTGGGATCTCCTGGCCTTTTGCATGCATCTCGAAGATGGTTTCCATTACCCTTCTGGTCACGAAACTGTCATTCTGGACATGTGCCTTATACAACTAACACCATTCAAGAGTGTGTAAATACTGTAACATACCTTTGTTTTTTTTTCTTTTTTTTCCCTCTCAGTGGAAAATAGACTTATGCCATAGGCCAAAGAAAAAGAAAAAGGATTACAGAAAGTGTGAAGCAATCAGTTGTTAATTACTAAAGTCTTTACTGTCACCAAATCATAATAAACAGTAAAAAAAAAAAAAAGAGTCCACAGGAAGTATCACTTTATAAACATTCTTCCTAGTATTTTTTTTAACCCACAACTATTTCTTTGTGACATTTTAACTATTCTAATTGAGATATTGCCCTCAAGGTAAGTATCCAGAAATCTATAAATCTCTATCGACCAGCGTGACTGTCATTGAAAAATCACATAGTCCTAGGGATGGCTTCTCTATTAAAATGCCATTTAATGTGTCTCCCTGCTGAAATCAAATGATTAGAAGTAAGCTTCTGTGTCTATTCTATTTTATGACATTATTAAATAAAATTCCTTAACTTCTTCATTTATAAAAATCATTAATAACGTCAGGAAAGACTTCAATGAATCACCAACCCCATAACCTTCCTATATATATTAAATGACTAGTATATATGTTCCAAAGAAGCGGTGAAATGGAAAAGAGAGAAACTGCTTGTAGTTGAGCTCCTATCGTATGTGTTGCTTTGATGCCTTCTCTTCTCTATGCTGAAAAATATCTTGGTGTTTTAATATTTTTTAGAGCTCATACTGTCCTGTTAATTATTACTGTGGCTCTCAATGATCTCTCTCCAAATTTAGCATATTTCTCTTTCATTATAAGGCCTGGAATTGGGGCACTAGGCTATCAGGTAAATATTCAAATGTCTTAGGTTGGTAACTTGGTTTCCTTTGGTCTTTTATTGTAAATGTATATGTTTAGAGAGAGAAATGATTTCCAAGAAGTTACTGGATGCAAAGCTCCATGATTTTGATACCCTTAATATTCCAAATAAAAGCTTGTCAGCACCAGACCACCTACAAGGAAGCATGGGTCTTGAGAGGTGATCTGGAGAGATGGTAACTTACAGGCTGGATGGAAAAGCAAGTGGTAACTTTATATCCATTTCTCTTTCATGGAGAGAAAGTGCTTCTCCATTTGCTGCTCTAGTATGTGAGCTATTTTTACCCGGCTCTTTTACTTCCTATATTTGATAAAACAAAGATATTTATATTTCTAATGGATTTCAATGTAAAGCATCCATATAGTATTAAGCAAGACTGATCTTAACCAATGAAGTAGTTTAATTAGCTTATTTCAAAGGGAACACTGTATAATAATTTTGAGCAATAGTAATTATAACTTAGATTGCATTAAAATGCATTTTTGGTCATTTATGAAAGACGTCTCTCACAAAATATTCAGATTAGAAGATTCAGATTAAACCAGATTTATATATATATATATATGTATATATATATATACATATATATATATACACATATATATATATAAAACTATAAATATATATGTAGAACTATGAACACATATATTTATACATATATAAGTGCATATATGTATAAACATTTACACATATATAAATATATATATATAGTTTATAGGCCTTATATCATAAAAAATTCAGAAAACCATCTAAGGTGATTCTACTTTTATGATATTATCAGACACATAGTGTCTATGAAGAAAAAAATAAAAGAAGGACGTTTGTGAACTCCTAACTTCCCTATTGTTGCCCAGTGTTCCGTGTTCACTATCAAAATTTAAGAGCTCAAAAATATTTTTTCCAGGTTTCTTAACAGAGTATTTCTATTTGCAGGTTAATCAAGCCCATTGGTATAAAAGTCTCTTCAGAAATAATTTGGTATATGCCTCAACATTTGAGAGAATACTAGAAACATAGCTTCCTGTACTTATGGAAAATTTCACAAACCTGCATTTTTAGATCTATTGATTATTATAGTTACAGTTTTTCTCTGTCTCATAGGAACTGATGTCCTATTCTTTGATATATAATCTTGATTTCACTCAATATCTGAAGGTATGTTCATCAATGAGAGGTGAATGTTTGATATCTGGCTATAATCACACTTTGGGGCGGAATCACATAATGATTCACTCATTGAATCTACTACTTATACAAATGTATGGTTAATGCTTATATGATAAAATGTTTGAGAAACCAGAAGGTACATCAATATATGTAAATGCTCTTTTAGCTCCAGATTTCTTAAACCTGTGATATAGCACAGAATATTGTTGAATATCGTTTTATTTTTTAATTTTAGGCTAACCTAAGTGTATCTTGTCAAAAAGAATATGTACACCTCAACTCTAAGTTGTTTATGTATATTTTATATTGAGTTATTGTAACATTTCTCAAAGTAAAAAAAAAGATAAATTTATAACAAAATTCGAGTTAAAATAACTTGAGGGAGCCTAAGAAAAATATATCTGTGAATCTAGAGATGAAAGCAAGCTCAAGCTATGAGCAGCTTGTGTTTATAGAAAAAAAGTCATACCACAAATCATGACTCTTTTTCCTTTCTGTAAATTTAAATACAGTGGATGAAGTAGAACTTATAAAGTCAACTTTGTAATTCAATAACAAGACCTCATTAACAAATCTTTACTTGAAAAATTAATTCAAACTGGCTGGAATATACAACATTTTATGTCTTACATTAGGTAAATTATTGGTAATAACAGGAAATAAGAATGACAACATTTCCATAAGATGCATTTATTTTTGGTTATGGCCACTGACAGATGAAATTGTAGTTCAGAATTTACTTAATGTCATCATGAAAAAATCTGAGCATGATAAGAAGAAACATATTCTTGCATTCATATATGCATATCTAATAATATATTGTATCACAATCACAAATATTTCCACATTTAACTCTCCTCTCCCTAACACACAAAGTGGCCCCATACAGTACTCTGAGATTACTGAAATTAATCTGCCATATCCTGGGTCTTCCCTTTTTCAGCTTACCCTCCTAGGTATTACCTTCAGCCCCACCTGTCCTTCCTAAACTATACCTCTTCACAGCAGCTAAATGTTAGGTGAAAGTTTCTGATGGAAGTTGAAAGCTACATGGCTTTTATGATGGAAAAAAGGAAACAGCATTTCCCAAAGAGCATTCCATGAGAAGTTAATAAGTATGCTAAAAACAAAATGTGCCCCAAAGAAAATCAGATTGGAAAATTTCTTATTAAGCAAAATTTAAGATGTTTCTTTACTAAAGAATGCATAATAGTCTTTTATACGCTAAAGTGAATTCTGATCTCAAAGAGATGTATGTAGCAGGCAATGTTAACAGATTCATTTCACCATAGACCTTTCTGTTTTTCAATTAAGCCCCTCTTATCACATTCAGGAACTATTGTTCCCATGGAAGCAATAAAACCCAGTTTTGAGACTGCTAAAGGAAAGGGGAAAGTGTTATGTGGGATTTTAATAACAGCCTTTTGGTAAAGATGGGTATTTTGCACAAGGAGGGCAGATACAGATGCCCTACAATCATATCAACACACTGATCATTCTGAGTGATGTATATGAAGTATCCATTCAACAGAGGGAGCAATAAGTGACAGCAAATCAGGCAAGGCAGGAAAGTAGGGCCAGGGCAGGGTGAGGCAAAATTTAAGGAGGTATGTACTTGCACGTCTTGGAAAGTGAGTATCTCTTTAAATTTTGAGTTGAGGCACCTCACTCTCCTCACCCTAGCTTGGGCCCTTCAGAAAAGATGGACCATCTCTCCTCATGCTTGTAGAAGAATTTTGTCTACCAAACCCCAGAACTCTTTTCTATTACTGTATTACGATACTCTGTAATTAAATTTAAAAATAAATTATGGCTATAGTAAATGCTCTTTGAAATATTTTCAAGAAATAGAGAGGTATATAAAATAAAAAGTGAGGTTCTCTCAACCCCATAGTTCTACTAGGTACTAGCCAAGAGAACTGAAAACATATGTTCACTCACAAACTTGTATATGAGTGTTCACCCACAAACTTGTATATGAGTGTTCATTACATTATGCTTATTAGCCAAAATGTAGAAACAAACCAAATACTGAATGAATGAATAAACAAAGTGTGGTACATTCATACAATGGAATAGTATCCACCCTAAAAAGGAATGAAGTTCTGATACATCCTGTATGGATGAATCTTGAAAACATAGGCCAAGAGAAAGAAGGCAGACACAAAAGGTCACATACTGTATGACTCTATTTATATGAAATGTCCACAGTAGGAAAATCCATAGAGGCAGAAAGTAGATTAGTGGTTGCCAGGTAATAGTGGAAGGAGGAAGTATGGAATTTCTTGTGGAGGTGATGGGAATGCTCTATACTAGACAGTGGAGATGGTTGTAGAACATTGTCAACATACTAAAACCCACTGAATTGTATGCTTTCAAATGCTGAAGTGTATGATATGTGAAATATTGTTCAATAATAAATTTTTTAAAGCTAAAATGAGTGAAGGTATGATCACTTTCCCTTATGTAGCCAGAATTTATAGTGTACCTACTACGTGCAGGGCACATCTGTAAATGTTTTACTTCATTAACTCATTTAATCCTTGAAACCACCCAATGAAACATCTTTTAAAGATAAGGAAGTTGAGGCATCAAGCAGGTTAAAAAATTTGCCCAAAGCCCTGTAGCTAGGAAGGGACAGAGCTGGGCTTACAAAACCAGGCAGTCTAGCTTCAAAGCTCACATTGCACACTAATTACTAGGAGCAATGACCATTAAAAATTGGGGTATATACTTCTAGGCACACACATGCATATGTATGTGTGTCGATAGATAACAAGTACATGGGACTATACATACTAGAGGTCAGCAAACTATAGCCCATAGACCAAATCAGGCCCACCATCTGTTTATACATAATCCATGAGCTAAGAATGGAAGAATGGATTTTATATTTTTAAATGGTTGAGAAAGAAGGAATGAAAAAAGAAGAGTATCATTTCATGACACACAAAAAGCATATAAAATTCAAATTTTAGTATCAATAGAAATTTTACTGGGACACCGCCAGCTCATTTATTTTTTTGTCTGTGATGGGCTTCTACACTACAAAAGCAGAGTTGAGAGGTGGCAACAGACAGTGTGACCCCCGCAAAGCATTAAATATTCCTATCAGGCCATTTACAGAAAAATTTCACTGACCCTTGGATTATACCATACAAGATACTCTAAAACTTAGGTCACTAAACATTATATCATGTTCAACCTCCCAGACTTCTTAATTTCATTAAATGGCTGCAAAATTAAAATGCACCTGAAAGTATTAAATCTTCCCCCTATTGATGAAAAGGGCATATTCTTTATCAAATTTCTCTCCAAATGGTTGGATTAATTTATTTACCTCCTAATGTGAAAACGACTTATATTTTGGTGGCCTAAGTACCTGGTCTTTGGGAAGTTTCGTGCCTGTCTCACCTGAATGCAGGCTCTTTTCACAGTTGCTCAATAGTCACCTAACAAAGATGTTGAGTTCTGAGCTGTTTTGGGCTGCACGGTCAGGTCAGCTTTGCACAGATTACATAGAGGGACTCATCTCTCATTCTTCTCAACAATCTTACCTTCCCTGCTTGGGCCTATTACACAGAAACTTCTTTTACAAGTAGTTAGAAAAGTGGAAGAGTAGCTGCCGCTCTTTTGTTGTCCCTCTGTAGTGGATACTGTGGTGGGCTGTCAGGTCCCTCACTATTCTGTGTTGAGATATTCATTCTCCTGTTGTTGGCAGCTCATGACCTTCAGTTGTTTCGCTTTGGGAATTGTTTTCAGCTGAACAAGGCTACCTTGCCTAATGTCATGACCTTTTGTCCAGGGGCAAATCCATCCAGTAACTGATCAGTGTGGGAATATAAAAGCCCATCCACCTTGACTTAAGGCAAGACAATTATAAAAGGCCATCCCAGATCTAGAGCTCCCTGTAGAATCCACTGAGGTTCAGTTGAACTTATTCATTGTGAGACTTCTCCTGTTCAATTCTTCTCTCATTGCACAAAGATGTTGCGCTGAGAACATTACTGCATAAATTTCCTACAACCAAAACTGCATCAGAGAGTCTGTTTCTTGGGGAAACCGACCTAAAACACTCCCAACTAACTCTTCCTAAAGGAAGAGAGATGTGATATTTGATAAGATGCCTGAGAATAGGAGAGGAAAATGAGTCCCTGTAGCTTAGCCCCTTCAACTCTCTCTTTTTGGGGCCACCCCCATGCAGGGAGGTGCATGCTCCTCCTGCTACCTTTGTAAGGTAAGTCATGCCTCAGACTATGCTTTTCTGAGGCAAATCTGACCAACCATCATCTCTTTTCACAGTAACGAGGCTCTAAACTGTTGTGACAAGGAAGATGTCTATGGGAATCTTCTCTGAAGACTAGATTTTCCCTAGGATTGGATCTCCCAAAATCTAAAATTAGCTGAGGATTCCAGGAAGTTAAATTATGGTAGTAAGCCTAATCTAAGATCTCCAATTTGGCCTGATCAATAATTATGCTAATGATTTGATCTTTATCTGCTTGATTCCTTTGTCTTTGTTTGTTCAGTTGGGTTAAAACTATGGGACAGGAAAGAATGATGATCATCATCCTAAACCCACACTGACAAAGAGGAGCACTACATACATCCAAAAGGTAAACCTTCATTCCTCAATATTAACCATTTACAGTCTAATTTAACAGTTTTAATTAATAGTCTCTTTTACCTATATAAACAGGGAGATGCTACCCCAGCAACTCTTTAGATTGGGGCAGGTCTTAGTTCAAATCCACCTTGAGCATTTGTGATTTAGGAAGCAGTTTTCAAATAGGAAAACTGAGCTGTGTCCTTATCAGTAACTGAATCAGAGAAGATCCATCTCAGATTTGGTTTAAGGATTAAAAGCAAAAATACATATGAAGTATCTCTGGCAATACCTTATATAGTGGGTATTCAATACATATTAATTCATAGCTCAGTAAGTATTAAGAACTATTATATAATATACCCATATGGGTGCTCTCTAGATTCTTCAGAGAGAACAAAAATCCCCTCTTCTACTTCCAAAAGGTAGGAGGATGACTTTTCATTCCAAAGAGATTATTTCAAGCCAAAATTCTAAACAAGTCAGTGAATCGGGGTCACACCAAAATTAACAAGTACAAAAGTAGGTAATAAGTGACAGAGAGAAACAGGGAGCAAAGGCAATCACATCCACCTTCCCCTTTATGTTATAAAATGCAAAGGTTAGATGCTATAGACTGAATGTTTGTGTCCCCGCAAAGTTCATGTTAGATCCTAACCCCCAATGTGATGGTATTAAGAGGTGAGGCCTTTGGGAGGCAATTAAGTCACGGGGTGGAGCCCTCATGAATGGGATTAGTGCCCTCATAAATGAGATCCCAGAGAACTCTCTTGTCCCTTCCACCAAGTGAGGACACACTGAAAAGACAGTATGTATGCAACAGGAAGCGGGCCCGCACCAGACATTGAATGTGTTGGCACCTTGGTCTTGGATTTCCCAGGCTCCAGAACTGTGAGAACTAAATGTTTGTTGTTTAGCCCACCCAGTGTATGGTATCCTGTTGAAGCAGCCCAAACTAAGAAGAGAATGTTCCACTTTCCTGCTAAGAGCATTGTTAACTCTGGCCACGCAGGTACCCGGAAAGCGAGAGCCTGCAGAGACTGGCTGCCAATGATGGCAGCTACCAAACTGGGGCTCTCATTAGATTTGACCCCAGGCATCAAACAACTCAAGAGTCACCTTCATACTGTTAGTATGTGGCAAAGGAAGGAGGGAAGCCTGTGGTGGTTAGCCCCATCATATTCTCTTCTCTTAGAGAGGGAGAACCAAGTCCCCGGAGAGTTTAGAAAAGCAGCTTGAACCCAGAGGCTGAGTAGGAAGCTGAAATGGGTAAGGTTAGGCAATGACCAACACTGGAAAGCTCAGCAGAGAACCAGTTAACCAAGATAAGAATGTCTCACTTATGTCAGGGTGAACGCAACTTGATGCTCAGCATTTATTACTCTGGGGATTTCTCTGCTGTGACCCAACATTCAGATGAAAGATCTTGCACACTAAGAATAAAACTAAGAAAAACTATGAAAAGAGTGAGTTTTCTCATCACAGGAAAAAATAAAGAATTAAAATTTATAAAAAAGAAAAGAGTGCGTTTCCTTAAACTTCTGGGAAGAAAATTCTAATTTGTTGCAACGTGTTCCAGGAAAAGAACCTGGGATTGGAGGTGCAGGTGGCTGCCATTGGAACGTAGATTCTGGGGATATAATCACTGACCTGATTTGTCTTCTACCTGATTTTCCTGTGATGCTTGTGATTTTGTGAACTCAGAACTATTAACGCTATTAATATGAGTAATTTGGTCCAAAAATCAAGCTCAAACATTTAACACCATGACCCTCGGAACTAGTGAATTCCAGAGAGGAGCTGAATGCTCTGTGAAGAAATATTTCCCTTACCAATTTTTTTCTAAATCTGTTGAACATAGACGTTAGAGTAATCTCAAGTCTGATGCTTTAAAACAAGAGAGAGAGAGGGAGAGGAACAGAAAGGAAGGAGAATAAGGAGGAAGAGGAAGGACAGAAGGAAGGAAAGAAGGAAAGAAGGGAGGGAGGAGGAAAATAACAAAAGGCAAATGAAGGGAAAGGAAGGGAAGGGGAAGAAAGGGAAGAGAAATCCATTCCTTTAAAATACGTTCCATAATTCTTTTTAAAGACCATGATTATATTACATGGATTATATTCCAGAAAGCAGTTTGGTTTATAAATAATAAATAAGACCTGACAAAAAAGGGAGAAGGAAAAATTACTGAAACATTCTATTTCTGAATTCTGTTAGGCATTACACATCACTGGTAGAGAGCACAGAGACACGGGAGATTTAAAGAATGTGTTTAAATCTTTGTAAATATAAGGTGCCAGAGATTCCAGTTCAAAGAAACAGATTACTAGCTTAAGAAATGGGAGAAAAGTTCTGAGACCTCTCTCACGCAGTCATACCAGTTTCTGCAGGAATGCAGGAATTCTTGAAAAATGGTTAGTTCTATAAACATATGGGCACAGCGGAACTTTCCATGGAAGAGAAAAAAAGTTTTCCAGGTATTTAAAACATCCTCCATTTTTCTGTATTTATTTCATTAATTTTTCTTCTTTTATGGAAAGGAGGAAATTGCCGGGCTCACCTGTATCAAACCCCACACTTGGCACTAAGTCCACGGTTCCGTGAAAGGCTCCGGCCCACGCTGAGGTAGCAGTGGTGACTGTAGTCGGATCTGTTTTTGTGATGTCACACGGGGGAGCGGGAATCCTGGCCGCACGCACAGACGGCATCAGCAGGGGCCCGTAGGATGGATCCAGGGCAGAGCCAGCAGAAGGGTGGTGGTGATGGTGGTGGTGGTGGTGGTGGTGGCGGTGGTGCATGTGGGGGTGGTGATGCCGCATGTACATGTCATGCATGTGGCTGTAGGACGGGCTCACCTGAGATGCCAAAGGGTAGTGCCAGGACTCGGACACGGGAGGGGGAGGGGCGGGGCCAGTCTGATGCAGCCCATGTCCTGACCAGGGGCTGGGGTCAGCGGCAGTAAAGGTGCCAGGGGGTGCAGTGACCTGGAAGTCAGGATGAACTCCCCCCAAACAGGGTGCAGATGGGGGCTGGTAAGAGCTGGTCCAAAAGGAAGTCGGGAAACTACTCCGCTGGCTTGAGAGAGCTGAGCTGTCTGAGAAGACAGAAAAATACATTATTTACATAAGATTCAGTTCTGGGATAGACTTGCCTCTACTCGTCCAATATTTTACAAGCAGGCTAATTAGTATACACTCTTTTTCTCCCCACACAGAGGTGAATAGATACCAGGTAAGCCTCTGAGTTGCCATGCCAAGTCAGTGCTCAGGGGTCCAGGTGCTGAACGAGTCCCCTGCTTTGTTTGCTTAGCTTAGGCTGTCACAGTCTAGGCTGAGGTCGGCAAGTCTGGGACTGGAAAGCTTCATTTCCTCCTGCGTGTCTTGCTGCCATCAAGTCTCAGCAGAGGTCACAGGTATACAAGTCTCAGGTAAGAAAAGCTTATGCCATAGACGTGATTCAGGTAGGTTGGAAACGATGATGTTTACCAGTTTCTTTTAAAGGAAAATACAATTTTCACCCAAACTAACCATTTTAATGCTGAAAGTAACAGATGGAAGTAAGATCACAATGATGCTTGCCAACCCCCATTTTCCATCAAGAAGAGTATGTTCCAAGCTTATTTTTTCTGTACAGGTCTGGGAGTTTCTAAACTGAAAATAATAATAGTTCACATTTAGTGTCAGTGACCAAATGCCCAATACTAGGCCAGGAGCTTTGCATGGATTTGATCTCACTGGATCCTCACTCCAACCCTATGAGGTAGTTACTGTTATTATCCCCATTTTAGAGATGTGGAAACTGAGGCAGGGAAGAAGCTCAAGAGTCACAGCTGGCAAGTGGGAGACTGGGCTTTGAAGACAGGTAGCCTGCCTGGATGGCTGGCTCTCACCATACCTGTGCCACAGGACAGCACACTTGTAAGTATAAGCTGAACATCTAGAATTTGGTGAAGATTCTGTGGAAATCATGAGTGGAGGAGATTCAACTGGGGTAACGGATTTGAGGAGATGTTTAGGGAAGGGGAAATGATATCAGAGAATAGCATTTGGAGATGAATAAGCAAGAGGGAGAACCGTCCTCGACTTTGCTTCAATTCAATTTCTCCACTCAATGGTCTTGACATATTTATATAGACGACCTACTATGTGTGAAACATGGGGTGACTAGGGATGACCGGACAGATATCACCTTTAATCACAATCTGGCAGGGGACAGATAAGTAAATAGACATGAGCAATGTAACTTGGTTTGTGCTCTCATAAGGGGAAATACAGGGAGAGGGCACTAAAGCTGCCTAAGAAAGTAATAGCCAAATAGAAAGGGTCAGGAGGGCTAGCCTTGTGAAGAGGTAGGGAAGAGTGTTTTAGGCCAGGGGTCACCCCGGGCCATGGGCCGGTAGTGGTCCGTGGCCTGTTCGGAACCAGGCCACACAGCAGGAGGTGAGCAGCGAGAGAGCCAACGAAGCTTCCTCTGTATTTACAGCTGCTGCCTATCATTTGCATTACTGCCTGAGCTCCGCCCCCTGTCAGCATTATGGTGAGTTGTATAATTATTTCATTATATATTACAATGTAATAATAATAGAAATAAAGTGCACAATAAATGTAATGCACTTGGATCATCCCGAAACCCTTCCCCCCACCCACCTCCTCTGTAGAAAAATTGTCTTCCACGAAACAGGTCCCAGGTGCCATAAAGGTTGGGGACTGCTGTTTTAGGCTAATGCAAAAGTATGTGAAAAAAAGGCCAAAAATTACACATACACACACAAATAGCATTTGATGGACAAGAAAGAGTTCAGTGGGCAGATGGTGGCAAACAGACTATGGTCTAAGAAAGACCCACATGGGTATGGTTTTATGAGCCACGCACTAAGTGTGGGCGCTGTCCTGAGGAGATCCAGTGAGCTTAAAAGGGTTTTAATCTAGGGAGCGTTACAGTCAGAACTGTGTTTAGAAAGCTCGATACCTCCAGTGAGAGCCGGGTGCCTCCAGTGCAGGGTAACTAAGCAAGCACTGGCCTGGGAGTCTGGGGGGCTCAGCCAGAAAGCTGACACCCAGCAATTACCCTGTCTCATTGTAGGACCCCAAATGATCTGTTGGCCTCTCTGTGGCTCAGTGTCTTCCAATCAAATATGAGGCATTTGAGCTCATTTAATTCCAAATATCTTCTGGCCCCATGCTTCTAACCATTCTGTGACATGTCCTATAGAGTATTTGTATCTACAGATAACGATAAGGTTGCTTAGTACATTAGTCATGCGAGTACAGTAAAATAGTATTTTTATACTGGGTTCCACACAAAAGAACCTTGCTAGATCTTTCCATGGAATGAAAGATATCCTAAGAAGTACTGTGAAATAAAAGTATTCAGAAGTCTGACATGTTCACGTTCTCACGTCATAAACTTCCAGGACATAGTTTTCTTGCCTCAGGGAAAGCTTATATAACTTGACTCAACCCCTACATATGTAATTTGATGAACGTAATTACGATTATCACCGGGTTGTTCAAACATTTCCTTTCTCTAGCTTCCCTAAAGGCTGTGGCACTAGCACTGCGAGCTTTTCCTCTCTCTCCCCATCAGCCCTACAGCAGAGCTATCAGCCACCCCATCCGTAGACAGATAGCTATTCAGTGTCTCAATTCAAGTTTCCTCCCACCCCCTGCTCAGGATCTCCATGGATCTCAAAACCCTTGAGGAAATCTAAGCGATGATGTCTTCAAGAGGCAAAGGATGAAAGGACAAACTATTCTTCCAACCTTCCAATAGTCCTGGCAAACTTTTACTTGAATGGCTTAGTTTTGTCACAATCACAATCTATCAGAAAATAGCACTTAAAGTCACTTACTGGCGTTGAGGCAAATATGTTCTATTTAAGAATGGTCTTCCTTTGACATATGAAACGTGGCTGCTAATGACAAGAAGGAAAATTGTGTAAGCTGTAGGAAGAAAATTCAATTTGCCTTAAATGATGGCCGTTCGTAGAATATTTCTATCATACCCACAGTAGAAAGCTGTTAACGTTTAAAGTTTAAAACTCATACAAAGAGTTTATAGAGGCTCCTTATGTTATACAGTGCAGCTTTGCCACCACCAATCTGCTCCTTTGTTCTCACAGATCCAATCTTTGGTGGCAAACCCTTCATTCTGCTCATAATTTGTATCTCTTGCGGGGCCAGAATCCCATTATAAAAACAGCTGAACTCAACCCACAGGTGTGTGCCAGAGACAGAGAGTTCTCTTTATTAATATCCCCCATTAAAATGTCAAAAGTACAGAGAGTATATGTCATTTCCCTGGATGCTTTCCTTTTGTTTCTTTCCATTTGTATGTCCACGGACCTAATTTTATTTTACAGATGCTTACGCATTTTGGATATGCGTGCAGAAATATGAATAATGAAAAAATTCCTTACCAAAAATATTATCCTACTTATGACATATTGTATTGTGATTAGTGAACACATTAGCATTGAAAGTAGAAATCTATTCTAAAAAATGCACCCCATAGAGGCTGAACAAAGCTTTAAAATGCCCCAGGGAAAAATCAAATTAGAAGCAACTTAATATTTTCCCAGTCGGTATGTCTCCTGAGATTAACATAAAGTTTGCAGAGATCTATGCAGCCCTTTTCAAAAATAATGTTGCAGTCTACAAGTAAATGAAACTATATTGAACAGAATATGTTTATGGACAAGTGTACATTTCAAAACCACTATCTGGTATCTTGATTGTTAAAAAAGAAATTCTTGATACAAAGAAACAGATGATATTCTTTGTTTCATGCCTGGGAATCAGTGTGCTTATTTCATATGTGTGTAAATTTTTTCATTACAGGACTCTTTGCTTACAAGTATTTAATCACAGCCACATTTTTTGGATGAAAAAGCTTATGAAAAACTGCACACGCTATTTCCATGCAATATTACTTTTTAGCAATTCAGAACTATGCGATATTCACACTCTGTGGTGACTTTGGGCTCAATGATACTGGATATTTGGATGACATTAACACTGAGTCTAACATGTACAAAAAGTCTAAATATACTTTGGTTCAGTTTACATTTGGGATTAAAGAATATTACACATGCATACACACCCTTATTTCTAAACAACAACAAAAAAAGAAAAAGAAAAAAAGAAATTGTCCCATACAACCCACCCAAAGCATACCCAGTAATCTCACTGGTATGGTTTTTAGCAGAAATATGTCTTAGAGACATAAAAGACTTTAACATGGAACATCAAGTGGTTCTTTCAATTTCACAGTAGCTGGGATACTTTTTACATTAAACTTCAATGTCTCTGAAAAACAACCTAAGGGCAAACATTTTATGCAAGAGAAAATTCAACATATAATTTTAAAAAATAAATATTTTGTTACCTAATTTTGAAAAAGAAATGAAAACTATATTAAAAGGAAAAATGGGACCATAAAATGTTGTAGAACCTCTAACTTAAGTCATCTTAAAAATCTCCAGAAAACATATTGTTAGAATAAATACTGATTGGAAACATCCATGTTAAAAGATAATATTTACCTTTTTATTAACCTCAGTGAAAAAAAATGCTACTCCATTCTCAACCTAGAGGGCCCTCGCTCTAATTTTAATTCCCTTCCTCTTGTTCTGCTTCCCATAAAAATAAATCATTGGGTCAGAGGTGAAATGATACGTGTTCCAGTGTTTTCTGTCACTCAGGCATTAAGCATTACCATTATATCAAAAGACTGCCCTCCAGGTATTTTGTTCTAGAGTTGCTCAAAAATGGGCCTTGTGACTCTAAAGTGAGAGTTTCAAGGGGTGCTGTCAGATGCCCTACTCCTTGGAGGCAGGACAATGAGATAAACCAGGCCTCAATTTCCTCCCACGTGTTTGTTCTAAGCTTCCCAGCAGCGATTACTTCCAGTGCCTCTTAGAGATGCCGCCCAACTCTCTCTGTCCCTGTCTCAGTCGGCCCAGGAGATAGGCCCTCTCTCCCCTTCCTCCTCTTTGCTAAGTTTAATGCTCATTTTGAGAGGGCTTTCTTATGAGAATGTTGCTCCAAGAAGACAGATATAGATCAGTCATGCAGAAAACATTTACTTTGCAACTACAACAAGAAAAAGTATATCAAGTTTACCACTCAGCATAGTTTTTAAGCCAGTGACATATTTGTCTATGTCTCGACTTAACTACTCACTTTCCCTACACACA
The DNA here is from genome assembly GCF_965194805.1 of Balaenoptera borealis. Taxonomy (NCBI): domain Eukaryota; kingdom Metazoa; phylum Chordata; class Mammalia; order Artiodactyla; family Balaenopteridae; genus Balaenoptera; species Balaenoptera borealis. Next base: position 39,973,774 of record NC_138862.1, read on the forward strand.
CACACACACACACACACACACTTTCTGTAATAACACTTAAGCACTGAGGTCAGTGAATAGACATATTTGAAGCCAATGCTTCTATTGGATGGGATAAGGAGACAGTCAGATTCATTAGGTTTTCTTAACTGAGAAGCCCTATTCAATCCATGAGGAGATATAATGGGAGAAGAGGTAGTCGTTGTGATGTCATGTCAAATAAAGTACAAATATTTCCTGTCAACTGTTTGCCTCAAAGCTGCAAAACGTCTAAAGAGGACTTTCCTAACTCCATCAAGATACAGACGCAACGTATGACCGTTGTTCCATCATTAGCTGACACTCTATCATTTGCCTAAAGATTTACTGTGGAAATACATTCTGCAACCAAACATAATTCAGTTTTAAATTCCTTTGAAGTACTGTAGCACTCGTGTAGCACTGTGAAAACCTCATGCCATAAATTAGACCCTTTAATTTAATACAGCTGGTCAGCAGCTCCTCCTAAAGTATTATTGCCACGGCCATCAACATTGTCAATAGCCTTGAGTACTTAGTATGTCCAAAACACTGTGTTTTTGCCAGGAATACAAACTTCCAGAAAACAGTATTTCTGAATAAAGATCCAAGGTTGGTTTTCTATGTGCCAAATGAGTGGAAACTTACTTAAGGAAGAGAGAAAAGGCATCTGACCTTCAGTCAGTGCCTTGCATCAAGCCCTATGCCAAATAATTCATATATATTATCAAAATATCTTTACAACAACCCTAGGAGATGGGTATTAATCAACACATATTATAGTTGAAGTTAATCTCAGAGAGACTTTGAGAATTAATCAAAGATAACATTGCAACCAGGCAGTAATAAGGTCCAAACTTGAACCCAAAACAAACATAATCCAACCAAAGACCGCATTATGCAAAGCTGTGTTGCTTTGGCAATTAATACAATATTTCCAGCAACTCTCTTAACTAGACATGGGAATCTCAATTTATTATACTTCTCTTTAACATATTCAATAGTTGCTAAGTCCTTAATTACATTTTGTGGATTTCATATGAATCTTATCCAACTTATGTATACTTAACTAAGAACACTAATTCACAACTAGAAACAACTATGGCAAAGTTTTATTCACGAGTAGAAAGTAAATAATACATTTCAAATCATAGAACTTCACAGAAAAAAAGATTTCAACAACCACTTAATTCAAACCCCTTATTTTATAAATAAGAAAACTGTACCCAAAGATTGCATACAACTTATTACTAATAAATTCTATTAGTTTATTAATAATCCTATTTAATCCTTATTAATCCTATTAAGGACTTTTTTGTTTTCTAATCCTGGGTACATGGTATGAACTTGGTTCATCTAATTTAATCACTTGATCATTCAATTCATATTCCATATTTTTCACATGGAAATGCATTATCCTGAGTACTGGGGAAAACGATGTGAGTTAACTAGATAGGATATATATAGTCTCAGTGGAAGAGGAAGAGATGGAAATTGAAGAGCATGCTGTGTTTGCCTGGGCTACTCTGATAAAGTAACATACAAAGCTCTAACAATTCTGGTCTCTACTTACACCTCTTCTTTTCATTCCATTCACACTAGTATTTCGGCTTCTCGTTGAACACTCAAGTTCAATTCTTCCTCAGGGCCTTTGCACTGGCTGTTCCCTCTGCCTTAAATAATTTCTCCCTAGATATTTGTGTGATAAGAAGCGCTCTTATTTCCTTCGGGTCTGTGCTCAAATGTAAGTCTTAGAGAGACCATCTGTTATCACCTTAAGTAAAATAATACCTTGCATCTCATTATATATATATTGCCTGTCTCTTTCACTAGAAAGCTCCATTGAGTGTAGAAGCTTAGACTCTCCTGTCCATTGCTATATTCCCACTACCTAGAATATAGTAGGACCTTAATAAATATTCGCTGGATAGTTAAAAAAAAAATATTCGCTGCCTAAGTCAATGAATGAAACAGGAGATAGATTTGAAGGCCAGATTTAAGATAATGCCAAGAAAATTCTAATAATACTTATTAAGACATTACCATTATCCACACTTTCTATACTGAAATTTGACAGCCTTCCAAAGATCCTCTCCATTCAGTCATGCAGATTATGGGAAAAACACTGATATGTAGAGTTTTTGCATTTACACAACACCTCACTTAAAACTATTATGGTTATGCTACTTTAGACAATCACTCTTACATCTAGCTATAATTTGGGGATTTTGCTCCTATATTCCAAGTTAAATGATCACTGGGTTGCATATGCTAGTATACTAAAAGAATTAGGCATTGCATTTATTACTCTCCTGGGACTGATTGTCATGATAGGATTTATTATTGATATATCAAACTATTTATTAAAGCCAGCTAATTCACTGAAGTTTTCCTATTTTCACCCTCCACAAGCTATTAAAAGTATTCACAATGTGCTATCAAATAGGACATTGTTGGTTCTATTAGCATCTTGGGATTTCAAGGACTAAGTTCTCAGTTCTTGTGGGAAGTCCATAATTACTAATCAAATAAGCAGTATGCTTCCCAATTCACCTCTACCAAGGTCTCGGTCACTTGAATATGGATTCCACCTTCCTCTTTAAAGTCACTGTGTATGTCAATGTTGTTCATATTTATTATCAGAAAGGAGAAAAGAAGGGAGGGATGGTGAAAAGAGAGAAGGGGAGGGGAGGAGAGAAAAGGGAAGGAAAGGCAGGCAGACAAGAAAGAACCATTCTTCTGATGCTGAGAGGGTACCGACCACTCATCACCTCTCACCTGCCCCCTACCACAGGTGACCTACCACAGGTGACCTATCACTGGTGGCCAGCCTCTCCTCACCATAGGATCACATGGGGCACTTACTACAGTGATTCCCAGAGCCTCCCTCTGGAGCCTCTGTCTGATTCGAAGGTCCCAATAAGGGGGCTGCAATCTGTGATTTTTAGCAGCACTAGATCAACAATTATCAAACTTGAGCCTGCACCTGAATCCCTGGGAGGGCTGGTTAAAACACAAGGTACCCTACCTCTGAGTTTCTGATTCAGTAGGTCTGGGGCTCGGCCCACAAATTTGCATTTCTAACAACTCCCATGTGATGCACATGTTCCTGGTCCTGGAAACCACACTTTGAGAACCATTTTACTAGATTCTTCTTAGAACCAGGTGAGTTCAGAAGAAATATTCATCACATGTTTCTCTAAAACTACCATTGGAATGATGGATTGTTTTTTTCTAATGTTGTAATTATCTCAATTAAGTTGTCATCCGACCATTTTCTGTGAGTCAGAAATCAGATTCAAACACACCTCTCTGTGACCTCTATATAGAGGGAAATAAAGGAGAGGAAGCCCAATCTACTGCTTTGCTTTACTGAGTTCAAAAAAAATAGCCTAAACCAGGGAGATACAGTCAATAACGTCTGGGTTGTACACTACAAAGAGTTAACATCACAACAAAGCAGGACAGAGAAAGCCATCAAGAGAACACAAAAGGCTTTCAAAGTATGTATTCCTGGGTCAGACTCAGACCTCTGCTATGTCATCACGTAGCACCTAGTGGAATGAGCAAGAGCTAATTTTTAAACACTGATCCAGGCACGCCTATTATTTAGAGATCCAAATTGGGCCATCGGGGCTTAAGGAATGGTGCTTCGCAGCTCAATCCTGCCACTATAAACTCAGGCCAGTTGCATCACTACTTTCCATGAGGAATTTAAGGGGTGTGACTGCATCCTTTCCAACCCTGCATTCCACATGTGACAAAACTGATCCAGCTGTTTGTCTGAAAGAAATTCCTTGCTGTCCTTAAAAATTAAAAAGCGAGTGGATATCCGTCCTCCAGGGGCAAGTCTCCAGCTGGAACCTGGTACAGACGGTTGCGAAACAGAGCCAGTGCCCTGGAGAACATCTGCTTTGGAATTCTTACCTCGCCATAAGGGGGTTAGCCCCATCTTGCTTTTTGAAATGGCAGATTCTGGATGAAGGGTGCTGGCTTGGCCCAAAGCTCTTGAGAAGTGTTCATCCACTACTGACCCAATGTCTCCCTGGAAATAAGTGAAAAGGACACAGCGAGAGTTAAGGTACTCCATCTCGGCAGGCTGGTCTCTCTCCTCCTCCTCCTCCTCCTCATCCTCCTCCTCCTCCTCCTCTTGTTTGCTGGGAAGGGTGACTTCCAGAGAGTCCTGCATCTTGCTGTATACCGCTAACTTCTTCTGGGATGGAATAAACAAAACACAGTATCAAAGACAGTTTGTAAAAAAGCATTAACTAGTTAACTTTTCACTAAAAAAAAAAAAAAAAAAAAAAAATCTAAATATTAACATATGTTCACAAACTGATTCTTCTTCATTTGCTTTACTCCATCTTCCCCCTCCCCAAACCAGCCTTCTGCTTCCCACCCTGAAAAAAAAGACTTTGTTATTTCAAATTTGGCGAAAACAAAAATGTCCATTATCCAATGGTATATTCTCAGACTGTGAAAGGCAGGCTTGTTTTTTTCTTAATTTAGATATACCAAAAGGAGAATGACTTAAAAAAAAAAAAAAGAAAGTGACAGATCCCTTCCATTTTTGTTCCCTTTTCTATTTTAAAGATTTAATGTACAGCAACATTATAGTTCAGGACGGGGAGGAATGGAGATGGTAGGCCTAACTGTCTGGGGGAGGGGTGGAGAAGAAAAGAGTTTTCATAAATGAAATACACTAAAATAAAAACAGGAATGTAGCATCTTATAAAAGGATTTGGCAGATGTGCTGAACTCATTTCTCAAAAATCAAACTAAAATGACAAAATAAGTCTGTGTGAAGATCCATTTTGCATGGAACATATTTTTCAGATGTTCCACTTACCACCATTATCATAAAAGGGAAAAAAACGGTATTATGATGACTTGCTGAAAATAATACAAGATACTAGCAATGGCTAGGATGGCTTTCAAATCAAAATGAAAAAGGTTTGGTAATTTTAAAATATTTTCAAAACAAAATCGTAGCTCTAGTAAAAGTTTATATTATGACTGATACTCTTATATTTATTGCCCCATTTAATCTTTACAATTCTATAATGTGGTTATTATTACTCTCCATATTTTAAATATGAAGAAGTGAGGCACAGAGAAGTGAAGTAACTTGCCAAAGGTCACAGAGCTTATAAGTGATGGACCCAGAATGCATAATAAAAATACACAGCTGTACATATGTGTGTATATGTATGTGTCAGAGGAGGGCAGGGGAGGGATATCTAGTGCGGAAAAAAAAATCACCAAAATGTTATGTTTTGTGTTCTTTTTCTGGGTGGTAAGCTTGTAGTTGGTTGTTATTTTCTTATTCCTACTTTTCAATATTTCCAAATATTTTTCGTAGAGCACATATCATTTTTTATAATCAACAACTTTAGTGCAAATTATATATAAGAAAATAATGCTAAAAAATTATAAAACTCATAATCTTAATGACAAAATGAGCATCCAATCATCTGTATACCTACAAAACCTGACCCTTTGTCATACCATTTTTCTTATTTCAGAAAAAACTGCATGTTGGAAAGTGAATGTCAGTAGAAAAAAATAAATCATTCTAGAATATTCAATAAGCACATAGTTTGGCAAGTGTTATCAAAACACATAACCAAGACTCAATGTTTCTAGTGGTAATTACCAGCCCCAAAATCTGTAGCCCCAAATTATAAATGCCTCATTCGAAAAACTGAACCCCAGCAATGAATATGTTGTTCTTGCGTGAGGTAGGGTCTGAAATGTTCAGGCACATTACAAGCTGCTGCTTATTATTTAGGGCTGTTATATATACACACTCACTATATGTATCTCCCTTTTTATTTGAAATCTGTGTCAGTATGGTTATCATTTCTTGATGAATAGATGATTCATTCCCTGTGAGTGAATATGCGTTGCTGATGAATAGGTGATTGTAATGACTGAGTGGTTATAAAATTCTTTCAATCTGTTCTGCACAGATTTGAACACGGTTATGTTTAACTTCAATAGTGAAAAACACCGTAGTAATATAGGTTATGTATAAAATGAAAAGATTGAACTAACTGACCTCTACAGTTACTCCTGGCTTTAAATTCCATTATAAAGTTACATGAATATTACTATTTATTAGTCAAATCACAGTACTGCTTCGCCGGGCACATGTGCATTTACCGAAGTTATACCATTTTAAGCAAATACACACACTCTGCCGAATATTCAGGCATATTAGAAAGAAGCAATGTTTTTATTTGGGAAAAAAATTAAAACTGATCTACAGAGTGGCTTCACTGCCTTAAGTGTTCAGTATTATCTATTAAACCGATTTCTTTTTTCTCATTAACGTCCAGTAAAGCATCAGTTTGTGAGAGTCAGGCTTTGCATCTACTTGTTTAATTTGTTTAATTTTAACGCTTATTCCTTAAATGAAAGAGCCTTGGCTATGTTAATTATCCAAAGAAAGACAATTTTTTATTTTATCCCAATTAGCAATTGATTCTTAGATAAAATAAAATTAAAGTTATATATATGTGAAAGATTTGAGAACTGCAAATCAAATGCAAATATAGCCTCCATTAGTATGCAAATGTAGCATAGCATTATGATCAATAATGGTATCAATAAAATTTCTTAATTTTTACATTGATGGCAGTTGAATTTAAACTATAGATTTTCAGTCTATTTAAGATTACACAATTTTTGAAATGCTAAATAATTTTATGTTACTCTTTTTTAACCAACTGCTGAGTGGTTGGATACAAATAAGTTATACATTTTTCACTATGAAATGGGGAAAAATTAAGCAAAATCTTCCATTGTATCAAAATACATTTTATGAGTCTATTTTCTAAATGTCAATTCTGTCAACGGATGCACTGATTCCCTATAATCTTTATATTTCCTATATATGTAATATATATCTATATATACACATATGCATTTATATAAGTATATGTTGAAATATTCCTTTCAAATAGCCGTGGTACTATAAAAATATCTATATTGACTACTCTATTTAAATACATTTTGGGAGGATGATTATAAAATATACTTTTTTTTCCTCTCTCCCAGCTCTTCGAGGCAGGTCTTCTACTAGTTAAATAAACTTGCTGGAGACCATCAAAAAATAAAAAATAAAAATGGAGCCTATGATATAGCTACCAATGGGCAGGATATAAAGCATATTTATCACCCCCCTCTTGCATTTTGCATCAATTTTCACAAATTTTAGTGTACCCATTTAAATATTTACGTTTACAACACACAGGAGCATTTATGATCACACCATCAACATCACTGGTTAAAATAAGAATTCTAAAGCATCCAAACAGCCTGATAGCTTTCTAAAATGGCAACACTGAATTTACATACATTTTTTAAACATCAGGTGTGAGCATGAAGAAAACGGGAACACACAATTTAAACAGCAATTGATCCATATGCTAACATTCACACTATCCTAATCTTCTTCCCCAATGACTCTTAAGCCTCAACTGCCTTCTGTTATCTGTGCTTTTGTGACTGTAAATCAATCCTTCGTTTTTTTTAAAAAAAAATCAGTATGTTATTTATGTACACTGTTGCCATATTCTGTATTTACTTGGTGTTTGCTCCTTGGAATGAAACTTCCCTAGTGTTATCTTCATTGTTGAAAGTAATACATAAAATTTAAAACTTGAAAATAAATCTCAAATCATCAGAACCTAGATTTCCTGAATCAATGCTGAAAGGCAATGTGGTTCATACTTTTCTCAAAATGCACTATCACACCCTAAAAATAGCCCAATCTGTCAGAAGTCTTCATGTTTTTCTTACTAGACACTTACGAATTATTAACAAAAATAAGTCATCAGAAGGAATTTCAAAGACTACAATTTGGTTTATTGAATGCACCTTAACTGGCTCATTTTCCTTTGCAGAGTAATGACAAATTTCCTTCAGGTAAAAGAACCCTAGAGTTAGATGAAACAGTGACCGAGTTAACAGGCACAGAGTTAAAATTAACTCAGAAAGACTTGAAAGTAGCAGTGTGAAGGAGTCCGCCTAGGCAGTGCGGACCATGCCTAAACACCTCACAGCCTGCCATCAGGCACAACAGAAACAAACTCGCACAGGAATGTGCCGGGGAAAGGATTTGTCTGACAAGAGAAAGACTTCCATGTCAGGAGCCAAATACCACTAACTTCCCAAGGCTTAAGCCTACAAAATGCCAAATGATTACTGTGCATATGTGGAAACTTTTTTTCTAAGGAAACAAAAGTATTTTAATGAATCATTGGATATTTGGAAACAACTATTTTTTTTTTTTTTTAATTTCTACTGGCTATCTTCTCTAAATGCAATGGTTCTTTCATCCTGAGATACATGGTTAGAGCCTGTAAGAAAGGACCACTAGCCCATAGTCAATGTTTCAAAACTATAAAGCCCATAAAGCAGTGTGTTGCTCTTTGATCCTATTTTTCTGAATTTACTTGAATAACAGATTTTTAAATCTATCCCAGAGAGACTTGAAGTTTTGGTCCTTGGCCTATTTGGAGGAGGAGGAATCAGGTTGAGGGAAGGTGGGTCAGGATAAGGAAGATAGTTCACAGACCTTTGATATTTTATTTCACTAACTGTCACACATACACAAATATTTTGTCCAAATAATTATTCTCAATGTGTATATGCAAAAACTGATTAACTTGGCCAGATCATCTAACTAGTAAATGGCAAGGATGGGATTAGAACCTATTTCTGTCTGACAACAAAGCATCTGCCAAGAAAACAGACTAAAGAAAATGAGTCTCTATATAATATTTAGTTTAACTGTATAAACAAATAGAAGCCCACAGTCAGCGTGGCATCTTATGCTAACTAAAGAAAGTCTAAAGTTATTTATAACACTTAAAAACTAGGGATGTAAACATATCAAAGATATGGCTATTAAATAATGCATTGCTCTTCAAAATATATGTATATCTAGATGAACCTGCCCTTCTATATCTAGAAATGTGTTGTCCCCTTGGCAAGTCAGATACAAAATACAATTTTTCTGGAAATCCTATTTTGGAAATGTGAGTGGAGCCAGTTTACTAGACACACTCAGACCTCGAGATTCTGTGTTTGTTTGCTTTTTTTATTTTTCTTAACAGTAGGAGGAGCAAACCAAAAATACTATTAGCTATTTTTGAGCACACCTGCCACTCAATGATTCTGGTCATTATCAAAAAAAAATCAAACCCATCCCCTCAAAGGATGAAATTTTTCCAGTTTTGAGGATGTTAAAAAAAATGTGCCACAGGCTGAGAATTTCAAAATTTGCATTCCCAAAATGTTTTAAGCAATGATCGCATCATGAGGGTATGTGTTCTCTCTCAAACTGACTGCTTTGAATGAAACAACAGTTTCTGATGTATAAATTTCTGGTATGTTTACACAATCCTATTACTAGATTAGGGTATGATTTCACTTTTTAAAATTTATCTGTTAGTCATCGAATTGCCAGTTAATTCTTATTTTGTGTCAGTCATTGTGCAAAGGCTCGGAGACACAAAAATGAAAGTCATAGCAGTTGAGAGAGGGTTGTAAGGAAAATGGTAAAGAAAGAGAACCTCCAGGTTTATCCACATGGCTAATTGTCTAATTTCTCCAAGTAGCTAATATTCAAAAATTTAAAAATGAGAAAAGTAAGAGGGTAACACTAGGTGAATTACTAATTGCTTTTGTTGCTTCTAAAGAAGCCCAGATGGAAAGGGAACACAGTAGAAAGAGAACTGGAATGGTTAAGGGGATTTGACCAAAACTAGTCCATGAATCTGGGTAAGGCACCGAAACCTTTGGCCCTCAGCTTCCTCTTCTGAAGATGAGGAATTTTGACTTCATTATCTCAGAGGTCTCGTCCAACTCCGTAGGCTAATAAGCAACATGCTGGAGCTCTAGACAAACTCACACTTAATTTTGTTTCTTACGTTGGCTGCCTTTTCTGATTTTGCAGGACACTGGTCAAAAAAACCGTACAGATCATTGAAGACTAATTCATTTGCAGACATAGGTCATCTAGCCCATTCCTAAGAATTAGTTTGTGTACTTCCTTTAGCTATCTTCACAGTAACCAGAAAGGAGGCATCCTTCAAATATCCCCACCCCATTCCCCAAGGACAAGTGTTTTCGCACACTAAAACAACATAGTTTTAAGAGGAAAGGACACCTGTTCGGTTTAGGCTCTTCTTCCTTTCTCTTCTTTCCTTTTTTTTTTTTTTTTTTTTCTCTACTGAAGTATGAGACAAGTGAAAAATAGTTCCGTTATCCCAGTTCAGACCATACTTGTAAATTACTGAAATAAATCTGGTATCCACTGAAATATCTATAAATATGGCATTCATGACTTGCTTCTAGCAACAGACGTTTGGGTCTAATGGTTCAAGTCACTATTAGGGTCTTCCTAAATGAATAGTTAAAGCAGAAAACCAGCTGCTGAAAGAGGTGCTTTTTAAAAGAGTCAGTGCAAAGTTTTGACCAAAATTATTTCCTCCACTATCTCTGCCAGAGTCTGAAATTCAAGTATTGGAGAGTTTTTGTTTGTTGAATGAAAATGTTTTTCTAGAGACAATACCTTAAATTGTTATGTGTTACTAGATGTATCAGTTTTGAGATTTCTTTTTAAAGCCAGTTGGAAATAGGGCCGATGGGAATGGGATTCAAGTTAAGTGGCCGGGTTTTAGAATGGCAGTCACTTAACTCTCGAGTTCGCTTTAGAATCTGCCTTAGGCATCTTGCGCATAATATTTTTAGTCTTATTGACAATCCCCTTTGCACAGAAAAACACAAGGCAGAAATGTACACACTGCCCAACCGGGTCAACACAGCATCTCTTCCGTAGTTGTCCAAGGAAGCACCGTGCAGGATCGTTCTACCCACTGATCCCCCTCATTTCCGCTGTTATGGGTCATGTCCCCGTCATCTCCAACTCTGTGAGATGTGAGACTTTACCAAGCGCTAAGTGAAGTAGGACTTCCTTGCGTTGAATGAAAATATCCTTCACTTAAATTTCCACAGAGTGCTGCCTTGTCCCGGCATTTGGTTTTTCTGGTGAAAGCAGCCTCACTGCACATGATTTTATGGATTTCAAGCCTGCCCTTACTATCCGTATTGTAATCTCCACTCTGGTTGACTGCCAGAGACAACAGTTCAGTTTAGTTATTTCAAAGTTTAATTTTCCTTCTAGCTTTGAATTTTCTGGCTGGAAAGTTATTGGGAGCATAAAGCTCTGGGGCACTTGAAGCTTCTAAGTCTCTACAGTCAAGTTACTTTGTGTAGTTTGGAATCAGAGGGGCTGTTTGCTCTCAAAGAAGTCCTGTATGAATTCTTATAAATCTACTTAAGTCCTTGCTTACAGTTGCAAGAAAATTATATCCTCCAACTTAAATAAGTGGACTGTGTATTGAAACTATTTAGAATGTAATTGTATGCTTTCCTCTTAATAAATCTAAACTTATGTTGGAACAACAATGATATATGAGGCACTTAAAGCTGACTGTTAATACCACTTCCTGCATATTATTTTCAAATAAATACATGTTCATTTGCTAAGTGGATATTCTGCTTCATCAGCAAAGGATGCAACACGGATAGCAAAAGTCATTAGCATAATACAAATGCTTGCAAAACAACTTTGGAATGCCTAAACTAAAAACGTACACTACCAAGGACTTGGAAAGAATTTCAAGCTCCAAGGCCAAAGAATCTACTGCATATTAATCTTCTTTATCAAAAAGTTGATTTGGAGCACTAAAGACAAAAATAAGCCTATTGTGCAATAGCAAAAAAAAAAATCTTGGGAGACGGCATGGTATGGTGGAAAGATGCTCTGCTGGGGAGCAGGGGATCCGGTGGTCTTAATTTTGTCACCAATTAGCTTTGAAATCTTTAGCCAGGCATTTCAGCCCTATAAGCATGCATTTCCCCATCTGTAAAAGGAGGGGTTGAAGTATGTTTTCCCAGGGTTTTTTTCCTAACAAACAGAATCTCAGATTTTATGACCTAACCAAGGTGGCAGAGTCCAGAGAAAGAGTTTGAAAAACTCCTTACAAACTTAGAACTGGAGTTCTGCCTCCCAAGACTTTTAATTCTCGTAAGTGAAAGCAGGCATGCATATTCACCCAGCTGTCACCCTTTAAGAGAGCAGCGTCAATATGCTCTAACTTATATGAAGCCCAAAGTGCGATTGTTAAAAACCCCTATGCACAATTAGAGAATGGGCGATTGTTCTCCTCTGCTTTCACCACCTCACCTATGAACTCACCCAGTTCTGAAAGCTTTGCTTTAAGTATCTCCCTAATGTTAACATTATGAAAATATGGGGGGAGGGAGATTTTAGACGACAGATCGTCTGCATTTAAGATGAGGAATCTATGGGGTATGAAGGGAATTTATGATTGTTTCCCTCAATTTTTCCTGACACATATTTTGAAATTGTTTTCTCTTTTTTCCTACTGTCACTGTTGGGATACAAACGCATTCCTTTCTGTACACGTTCTGCAGTGTCATCATGCCTTTGGAGCACGTGCTGAGAGACTAAGTCGAGAGTTCTCCTGAGGAGTTGGTAGGGACTGATGCATTCAAGCAATGAAGAGATGGTGGGCACAGGGACCAGAGACCTTAGCATTCCTTAGCAAATCCTGGCTCTATAAAGCACACTGTTAGATTTATGCACGGCCACACAATTTCTAGGAATTAACGTCAGGGACTATAAAACTGACTCTTTAGGTATATTTACATTTTACTTTGATTCACTTAGCCTACTGTATGCTTAAGTAACACACTGCAATGCAGCCTGATGTATACGCAGTTCACTGTGTTTAAGGTACTAACCTATTACCCACCTATGATTCAATTAAAAAATGAAACAAAATTCCAAGTGCCCTTTACACTTGTAATTACACAAAATTACATTGTACTTTTAGGTGGAAAGCTGCGAATACATGTGCCTGGAGCATTAAGTTCTACTATGTAAAAAAGAACTTCTGCTATATAATCACGCATTAAGAGGAAAATATACCTATGTTTAAAATCTATCATAATAAACCACTATGAGATAATAATTTACAAGGACTATAGAGCTATATGGACTTGAGGAAAAAAATCAGTTCAAAGATACACTACAATAACTGAAAATACAGAAGTGATACAAAACTTTAATGCTCTCTTTTCTAACATTTTCTAAATGACCATTAAACTTTGTAACTCTGTCACTTTTCCTGTCCTCAACAAGTCAATTTTTCAAGTACAGTAGGACTCGTAGCCCTTGTTTTTGTCTCCCAGGCAAGATGCTATTAGGGGTCACTTCCCACGTACGGAGAAAACAATCTTCATGGATAATAATGATAAAACCTTATGGAATGCAAAAACAACCAAAATATGTATTCTCAGATGACTACGTTGGGGCCAAGTCAATATTAGTCCCACTTCACCCACGCACCACATAGTCTAAAAATGCTGTCAGCCTGATAAGAATTTCCTGATTTACTCTGTTTTCCAGCAGAAAATATAGGTCATCAAAATAAACCCCTGACAGTAAAAGAACAGTAGTTACACTACTGTCTTTTTATTTTGCTAGCCAGTTATATAGTCAAATAGTTGCTTTACCTGACAAAAAAAGTAATCTCGAACAAGCCAGTGTAGTAAAAGCAACATGAAAATTTCAAGCACACTTTTCAACTAAGTTCTTAAGTTCAACTCAGCCTAACATCTACTTAAACAATATCTACAGAAGCTCAAAGGATAGCAGAAATTGATCACTATTTACTAGTATGTGCCACTCATCGAGGTGGACAATTCAGGTGAAAAAGAAAGCTCATTTTTTGGTTTGTTGACGGTCTTAGCAAAAGAATACGATTTGAGAACTGAGTTTCGGGGCAACTGCAAAAGTTAGGTAAGGTATTGGAGTTATTTTTTTATTGAAAGCTAAATTTCATGATTAGTTATTTATAATTTTTCTGATACCGAATTTTATTTTCTAGCTCAAAAAAGTATGCCAATTCTAACCCCCACTAGAGAGTCGTATTTTAATGGAACTATTTTCACAACTCTGGAAAATAAAACCTTATTCACAACTATTCTGCTAAAGTTATTTTTGAAGGGGAAAAATACCTTTCTGAATGTTTAGTAAAGTTTGAGGCTGTTGCTCGTCCACATTCCAATTGATAATTGAAGGCCTCTACAGTCTCTCAGATGGAAGAAAGTAAAGAAGAAAAGGGTGGTTGATCTGGGACACAGTGTTCATAACACACAGAAAATGGATATCCAGCGTCTCTTTGCATCACTTGCCTGACTTGGACTTAAATGGTTTCCTCCATTACTTATATCTTTTACATTAAAGCCAAAGAAAAAGAGCACAACCAAAATGTTTTAACCTGTCACCCTTGATCACAAATTACAAAAAGTTTTCCCATTCCCCTCCCTAAAAGTAATCTTGCTTTGAAATGCTTAAGATGACGAAGGAAAAAAAAAAAAAAAAAAAAAGGATAGCTAGAAAGTGAGGCTCCTTCCTCATTTGCCCTAGTTGTCCTGGTTAGGGTCATATTGTTCAGCAGATAAATCTAGAGTATGTACTCTTCCAGAATCAGCTGAATTTCAGTCCTTAAATTCTAAACAGAAGTTATCATTTCTTTCCAAAGAGTAGCACAGTAAATCTAGTAAAGAGACAGCGGTAGAGGAAATAAATTAAATGGCCAGATTAATTAAAGGGCCAAACCCTGAAGACCACAATAAAATATATGTTTTTTAAGAAACTAAAAAAAAAAAAAAAAAGTCAATCAATAAATTCTGTGGATGTTAGTTTCGGAACCATATCTAGATCCCTGATAGGTGTCTCTACCTCAGAGTATGTATATTTTTTTAAGTCTCACCATATCAACCCACCCTAATTCCCAGAGTCTCAGGACCCTATTTTGGTACAGCCCCTGGCCACATGCTCACATATGTGTTTTATGTAGCGCTAACTAAGCCTTGACACACTGCGGGCGAACAGGGAGGAGCGTCCAGGGGTACCTAGTGCTTAATTCCCCAGAACCCTACTCTCCCTTCTAAAGGAACTTTATCATCTCCCTAGTTCCTGAATCCTTTTTATGCAACAGCATTCAGTCACTCTTGGCATGGTGGAGACCCAGCATCCAGTGATCCAAGGTTACCTCTTAGCTGGGAAAGGAAAGGAAAGGGTTCTTCTGT
Organism: Balaenoptera borealis; assembly: GCF_965194805.1. Taxonomy (NCBI): domain Eukaryota; kingdom Metazoa; phylum Chordata; class Mammalia; order Artiodactyla; family Balaenopteridae; genus Balaenoptera; species Balaenoptera borealis. The sequence goes on from NC_138862.1 coordinate 39,988,969, forward strand.
CCAACAGACTGAACCATAACATCTCTGTGCTTTGATGGAATTAAAAATGAATGAGGAATTTGGGGAACAATCCCTGTCACCTAAGTATGGAAGATGACAGACTTTGCAGAGAACTTCTAGTAACATTTGACAGATATTACACTAGACCCATGTTCCACCATAAAAGATCCAGAAAAGTCATTCCATGGGCCCACTGTCCAGGTGGCCTCCCCTATGTCAGTGACACATTTCATCCTCTTAATCAAGAAAACCCTGAAACACTCCACCGTTTCAAAGGAAACAAAATATTTGGTTTAAAGGAAGTTTACTCACATACTCCTAAGACAGATGCCCTTGGTGAGCTTCAGAGAACTGAGCCCTAAGAGCTAGGGTGGCTACGAGGAACAGCTTCTGAGCCGGTGACAAGAGCTCACTGAAGCCCCCAGCCAGGTAATGCCTCACTTGGAATCCCCACCCGTCCACCTGGCAGCTCGTCCTTCCCGAAGCCTCGTCTCTTCTCTTTTGATGGCTTTCTGTTCAAGGGCGCTCCCGCAAGTCTCAGAGCATCCTCCGCGCCACCCGTCCCAGAGGGACGTCTTGGGAGCCCCAGACCGATACTCTCGCTGCCCCTCGCCCCCGCCCCCGGCAGGCTGCCCGGTCGGTGACTCACCTGCTGGCCAGGTTGGGGCGCCGGGTGGTAATAGGCTGTGGGGCAGGTTGCAGCTGCCACGGGGTTGGGCAGATACTGGGGCGCTCCATACGGCTGGGGGTGATACATCACCTCCGCACAACTCATGGCAGCCGGGGCAGCGGCGGCCCCGGAGCTGCGGCCGCTGCTCTACGCGCTCGCGCGACGGGCGCCGCCGCAGCTGCCGCCTCTGTCGCAGCCCCAGCTGCTACTGTGGCGAAGGCGGGTCCTCGGCGGCCGTGGGCTCCGCGCGGGGCGCGGGCTCGGGAGGGGTTGGCAATCGGCGGGGGCCCATGCGCGGGCACCCTCATCTTCAGCCCCTCCGGGTGTCCCCTGGCCTGCGCTTATATAGCGACTCGGGGACGCATTGGCCCGCCGCGCGGCAGGAGCATGGCAGTGCGGGGCTCGGGCGAGGGCAGCGGCGCCCACGGCAGCGCCAGCCGCAGCCGCAGCCCCGGCCGGGGTCGGGCAGACCTGGGGAACCGGGCTCTGGTTTGCATATACACAATGCACGCCCGGGGCTCGTCCTATCACCGGCGCTCCCGGCTGGGCGAGGACCGGGAGGCGGGAGCAGAGGGAGGGGGCCGACAGGGGAGGAGGGGGAGCACCTCGCCTCTCCCAGCTCTGACGCGGAGCTCCGCGAAGTTCCTCCAACTCGGTCGGTGGCGGGCCGGTCGCCCAGCAGGGGGACCCCGGGGAGGGCCGGCCGCGGATTGGAGCGAAGTTGCAAGCTCTCTCCGCCTCCCGGCAGCGGGGTGGTGGTGGGAGGGAAGGAATGGTATGCGAGAGGTTCCACGCCCTGAAAGCTCCGCGGGTTCCCACCCCATCTCCTGTCACCTAGGCGCCGGGGCGAGGGCTTCCCAGCCCCAAGGAGCTTTTACAAGGAACACCAAACTGGAGGCCAAGGCTAAAGGAAGGCCAAGTGCACTAGGAGGTAAAACAGAGCAGGCGCAAAATGAGCTGGAATTGGCTCCTACATTTAATATAACCGTAAGTGAAAGTTAACTTCATGGCGAGCGCGCACGTGCCAAGAATGCGACGCGGTTTTCCGTAAGCAATCTCCGCTTTAAGTTAACACCTTCATGGTATGACCTCCTTGCGGGACGTCAGCCTCTTCTGGCTTTTTCAGCCTGGTTTCCATAGAGCAACAGACAGTGACAGTCGATTAAACCCATCCAGCTATTATTTAAAGGTTGATTTGCACGTGGTTTACAATCCTCTCGGAAATGAAAAGTTTGTTCTTAGGAATGTAATTGTATTTCAGTATAATCAGGTAAAGTAGAAAATATTTATACTTATTTTATAAATAAGCAAACTCTCTGACCAAGTGTATCTCTCTCCCTATATATGACACAGAACAATCTCTTTCGTTTTCACAGAGACTATCCTTTGAGGAGAAGTTAATCTAGATGTTAAATGTCCTGATGTTGTTATGGACAGACTTGTGTCCCCCTAAAATTCACGTGTTGAAGCCAAACCCCCAATGAGACTGTATTTGGAGACAAAACCTATCAGGAGGTAATTAAGGTTAAATGAGGTCATAAAGATGGGGCCCTAATCTAGGACTGGTGTCTTTATAAGAAGAGGAAGAGATGCCACAGATCTGCCTGCTTTGGCACAGAGGAAAAGCCTTGTGACACCCAGTGAGAAGCCTCAGTCTACAAGCCAGGAAGAGAGGCCTCACCAGAAATTAACTCTGAGGGTACTTTGATCTTGGATTTTTAGCCTCCAAAACTGTGACAAAATAATTTCTGTGTTTAAGCCACCCAGCCTGTGGTATTTTGTTATGGCGGCCCTAGCAGACTAATGCAGATGTACAGTACTAATATATTGTTTGTATTGTTAACCTTTATATGAATGTGTATGTGGCTATGTATAACTACACAAACACACAAATATATAAATGCATATACACTCACACATGCCCTCACTCATACACTCAAATATACAAACTATAGTAATTGGATAGGAACTCTTGGCTACTCACAGCAGCTCCTATTCACTCACTCATTCTTTCATCCACTGAAAATTAAAAATATATTAAGAGCTTTCACAGTTTAGACTTTGTACTCTTTGTAATGGAGTATTCCAATCAGTAACAGACATACAAATTTATTTAAAATGTTTAATACTGCCTTTTCACAAGTTGACAACCACTGGTCATACCCATCTTCTGTGTTCCAGGTTCATCTACTCAGTTTCTGTCTGGATGGCTCCACGTAGATGTTCCGTAGGAACCTCAGTCGTAATAGCACTAATATTTTCCCCATAGCCCCAACCCGACCCTCCTCTTTTAATCCCCATTTCAGGTGTTGAAACTCCCACCCTAGTTGCTGAGCCGGAAATCTGGGAATCATCCAACATCACAGTCCCCACATCTGGTTTTGGAGTCCATTTCATACACACTTTTACCTTTCTACTGGCTCTCTCCACTCATCTCTTTATCTCTGCTGCTATGATCCTTAGTTCACTCAGCTCCTCTCACCCAGAATCCCACAAGAGGCACCTACCTGATTTCCAGACCCCAAGTTCAACCCTCTTCTCATCCATTTTTCATGATTTGTCCTCCCATTCTTTTCCATCCCAGCCACTGCAAATCCAACAAAGTAATGATGCTTGACCCTCTTTTAAAAAAAATTTCCCAGCAGCTCCCCAAAGTCCACAGTCCCAACTCTTTAACATTCAAATTTTGGCCCCTACCTATGTCACCATCTCCTGCAACTGTCCATTCAGCCATTTGAATTGAGACCTCCCTTTCTAGGAAGAAGCGTGGTCGCTTAACACCACTAACTTTATCTTCAGATAATTTATCTGTAACTGATTATTTTTTTGTACAATTATGTGCTCAATATGTCTCCTCCACTAGACAATTGCTGAGACCATTTATATCTTGTACATCTAACATTTAAAAGGTGTTCAGGCTATTATTTGTTGACTTAGAAAATAAAGGCAGAACTAGATCCAACATGTTTGTACCCCAATTTCTGTATCTTCCCTGTGCCCCATAGAGCCTCTATCTAGTATGCTGCAAATATTTACTGTATGACAAAGATGTAGTTCTCAGATCCTAGTAAGTCATGGACTCAAAAGTCTGGAGGTATTTGGCAAAATCTTTCTATAATGCAATATCTTTGTTTTCATACCTCCCTTCATTTCCATATTGCAGCGATGGAAGAAAATGAGAAAATTAAGATAAATTCTGCCCAGACAGAATTAGAATCTAGAAGAAGCATAGACAGAACAGAAGGAGAAAATAACCCATCAAAGGGTGGAGTCTTTGTTTGCTCATTAATAAAAAGTAGGATCATTCCTGTTAAGGAGAGCTAATTTGGAGTTCTGATAGGAAAACAGATGTGCCTTACTTCCCCCAGGTAGATGTTTAGGGTTTTAGAATAGAAAAGAATCAAAAAGATCACCTAGTCTAAAACATCTTCTTTCAAAGATAAGCAAACAAGTGGTCAGATTAAAATCTCCTAGGGAAATGGAGGCAGAACTAAAACCAAAGTGTCCAGGTCTCTGGACTCTTAGTTCAGTTCTTTATCACCCACAGTAATATTTATAAACAAACACATATGTATATCTACATGCATGCATACATTATATGTGTGTGTGCATACATGTACCTATTTGTGCATATCCATTTATGCATATAAGAAGAGGTTTTAGATGAGATTATCCTTTGGTGAACCTTGAGTTGTGGAAAAGGAGTGAGGGGAAATGTAGGCAGATTACATTTGACAATAGTGAGTCACCCACACCAGAGAATTTGATCTAACCACTGGTGTACTCATTTTCATATCTGTCACGCAGAGGTGGGTGTCACAATTACTTGGAATAACTCAGCGATGGGATGGAACTTGATAATTTGCACTTCTGAGCTCAAGTTCCTCAAAAAGTACTCATTTACCTTCTTTTTCTTCTCTGTGTCCACCACTGATCTTCTGGTTGAGTGATGTGGAACTCAAGCCTACCCATCCAGTGTTTACCCTCCTACTCTTTTCTATCCCAGCCACCGTAGTTTTAATAGAATACTTAGATGACCTTAAATGTTCCCAACTCTTCTGAGTCAGGAGTTTACAGTCATTATATTTTTGGTCCCACCCACCAACTTTCCCAGAATATTTCCAAATTTTCCAGCTGGAATTTAGTGGGGTGAACTCCCCAGACCAGTTTTATTTGGAGGGGTAACTTGAAGTAGATTTTCCCAATATTTCTTGGAGTAAGATAGGGCAAAGAGGGGGGCAGCTTTTTGTTTTTGAGAGATGACAACCAGGCTTGTCTTTAACTTAGGGTCTCAGTGTAAGAGAACACATGGGACCTGCAGTGCCTGTGCTGGACATCTCAGCATGTGTATCCAAACTCTCTTCCCAGGCCACCAAACAGCTGATTCTTGGCCAGCACTCTGGCCCACTGATAACGCAGCCTGCTCTAGGAATTACCGCTCTGAGCAAGTGGACTTGGTTCATCCGCTCAGAAAATTCCCAGGGCTTGAGGACATAAACGTGGTTGTTCTAGGCAGAATAACGCCTATGAATATGTTTATCATATAGCAAAAGAGAGTTAAAATTGCAGACGGAATTAAGGCTACTAATGAGTAGATTTTAAGATAGAAAAATTATCCCAGATTATCTGGGTGAGCCCAGTGTATATAATCGCAAGGGTCCTTTTAAGAGGGGAGACAGGAAGCAGACGAGTCAGTGTCATATATTTTTTTTTTCACACACACACACACACACACACACACACACACACTGTATTTTATTTTTACAAGAGATAGACTGACACCAAGCACTGTACATGGATGACCACAACAAAAGCAACAATGATTGCAATTACCAAACATGAAACACACTCATACTATGTCATAATATTGACATTCAGTTCAGTAATCCTCCACTGTAACAGTTCCTTTACTTTGCAGTGAAAATTTATTTGTATATTCTTTGCCTCTGAGTCCTGTGGGATTTTTTTTTTTTTAATTCAGACAGAAAGTCACAAAAATTATACTCATCCTCATCAGTTCACTCAGTCCCATGTAATTAATTATTTTTTTCATCTTGATCTTTTGTTAGCACTTTTACGAGTTCATCAGTTTTTCATTAGAGTTCTGAAAATGCTTATTCATTCAGTTCAGCAGTACAGTCAGTTACCAGAAACCTGTACTTGTCAGAGTCTTTTCCATGAATTTTTTGAAGATGAAACCCTTTTATAGGAACATATTTGCAAAAGCATCAGAGTACACCCAGAACTGTCTGTAAATGACAAAAGACTTAAAAATGACCACAGTTAAAGATTTGATGAAAGTTCATCATAATGCAGTTGACAAGAAAATTAGTTATTGCTGAGATATACATTTTAAAGTAATAACTAGGATTATGACTTATAACATTATACCAGAACGTATAAGATTTTTAGAAATTTCATGTAATGTCTGAAACATTTATATTAACATATTTCCATACACATAACCCAAGGAAAGTTTAATATTAGTTGTTTTGTTTGTTTGTTTTTTTATACTGCAGGTTCTTATTAGGCATCAATTTTATACACATCAGTGTATACATGTCAATCCCAATCGCCCAATTCAGCACACCACCATCCCCACCCCAACGCAGTTTTCCCCCCTTGGTGTCCATATGTCCGTTCTCTACATCTGTGTCTCAACTTCTGCCCTGCAAACCGGCTCATCTGTACCATTTTTCTAGGTTCCACATACATGCGTTAATATACGATATTTGTTTTTCTCTTTCTGACTTACTTCACTCTGTATGACAGTCTCTAGATCCATCCACGTCTCAACAAATGACTCAATTTCGTTCCTTTTTATGGCTGAGTAATATTCCATTGTATATATGTACCACTTCTTCTTTATCCATTCGTCTGTTGATGGGCATTTAGGTTGCTTCCATGACCTGGCTATTGTAAATAGTGCTGCAATGAACATTCGGGTTCATGTGTCTTTTTGAATTACGGTTTTCTCTGGGTATATGCCCAGTAGTGGGATTGCTGGGTCATATGGTAATTCTATTTTTAGTTTTTTAAGGAACCTCCATATTGTTCTCCATAGTGGCTGTATCAATTTACATTCCCACCAACAGTGCAAGACGGTTCCCTTTTCTCCACACCCTCTCCTGCATTTGTTGTTTGTAGATTTTCTCATGATGCCCATTCTAACTGGTGTGAGGTGATACCTCATTGTAGTTTTGATTTGCATTTCTCTAATAATTAGTGATGTTGAGCATCTTTTCATGTGCTTCGTGGCTGCCTGTATGTCTTCTTTGGAGAAATGTCTATTTAGGTCTTCTGCCCATTTTTGGATTGGGGTGTTTGTTTCTTTAATATTGAGCTGAATGAGCTGTTTATATATTTTGGAGATTAATCCTTTGTCCGTTGATTCATTTGCAAATATTTTCTCCCATTCTGAGGGTTGTCTTTTCGTCTTGTTTATGGTTTCCTTTGCTGTGCAAAAGCTTTCAAGTTTCAGTAGGTCCCATTTGTTTATTTTTGTTTTTATTTCCATTACTCTAGGAGGTGGATCAAAAAAGATCTTGCTGTGATTTGTGTCAAAGAGTGTTCTTCCTATGTTTTCCTCTAACAGTTTTATAGTGTCCAGTCTTACATTTAGGTCTCTAATCCATTTTGAGTTTATTTTTGTGTATGGTGTTAGGGAGTATTCTAATTTCATTCTTTTACATGTAGCTGTCCAGTTTTCCCAGCACCACTTATTGAAGAGACTGTCTTTTCTCCATTGTCTATCTTTGCCTCCTTTGTCATAGATTAGTTGACCATAGGTGCGTGGGTTTATCTCTGGGCTTTCTATCTTGTTCCATTGATCCATATTTCTCTTTTTGTGCCAGTACCATATTGTCTTGATTACTGTAGCTTTGTAGTATAGTCTGAAGTCAGGGAGTCTGATTCCTCCAGCTCCGTTTTTTTCCCTCAAGACTGTTTTGGCTATTCGGGGTCTTTTGTGTCTCCATACAAATTTTAAGATGATTTGTTCTAGCTCTGTAAAAAATGCCATTGCTAATTTGATAGGGATTGCATTGAATCTGTAGATTGCTTTGGGTAGTACAGTCATTTTCACAATGTTGATTCTTCCAATCCAAGAACATGGTATATCTCTCCATCTGTTGGTATCCTCTTTAATTTCTTTCATCAGTGTCTTATAGTTTTCTGCATACAGGTCTTTTGTCTCCCTAGGTAGGTTTATTCCTAGGTATTTTATTCTTTTTGTTGCAATGGTAAATGGGAGTGTTTCCATAATTTCTCTTTCAGAATTTTCATCATTAGTGTATAGGAATGCAAGAGATTTCTGTGCATTAATTTTGTATCCTGCAACTTTACCATATTCATTAATTAGCTCTAGCAGTTTTCTGGTGGCAGTCTTAGGATTCTCTATGTATAGTATCATGTCATCTGCAAACAGTGACAGTTTTACTTCTTCTTTTCCAATTTGTATTCCTTTTATTTCTTTTTCTTCTCTGATTACCGTGGCTAGGACTTCCAGAACTATGTTGAATAATAGTGGTGAGAGTGGACATCCTTGTCTTGTTCCTGATCTTAGAGGAAATGCTTTCAGCTTTTCACCATTGAGAATGATGTTTGCTGTGGGTTTGTCATATATGGTCTTTATTATGTTGAGGTAGGTTCCCTCTATGCCCACTTTCTGGACAGTTTTTATCATAAATAGGTGTTGAATTTTGTCAAAAACTTTTTCTGCATCTATTGAGATGATCATATGGTTTTTATTCTTCAATTTGTTAATATGGTGTATCACATTGATTGATTTGCGTATATTGAAGAATCCTTGCATCCCTGGGATAAATCCCACTTGATCATGGTGTATGATCCTTTTAATGTGTTGTTGGATTCTGTTTGCTAGTATTCTGTTGAGGATTTTTGCATCTATATTCATCAGTGATATTGGTCTGTAATTTTCTTTTTTTGTAGTGTCTTTGTCTGGTTTTGGTATCAGGGTGATGGTGGCCTCATAGAATGAGTTTGGGAGTGTTCCTTCCTCTGCAATTTTTTGGAAGAGGTTGAGAAGGATAGGTGTTAGCTCTTCTCTAAATGTTTGATAGAATTCACCTGTGAAGCCATCTGGTCCTGGACTTTTGCTTGTTGCAAGATTTTTAATCACAGTTTCAATTTCATTACTTGTGATTGGTCTGTTCATATTTTCTGTTTCTTCCTGGTTCAGTCTTGGAAGGTTATACCTTTCTAAGAATTTGTCCATTTCTTCCAGGTTGTCCATTTTATTGGCATAAAGTTGCTTGTAGTAGTCTCTTAGGATGCTTTGTATTTCTGCAGTGTCTGTTGTAACTTCTTCTTTTTCATTTCTGATTTTATTGATTTGAGTCCTCTCCCTCTTTTTCTTGATGAGTCTGGCTAATGGCTTATCAATTTTGTTTATCTTCTCAAAGAACCAGCTTTTAGTTTTATTGATCTTTGCTATTGTTTTCTTTGTTTCTATTTCATTTATTTCCGCTCTGATCTTTATGATTTCTTTCCTTCTGCTAACTTTGGGTTTTGTTTGTTCTTCTTTCTCTAGTTTCTTTAGGTGTAAGGTTAGATTGTTTACTTGAGATTTTTCTTGTTTCTTGAGGTAGGCTTGTATAGCTATAAACTTCCCTCTTAGAACTGCTTTTGCTGCATCCCATAGGTTTTGGGTCGTCATGTTTTCATTGTCATTTGTCTCTAGGTATTTTTTGATTTCCTCTTTGATTTCTTCAGTGATCTCTTGGTTATTTAGTAACGTATTGTTTAGCCTCCATGTGTTTGTCTTTTTTACGTTTTTTTCCCTGTAATTCATTTCTAATCTCATAGCGTTGTGGTCAGAAAAGATGCTTGATATGATTTCAATTTTCTTAAATTTACTGAGGCTTGATTTGTGACCCCAGATGTGATCTATCCTGGAGAATGTTCCGTGTGCACTTGAGAAGAACGTGTAATCTGCTGTTTTTGGATGGAATGTCCTATAAATATCAATTAAATCTATCTGGTCTATTGTGTCATTTAAAGCTTCTGTTTCCTTATTTATTTTCATTTTGGATGATCTGTCCATTGGTTCAAGTGAGGTGTTAAAGTCCCCCACTATTATTGTGTTACTGTCAATTTCCTCTTTTATAGTTGTTAGCAGTTGCCTTATGTATTGAGGTGCTCCTATGTTGGGTGCATATATATTTATAATTGTTATATCTTCTTCTTGGATTGATCCCTTGATCATTATGTAGTGTCCTTCCTTGTCTCTTGTAACATTCTTTATTTTAAAGTCTATTTTATCTGATATGAGTATAGCTACTCCAGCTTTCTTTTGCTTTGCATTTGCATGGAATATCTTTTTCCATCCCCTCACTTTCAGTCTGTATGTGTCCCTAGGTCTAAAGTGGGTCTCTTGTAGACAGCATATATATAGGCCTTGTTTTTGTATCCATTCAGCAAGCCTGTGTCTTTTGGTTGAAGCATTTAATCCATACACGTTTAAGGTAATTATCAATATGTATGTTCCTATGACCATTTTCTTAATTGTTTTGGGTTTGTTTTTGTAGGTCCTTTTCTTCTCTTGTGTTTCCCACTTAGAGAAGTTCCTTTAGTATTTGTTGTAGAGCTGGTTTGGTGGTGCGGAATTCTCTTAGCTTTTGCTTGTCTGTAAAGCTTTTGATTTCTCCATCAAATCTAAATCAGATCCTTGCCGGGTAGAGTAATCTTGGTTGTAGGTTCTTCCCTTTCATCATTTTAAGTATATCATGCAACTCCCTTCTGGCTTGTAGAGTTTCTGCTTAGAAATCAGCTGTTAACCTTATGGGAGTTCCCTTGTATGTTATTTGTCATTTTTCCCTTGCTGCTTTCAATAATTTTTCTTTGTCTTTAATTTTTGCCACTTTGATTACTATGTGTCTCGGCATGTTTCTCCTTGGGTTTATCCTGTATGGGACTCTCTGCGTTTCCTGGACTTGGGTGGCTAATTCCTTTCCCATGTTAGGGAAGTTTTCTACTATAATCTCTTCAAATATTTTCTCTGGTCCTTTCTCTCTCTCTTCTCCTTCTGGTACCCCTATAATGCGAATGTTATTGCGTTTAATGTTGCCCCAGAGGTCTCTTAGGCTGTCTTCATTTCTTTTCATTCTTTTTTCTTTAGTCTGTTCCGCAGCAGTGAATTCCACCATTCTGTCTTCCAGGTCACTTATCCATTCTTCTGCCTCAGTTATTCTGCTATTGATTCCTTCTAGTGTAGTTTTCATTTCAGTTATTGTATTGGTCATCTCTGTTTGTTTGTTCTTTAATTCTTCTAGGTCTTTGTTAAGCATTTCTTGCATCTTCTCAATCTTTGCCTCTATTCTTATTCCAAGGTCCTGGATCATCTTCACTATCATTATTCTGAATTCTTTTTCTGGAAGGTTGCCTATCTCCACTTCATTTAGTTGTTTTTCTGGGTTTTTTTCTTGTTCCTTCATCTGGTATATAGCCCTCTGCCTTTTCATCTTGTCTATCTTTCTGTAACTGTGGTTTTTGGTCCACAGGCTGCAGGATTGTAGTTTTTCTTGCTTCTGCTCTCTGCCCTCTGGTGCTTGAGGCTATCTAAGAGGCTTGATGGGAGGCTCTGGTGGTGGGTAGAGCTGACTGTTGCTGTGGTGGTCAGAGCTCTGTAAAACTTTAATCCACTTGACTGTTGATGGGTGGGGCTGGGTGCCCTCCCTGTTGGTTGTTTTGCCTGAGGCAACCCAACACTGGAGCCTACCTGGGCTCTTTGGTGGGGTTAATGGCAGACTGTGGGAGGGCTCACGCCAAGGAGCACTTCCCAGAACCTCCGCTGCCAGTGTCCTTGTCCCCACGGTGAAACAGAGCCACCCTCCACCTCTGCAGGAGACCCCCCAACACCAGCAGATAGGTCTGGTTCAGTCTCCCCCAGGGTCACTGCTCCTTCCCCTGGGTCCCGATGCGCACACTACTTTGTGTGTGCCCTCCAAGAGTGGTGTCTCTGTTTCCCCCAGTCCTGTCAAAGTCCTGCAATCAATTCCCACTAGCCTTCAAAGTCTGATTCTCTAGGAATTCCTCCTCTCGTTGCCGGACCCCCAGGTTGGGAAGCCTGACGTGGGGCTCAGAACCTTCACTCCAGTGAGTGGACTTCTGTGGTATAAGTGTTTGCCAGTCTGTGAGTCACCCACCCAGCAGTTATGGTATTTGATTTTACTCTGATTGTGCCCCTCCTACCGTCTCACTGTGGCTTCTCCTCTGTCCTTGGACGTGGGGTATCCTCCTTGGTGAAGTCCAGTGTCTTCCTGTCGATGATTGTACAGCAGCCAGTTGTGATTCTGGTGCTCTTGCAAGAGGGAGTGAGAGCACGTCCTTCTACTCTGCCATCTTGGTTAATCCCCCGAGTCAGTGTCATATTGATGTGAAGTGAAAACGATTCTCCAGCCATCACTGACTTGGAAGATGGAAAGGAACCACAAGCCAAGAAGTACAGGCAGCCTCTACAAGCTAGAAAGCGCATGCAGTGGGCTCGCCTAGAGCCTCCAGAAGGAATGCAGCCCGGCCAACAACACCATTTTGGACTTCAGACCTCCAAAAGTGTAAGATAATAAATTTGCATTGCTTTAAGTCATTGAGTTTGTGGTGATTTGTTATAGCAGCAATAGGAAACTAATCAACAATTTAGTGGGGGAGCGGGTGCTAGAAGGGAGGACTTGGGTGAGCATGTCCCCCTTTGCCCTACAGATTCCTCGGAGGAGAGGCACAATAGGAGGAGAACCAGTGAGAGGTTCTCTAAAGCTCAGGGGCCAGGGAGGGACTCTGGCTGCCTGGATCTAAGAGTGGTTCTAATAATACTAATGGAATACACGGAGAAACAGAAGGTCAAAACTCACATGCAAAGCAATAAAACCACTTTTTGCAGTTGTCACTTAGGATCACCTGCCTTCAATGGGCCCTCCTCAATGCCCAGCAACTTTACTGTGTTCCTCTGGCATGCTTACCCACATCCTCTTGTGACTACTGTCTCCTGTCTTCTCCACCATTCTCAAATCCCACAAAACCACTTTCTCCACTTTCTACTTTTCTATTCACTCTTCCACCCATATGCAATCAGATTGCTGCCTCATCACCCCACCAAAATTTATTAAGGTCAGCAGTAATGGTCATGTTAACAAGTTCAAAGTTTGTCTTCAACTTCATCCTAACTGATGCTTTGTAAATTCGGACACTGCGGGTCAATCCCTCCTTCAAATTGCCTCTTCTCTTGACATCCTATCATGACGTCCCTCTTTGCTAATCTGTCTCCTTACATTTTGGCTACTCTTTCTCAGTTTCCTTTATCAAATCCCCCTCTACTTAAACTCTGAATATAGAGCTTCTTAGTCTCTTCCTGGGCCTTTTTCTCATCTTACTCTATCCTCTCATCCAAAGAGATCTCATCCATCTTCACATCACTTCTATATGCAAGTAACTTACAAAAATTAGCATCCAGCCCAGAGCCCAAGACTCACAGATTGGAGATATATCTTATATGAGGTTCTAAAGTTAATAAATAAAGCAAATGAAACCATGCATGGTCCAAATTATTATTGACAATTTCGTCAAAGCCCCACAATGAACTGGATCACATATACTGTGTCTCAGTAAGTGCGACACAGACAATTTAACCTCCAGCATCGAAAAGACTGCCTTTTCTTGGGTTGACAACCAGGTGAAAAATTGGTCTATGTTTAGGAGCCATATCTTTTTTTTGAAATACACTAATCTTCAAATGCTAAAATCATACTCAAATTGGCAAGATATATGCATAATGTAAGAGAGCCATGTGGGGATTTAGACTCAAGGAATAATAGATTCATGTCTCCCACCTTACTCTTAACTCTGGGCTAGTTCTACTAAGTTTTAACTCACTGGTGAGGATAATGCTGCTTTATCATAAATCCTCTCTTCCCCTCTCTTTCTCTTTCTCTCTTTCTCTCTGTTTCTCTTCTCTCTCTGCCTCTGCCAGCTTACCTCCACAGCCTCCTATCCATTTTCTCCTGGCCACTCTGCAAATTTGTTCCAGCACATGTCATCCACCCACTTGCTTCAGTCCAATGAACCCTCTTCCTCAGTCTTTGCATGCACTATTTACTTGGAAAACTCTTCCCACTACTTGGCCTACTTACTATCTTAGGACTTAGCTTAAACATGCTTCCCCAAAGACACTTTCAAATTTAAAGTACACCCCCATTCTGCCCCCACTACTCTCTCAATAACATCCTGCTCACACCCCCTTCCTAGTATTTATCCTATTTTGAAATATAGGCTTTTTCTTAACCTTTTTTTCCTGTCTCCTCATTATGATCCATGAAGGGATAAAGTATATATGTTTTATTCATACTCATTCAATGAAGTAATGATTTATGCTTCATTAAAGGATAATTTCCTTTTGGGTTCAACATGGTCACAGTTGTAGGGATAGGCTTTGTTTAAAGGTAGATGTTTCACCACCCAAAATGTAGGTTATAGACTTGTTAGGTGATTTAAAACATGTGTCTTATGAGAGGATGAAGAATGATGAAGGAGGTTTATACGGATCAGGTGTTTATGATTTTTCTGTTTTCATGGGCAAGACCATGATAAAGGGAACTCACATTTTATGAGCATCTGCAATGGACCAGGCATTTACACTGATTCCTTTTCTCTCACTCATTTAATTTTCACAATAATCCCATGAAGTAGTTGGTATTACCATTTTAGATATGAAAAAGCTAAAGGTCAGAGAAATTAAATATTTTAAAGATCACCTAGCTGGTGAGTGGCTGAGCCAGGATTTGACCCCAGGTCTGATTCCAAAACACTTGTATTTTTGAAAAAATTATTATTATACCATATATTATATAATAATTAATGAGCACTAAGTCTAACGAAATGGCCTATGTATATATTTAACTTCATGTGTTTGTGTGAAAGAGTTAAAAAGATAGTTTCACCAAGGAATTGATAAGCCTCATAAAAATTTCTTAGATCAATTATTTGTCTAGTGGGTCAATTTAATTAAAATTTCCTGCTGAGCCTGAGTTTCTGGCTTTAAGAACTAGTTTGGAAAGAAGTGGATAGGGAGCTCCTGAAAGTTCTCAAGTTCAGTGGAAAAACTGATTGCTAGGGATTACAGAAGTAGCTTCAAAATTTTCTCTTTGGGTAGAATTGAGAAGTTTTTTCTCAAAAGTACTTTTATGTTTAATTTTTTCTCTTCTATTAGGTTCCTTTCATAATCTATTAAAAATTGAATAGCATCAGATTTGTGGTTACCAGAGGCAGGGGTTGTGGTAGGTGGGATTAGATGAAGGTGGTCAAAAGGTACAAACTTCCAGTTATAAGATAATTAAGTACTAGCAATGTAATGTACAACATGATAAAGATGATTGACACTGCTGTACATTATCTATGAAAGTTGTTAAGATAGGAAATCCTAAGAGGTCTCATCACAAGGAAAGCATTTTTTTTCAATTTCTTTAATGCTGTACCTATATGAGATCATGTATGTTCACTAAACCTACCGTGGTCATCATTTCATGCTCTACGTAAGTCATATCATTATGGTGTACACTTTAAACTTATACAGTTTTTTAATCATTTTTTAAATTGAAGTATAGTTCATTTACAATGTTGTGTTCATTTCAGGTATACAGTAAAGTGATTCAGTTATATATATATATATATATATATATATATATATTCTTTTTTTACATTCATTACAAAACACTGAGTATGGTTCCCTGTGCTATACAGTAGGTCCTTTTTGTT
This sequence comes from Balaenoptera borealis, assembly GCF_965194805.1. Lineage (NCBI taxonomy): Eukaryota > Metazoa > Chordata > Mammalia > Artiodactyla > Balaenopteridae > Balaenoptera > Balaenoptera borealis. The sequence continues at coordinate 40,004,402 of NC_138862.1, forward strand.
GGTTATCTAATTTTATATATAGTAGTGTGTATATTTTAATCCCAAACTCCTAATTTATTCCTCCCACCCTCCCCTTTGGTAAACATAACTTTGTTTCTATGTCTTTGAGTCTATTTTTCACATATGAGTGATATCATATGATATTTGTCTTTTTCTGTCTGACTTCGCTTAATATGACTATCTCTAGGTCTATCCATGTGGCTGCAAATGGCATTATTTCCTTCTTTTTTATGGCTTCATAATATTCCATTGTGTATATATACCACATCATTTTTTATGTATTCATCTGTCAATAGACACTTAGGTTGCTACCACATCTTGGCTACTGCAAATAGTGCTGCTATGAACATTGGTGTGCGTGTATCCTTTCAGATTAGCGTTTTCTCTGGATATATGCCCAGGAGTGGGATTGCAGAATCTATTTTTATTTTTTTAAGGAACATCCATCATGTTCTCCACAGTGGCTGCACTAATTTACATTCCCACCAACAGTGTAGGAGGGTTCCTTTTTCTCAAAACTTATACAGTTTTATGTCAATTATATTTCAATAAAACTGGAGAAAAAAATTTGAATAGCTTTTGATATTACCAGAAATGTGGCCTTAGTTTCAGGAAACAGAGACTTTGAATGGAATAGGGAAGAGTGGCCAGAGTAGGCAGGTGGACAGGACAGCAAGCCATGTAGAGGGCAGTGATGAGGGAAGTTACCAGGTGGTCGAGCTCTTTACCAAGAGGGCAGGGGCTGGCTGTGCTGTGGGCTGACTAGTAAAATCAGAGTCAAAAGGGTCCTTCAGATACTCGCATGAAGAATGAAAAGAGCACAAACCTTAGCTCCAGACAAAACTCTGAACTTCAGTGTTCTCATGTCTAAGTGGAGATAGTTATATTTAGAAGGCTTCTGTGAGGATTAATAAATAATATACGTAAAGCTCATAGGGGAGAACCTGACCCGTGCTGAACTTCAAAATGTTAGTTTATTTCCCTATCACAAACCTCCCTCAGCAAGTTGTGAAACAGACAAACTTCATACTGTATATGGAACAAGACCTATCATAGAATAACTAAATACTTTAAAAAAAACATAATTTGGGGGTCTTTTTAAGAGTTCTGTTCTAAAAACGCACAAGCCAAACATCCAGTCCTGTGAATTCAAGGACAATCTAGGGCATACAACACGTGAGAGCTGTGCATGGCACATGCCTGTTGTGTTTTGCATTATTCTATTCTCTTCAGCCTGGTGAGGCTTAATGGCTAAGCTTATAAGAGTCAGCATGTTCTCCCTGCAGAATGTTTTAAAAACATTCATGCAAGAATTTCTTAGGCAGGGTTTTTTACAGAGATATTATTTGTACTCTGATTCAAGACGCTATTTTTTTTCCTGATGATTTTCAACATCTAGTAACGTGCCACTTCTCTGTCTTATTTACTTCTCTTATGATGTGTTTAGGTCAGAGCACATGGTGCTCATTACAAGTTGAAGATCTCATGTAAAGACTCCGAGGATGAAGTTTCATCTATTTACAATTTAATAAGGAGGCTATTCTTAATCCTCCTAGTTTGGTTTGTTTAATAAAAAGTGAGACTTTAAGTATCTCCAGTGGACCCAGCAGAGACATACAGCAAATAGCATCACCTGCTTCACCAATTTCTCACCCATTGGAGGTTCATCACAACTCTCTCTTAGTACCTCTGTTTACTATTAGAATATGTTCCTGAAACAGTCAGCATGCTCTCTCTGTAGAGTTTGTTGAATTTTTTCTCCTCTAGTAATTTTGGCTGGAATTGTAAGATTTTATAGTACTCCTTATTTATATATTTTATAGAGATTTAATAATAAAGGAATCCAAGTTGGGAAACAGTGAGATGAGATGAAGAGATACCAAGACACTTTTAGCCTGCATCAACAAATCAGCACAGAGTATGTATTTCACCAAGAAATAGGATCATTTGTTCTCATGGAAGATAATGACAAACCATTAGTTCAATGTGTACTTTGAGTTGGTTGTTTGTTGCTTTGCTAGCTTTCCTGGTAGTAATGGCTGATCTGGGCTAATCTAACTACATTCTCTCTGTCAGCCTCTGACAAGTGGAATATATTCACATGAAGTCTGGCCTGGTATGGGTGCAGTTCTGTCCTTGGAATGGAACAAAGCTAAATAGGCCAGGAGGGACTAAAGCCTTGATCTTGGCATCATTAGCACTGTGTTCTAACCCACTGGGCTAATAACCCACAGACAAAGACCAAATGGACTAATAAATCACAGCAGCCAGCATAATCTGGTTTGAATTTGTTTCTCATTTTTAATACATTTGTTTTCTAATTTTATTTAAGTATTTTAGGGTAAATGAAGCCAAAGTCCCATGTTGCTATCATTCAGAAGAGAGAAGGCAGAGAGGAAACGCTGTGTCCCACCACTTCCCACAAACACTGGGCACAAAGGGACGCTGTAGGCTGCACTCTCCCTTGGACAAGAGGTGTAAACCTGGGACACTGAGGGCAAATCATGATTTTTATACGTAATTTTTGCTTAATAAGGACAAAAGAGGCTTTGTATTTAAGGAAAACTTTTTGGACCACCTTGAAGGCCAATAGCTTTTATGAAACAAAAAAATCACTCCTCTGTTTTGTTGCTTGTTTTTTTGCCGGATTGTCATGCATTGTGTTTGTTCCGTGCGTCCAAAGATATACACACATCTTCAAGTCCTAAAAGTAATTTAGTTGCATCCCAGCTGCCCACTTCGTTCTTACTGTATAGATAGGTCACTGGAGAGGTTGTCTTCACATTATTGTCCCTGTGGCTATGGATGCCTGGAATATATTCAAAATCCCACCTACCTCCAAGGCACACTATAAGCAGCACTTATTGTAGGAAGCATATCTTAACATTTGAAAATTCCTTTATACTATTATAATTTGTGTTGCTTGCACCTTATATTCGGTGACTTGATTATATGCAATTATTATTGTTGTTCTTTAGTTTGCTCTGATCATTTCAATTATCATAACTGCCTCCCTCATGAAAAGATTCAAAAGACAAATTCCATGAGGGAAGAGGCAGAGTTAGATATTTCTTTGGTGGTTCGCACAGCACGAAAAATGGGTACAGTGTAACCCTGCTTAGGTTAATTTGAATTGAATGACTGTTGCTGTGATCAGAGAATGTTGTGGATTGTCGATATATAAATGGTCTTGCTTTGGTCTCTTTAAACACCATATAGGAAGAACACAAATGCTAAGGACTTTTTATGTGACTATTAGAAAATATATCTTTCATTATTTTTAGCTTAATTTTCATATTTTCTTTAGAATAATGTCAAAATGTTGGGTATGATGAGTAATACTTTTGAAAATACTTCTTTTTTTCATTTTCTAAGGATTTTAACATAAGCAGTCTCTTTAATATAGCAAAACTGTAGTACAACTGAAAAATACAAAATCCACTGAGATTTCAGGAGATATATATCAACTCCAGTAACTATAAATTATAGTAGCTTATCCTTCATATGTTAGTGTCCAGAGAGACTGCAAAATCAACTCCATCCTGGCAGTATAGTTAGGGACAGACTTCCTGAAATCATCTAATTATAGCAGAAACCAAGATAAGGAAATTAAGTAACAGTAATATTAGCAATAATACTAATAATAACACCGGTAATAATCATAGTTAACCTTTATGTAGTGCCTGCTATGTGTCTGGCATGTCTTATGCACTTTACATATAATAATTCGTTAATCCTCATAATAGATTAGGAAATCAAAGCATCAAGTGGTTAAGTGATCACCCAGGCAATCTGTCTCAAAGGGGTATTGAAGAAAGTTGACATGTAATTTTGGCAGTTCTGAATAATTTTATCCATTCTATCATAGGAAGCCACAGTCTCTTGTCTACAACTTTTTCTTATAGCTGAACAGACAACATTCATCTCTAATGTCTACAATGATATTCTGTGCTCTAGATAGCAGTGGTCTTCACCAGAGGGACAAAAGCACGAGTGATAACCTGTCCCTGTATATACCAACCTGGAATCTTGAGGAGATAGGAACGCACACAAACCAACGAAAATAAAACAGTACCTCTGCTGCCTTAATACTTGTCCAGTTTTCTTACTTACAGTATCCAAACATAAATTTTATTCTTTCTTAAAAGTGAATAACTGAAATATTGGCATATCTGCTGCCAACTTTGTAGGATTAAATCTCATAAATTCTCAAGGACTGAACTGTTTGTTTATACTTTCTCTGGAAGCACACCATGTTCTTTATGGATAATAACAAATATTTTTAAAAATCTAAAAGTAATTTCAGAGCATTTGATAATCAGGTCATGACATAATCAACTTCAGATATGCTACAAATATGAGGGACTTGATGTGAACAGATGGGAGAGATAAAGCTATTCTTGGGCAATGTGAGATGCAATATTGAATATTAATTGTTACTTCCAGCTCAGGAAATGTGCAAAACCTAGTCATTAACTACAGCATTGCTCCTCAAAGTGTAGTCTATGGTCCAGCAGGACCATTATCATCTGGGAGCTTGTTAGAAGGAGAAAACCTCAGGCCTCAGCCCAAACCTGCTGAATCTGAAACCACACTGTGATAAGATCTTCCAGGTGATTTTTATGCATGTTAAATATGAGAAGCACCAAACTGGAGTGTTTCTCTATGGCAGTTTATTTATTACAAAATCATGTTCCAGGCATTTACGTCATTTCATATCCTCATTCTGCCTATGAGAAAGTTAGAATATGTACATGTTTTTTCATGATAAAACTGTTGCTAAGAGAGAAATTCTCCTGGGCCAAATACATAGAGAAGGTGACCTAAACCTAGATCTTCTAAATCCAAATCCAGTACCTTGTCCATTCACAACAGACCATCTCTAGTTGTCAAAACATTTTTAAGTTGGGGCCTTAGAAATGCAAAAGTGTTGCCTGTATGTTGTTAAGACATAACATATTTCCTATTATAACTCTGCCTTTAGTCCTCCTAAAGGCAGAAAAGGTAATCGTAGTCAGATACAAGTAAATTCATTCATTCACTTCAGGATTTGTTCAACTTTTTCTGGATACATTCAATGATTTCAGATTAAACTGGACGTTTTAGATCTTCCGCTTCTACTCCTGCCCGAAATGATATTAGGCTATTGGGAGTGGGGTGGGACGAGGGGCAGGAGAGCAGTGCATCTGCGGCACTGTGCCAGGCAGCGGAGCCCACGGCTGCCTGGGCTTCTCAGTCCTGACACCCACTTAGCCATCGCTACTCGTTTCCCCTGCTATGGCGACACTCCTGGAAGGCTGCTGCCTCTTTCAGCACGCCGGAGAGAGGGCAAGGGCCTGGGTATTCTCTCTTTTCCAGTTCCACTTATGCCTGACTTCTGGTGCTCCTCCCCCCTTTTCTGGAGCTGACTTTGAAGGTGAGGGTGGGAGGAGAGTGGACAGGGCACCCGAAACCTGCTCTCCTACGCCTTCACCAGTGTCTAATGTTCTAGCTTCTTCTACAACATTTCCCTGTTTCTTCTAGCCCAGAGAGTTCTTATCGAAGTCAGGAAAAACTTGATCTTCTAGTATTCCTGTGTGGCTTTTTTCAAAGCTTAGAAGTCAAGAAGTTGATAGCTTTGTTGTCCGGTTTCTATAGCTGCTACTCCTCCTTGAGGCAATGCCTGCCTGAAGTCTAGTGCCCTAAAGGGAGGAGAGGTGACCAGGTAAAGTGGAATGAGGTAGGCCAGCATCCACTAATACTGAAAAATATTATCCTTCCTGGTGTCCCATAATTTCATGAAATAATGTGAAAGACTAGAGGCACTGGCCTTGTTAGAGTTTAAATCATGGGAAATTCGGCTCTTTCTAATCTGTTTGTCTGACAATATCTGAATATATTCAGATGGATTCAGTACTCAATGATATGCTTTAAATGTTATCAACAACCTAAGGGATGTCCATAGGAAAATAATCAAAATGGCAAGGTAGCTGAGAATGATTTCATGTGAGACATGATTACAGAAACGATGATAATTTAGGCTAGAAAAAGTAGAGACCAAGGGGAAATAAGTATTTGAATGTCTATCATATCATGTGGAAAAGAACAAACTTTTGTTGTTGCTGTTGTTGTTTTTGTTCTGTTTTTCTCCAAGGGAGGAATTGCAATCAATGAATTTAGTTTAAGAAATCAAATTTTAGTTCAAATTAAGTATGCCAGAGACAACACTGCCATTTTCATTATATCCCTGGATGGAACAATGTTACAGAAGAGCCCCAATTCCTGACACATTACTCGAAAGAGAAAGCCACTAGGAAGGTGAGCTTCCTAATCTATATTGAATGATGGTATGAGAAGAGAAATAAACTTTTTATTACATAATACCATTCACTAACATTTTGTGATTTTTATGTTATCACAACATAATATAGTAAGGAAACTTGACTAATACAGTAAGGAAGAACTTCCAAAGAAAGATGTTCAGCCATGGACTGGATTTCCCATGCAGAAGTACCTACCCTATTATGGAAATTGGCAAGCAGTAAAAAGAACACATTTATTAATAAATGTATTCATAAGTTACCTATTCATTTATTAAACGATATATCCAATGAGCACATACTATGTGCCTGTTATTCTATTATGCACTAGAGAATAAGTAGTAGGCGAGATCAGCATAACCTTTCAGCATTAGCTAGTAGTTTTGATTACATGATTTTCGTGTTTGCTTCTAATTCTAAGGTTTTTAGTGTCAATTCAATAAATTAACTACCAACTCCATCCTACTGTACAATGTTCCTATAACATTTAGCCATCCTCAATTTTTCTACATACATGAGAATATATGTATATGGGCATTTTTGTGTTTATACAGATATGTTTTACACTTCTCATAATTCACCTAATGATTGCTAGGAATTGTGAACAATCTGAGATTTTATCCAACTTGCAAGTTAACAAGTTAACTTGGATGCTAATAGAAGGCAAAAAAGTCCTACATCAGAAACAAAAGATATTTATTATTCACAGCATGGCTGTATCTAAAATATCAGCATTTGCACTGATTGCCTGAGTCCCCAATTCCTACAAGGAGGAATGACAAGATCTAGGTGACACATGCACATGAAATGGGTTGCAGAAAAGCAATCTCAAATTTAGGAAATGTCAGTCGTTCAGAACTGGCTGCAAGCAAGCCTGCCACACTTTGTCCCAAAGAGAGGCATTAATTTTTTTTTTTTTTCTTTTTATGATGGATAACAAATGAACACCTCTCTGCTCTAGGGGGAGACACTGTATCTTCCAAGGTTGTTCTCCATATAAACATCCCTGAAAAGATAATCAGGACAAAAGGATGTCAGTGCTTCTGCCCACAAGCCATGCAGAAACTGTAGAGGTCCATAGAAAATTGTCTTGCAATAAACATACCCACTAGATTACAAGCTGCCATGAACCAGAACTAAGCCCATCCTTTTTCATCACCATACCTTCAATACCTAGCAGAGTGCCTAGGGCACAGTAAAAGGAGCTAACACTTGTTGAGGTCTTATCACATGCCAGGACTTTTTAAACATTGCATGTGTTAACTCAATTCCAGCAACTATAAGACAGTGACAAATATTACCTGCACTTTACATATGAGGAAACTGAAGCCAAAAGAGTTTAGCAACTCATGTAAGATCATACGGCTAGCAAATGCATTTCTTAAGGAAGTAAATTGAGTGAATGGATGGAAAAATAACTTTGAAACAGAAAAGAAGCATCTGCAATGATATGCATCAAGCTATGTACCAGGTTGCAACTTTGAGTTTGAATACAGTGCAGTTTGTCCCAGGCTTCACATGCTACTAAAATTCAACTAAAATCAGAGGCTAATGCATATTGTTACATATCTGTTGATTTCTGTAACTGCAATCTGCTCAGAGATTCTACACATAAGTCTGTGCTATAACATGTCTAACTGAAGGTTTATTGTCTAGATTTAATTTGCCTGACTTGGCCAAACTTCATGGTAAAAGATGAATTCTCTCTGAAAAACTAGGAGAATTTATTTTATACTTATTGTTCTTAGCAGTATGTTCATTGGCAGAACATTAAAAGCAAGTAGAATTGCTGTTTTATTAACTGTGGAATAAATGTACAATGGAAAAACTAGCTCATGACTGAAACAGAGAGAAGTCATTTCTGTGCTATGTACTGTCCCTGGGTGTAGACAGGACTATAGCTATACAAAGTACATACCACATTATGTCTTGATTTTTGTCTTTCAAAAAAAATTCAATCTGTCTTTTGTTAAATTTCTAATTTCCCTCTTCATAAAATTATCTCTTTTGCCCAGATTGTAAACATAAATTGATATGTACTGAGGTAGAAGGAGACTGAGAAACATGTATTACTGCATATCAATAGAATATATATGGAGAGCAAGGTGGGAGAAGAGAGGAAAAAGTTCAGAAAATCAGGAAAAATATGTACTCATAATTCCACAACCCAATATAAATCCATTGTTGCATTAATTTGTGTATTATCTTCCAATATTTACTTTAAATGATTCATCAATAAAGTCACACAACACATATTTATTGAGCACCTACTATGTGCCAGATACTGTTTAAGATGCCTGGGATATAGGGGTGCCCAAAATGAAACAGACAAATATTCCTGCTGTACCATTCTAGAGATGGCTTTTTAGGTAGTATATATCAAATTTTGAAAACTACTTTTTTAATATAAAAACATTTTCTCATGTTACTCTTCGGTTTTTATAACCATCACTTTTAAGGACTGAATTCTCTTACCTGAATAGCTAATGATTTAAACTACTTTTCTGTGGTTGCTATATTTGTTGTTTTCATGTTTTGGCTGTTTAGCAAATAACCCCATAATGAACATCTCGACAGATTGATTTTTCCTCCATGTTTTATACAGGTGTATTCTTTCAGCTTATATTTCCCGTGGACTTGTGCCACCTTTGGACACCATTCTGTTCTTGTTTTGTCCAAGAGTCTCATTCAACACATTGAATTTTCTGTCAGCAGAATCAATCATCACTGAATGATTTCAGAGGTGCCAGAGTGATGACCCCGCAATCTCCTTCATCCGTAACTGATAGTTGAAATGTCGAGGTTAGAGTTCCATCTTTGTTCTCTTTTAAAATGTACATACCACTGCTATACTAATATCTTGCATATTTACAATCATCCACATCTATATCTACAATCATCCACATCTTTATAAGAACAAATAAGAAAAGAGCAGACTTGATAGGGAAAAAAGAAGAAAGCAGGAGGCCAGGGGCGACCACTGTACCCTATGCATAAATGAAGGCAAGTACATTTCTCTCTCTATATATATGTTATTCCTTGTTTTATCATTACTGTGAAATACCTGGTATGGGATTATCTGACATTAAAGAATTCTGTCTAAGTGCAAGCACGTGTGTAGTTGGCTGGGTAAAGGTAGCAGGTTTGAATGTCGTTAGTACAACATTTTAGTTGTCTGGAGTCAATAAATTGGAGTGATTTTTATACATCATCAAACTGTTATAATGCCTAAGGGTAAGAAAAAGCTGGGGATGGGGTAGGTTCATAGATTGCTATAATTGTAAGATCTAGTAGACTTATTTCATTTTCAGATGAAGAAGCTGAGAACTAAAAAAAATTGAAAAACTTGACCAAGTCATTAAAATAGTATAATATTTCCATTCAGGTATTCTTTCAGCTATAGTTTACTGCCTACTCGCCTTGGTGAGTATTTGGACATTTTATAGCAGCCTTTGAAAAACTCTAAAAGTCCTCCTTCTTTTTGGAGGAAAGAGGAAACCAGTAGATGCTTTTCTTTAATTTTATTTTCTCCTTTAACCTGGGATCTTAATAATTTTTCTGAACTGCTTTATGGCACATACTCTATGTAAATGTGGAACAGGAAGGGAAAAGAAGAAAAAAAAAAAGGAAAATAGAATGAAATAACAATTTAAAAGGAAATTGAGTGAATTAAGATTTTCTTCTTTAATTTGTAACAATATATAAAGCTTAAACTTGTGTTTTTGATATGAAAATTAAAGTTTCCTTTTCATTACATTAGACGAAGCCATTCAATCTCTTCTTCGGGGGTCCTGCTTCCCAGGACAAAGTGAAGCATCCCCTTTTCCCTGTTGGGAGTTGAGCCAAGCATGAACATTGGGTTTCTTAAGACAAAGTTCCCTCTATTCTTAAGGAAGGCTAAATAATTTTTTTTTTACTTGCTAATGGATTTAAGGGTCTGTTCTAACAGATGGCTATGTTCCTCTCCAAGAGTCTGATAGTCCTATTATGAGAGAAGAAGAGGCAGAAAGACAATTTGTGTATTTATTTATGAGAGAGCAAAAGGGTATGGGTGAAAATTCTTTGGGAAATTGGGAAGTTGGGAAAAGTTAGAGCCCTGTAGAAACCAAAGGCCAAATGCCTCTAAGCATGGTCTTATTGTGGATCTGCTTTTAGAAACTCCAAGGCCAAGGAGGTGGGAACAAAGATCTTAGAAGACGCACAATTCTAATGTCCAGGAGCTGCACTGGACAAGAAACCCAACTTCAGCCAACTGTCCAGTCACTACATGATGGAAATATCTCCCTTGCCTGCTACTGACTTAGGCTTGGGGTAACTGAGAGCAATGACCTGCACACATCATTCCTGTCTTCCCAGGGAACATTATTTGGTTGCTCCATGAGGTGGATTGCTCACAAATTGCCAGGATATTTGTATGCTGATGGATTACAAATCACTTATTATTGGGAAGAAATGTGAGTCTATAATTGGGGGCAGGATGAAACCTGTATATACAAAATATGCCAAACAGTACTGGAGACACTTAAATATATATCATTGCTCACTATTTTTTAAAAATGATTTTTTTTACATGCACCCCAATGTTCACTGCAGCATTATTTACAATAGGCAAGACACAGAAGCAACTAAATGTCTATCGACAGATGAATGGGTAAAGAAGATATGGTATATAGCTATACAATGGAATATTACTCAACCATAAAAATGAATGAAATAATGCCATTTGCAGAACATGGATGGACCTAGAGATTATCATACTAAGTGAAGTAAGTCAGTCAGAGAAAGATAAATATCATATGATATCACTTATATGTGGAATTTAAAAATGATACAAATTAACTTCTTTACAAAACAGAAATAGACTCACAGATATAGAAAACAACTTATGGTTACCAAAGGGGATAGCAGAGTGGGGGGATAAATTAGGAGTTTGGGATTAACATAAACACACTACTATCTATAAAACAGATAAACAAGGACCTACTGTATAGCACAGGAAACTATAGTGAATATCTCATAATAACCTATAGTGGAAAAGAATCTGAAAAAGAATATAAAAATTGATCTTGTTTTTTGCTATCAGTTTTTCTGAGAGGATAGCTGAGTACTTGGATAAAAGTAGATTTTTGATTACTCTAAATACCTTTCTTATCAACTTCTTTGGTTCTCAAAGGGTTTGTGATTAAAGAAGTGAAAGTGAGGGGACAAAAGGCTACAGTGTCTTTGTAACGCACACACAATTAGGCATGAAATAGTTGGCAATGCTCCTTATTAAAGATGCCTAGGGAATGTTGAATGGTTAGACAGGAAGGGTCATGACGCTGCACCAATAGGGAATCTCATTTCGATTCAGATTTCAAACAGAACAAGACTCTTCCCACCAAAATTCTACACAGGATTACAGAATCAAGATAGAGAAGACAGCACAAAGTGCATCCCCTGTGACTGTCTCCAGTCCTTAGCAATCAAAAGATGCAGAACTATAGCATTACTCTGCTATCTTGGAATTCACAAAAGGAGATCAAGAATTTTGATTATCAATAAGCTCTTTATGTAAAAAGATCCTTTGTAGATCAGACCACATGGGAGTGTCCAATACATTGCAGTACAAGTGTCTTAACCTCCTCCCCCTCCCAGAAAACACCTATATGCAATCAATGTGATTTGATTTTGTTTTGTTTTAAAATACTTAGTTAAAAATTACTCTGGATATTTATCTTAATTTAGCAGTTCTTCAACTGAATTACTTAAATCATGTAAGACTATTTTGAACAGAAACAAAGATTTGAACTATTTTCCCCCAATACTATCATAGCTTATTTTTTACTGTTTACTGGATAGTTAGTGGAAATAACAACGTAATCTTTTTCTTTTTTTACTACGTTATCTTGAAATGAGAAAGAGAGCGAGAGAGAGAGAGATTATATTTCATTCTGTTTTCTCTGCTCATCTTTCTGGACAATTATTCATTCTTGAATAATGCGTGTCAGTTGAATTCGCACATGTTCATATAATTTATAAACTGCCAGAATACAGTTTTGTGTAACTACCAAATTAAAATATTATGTCCATTAAAATTCAGCGTTTCTTACTTAGATTATGCAGTATTTCTTAGGGAATGGAAATGACTCAAAAGCATTTTATAATTATTTACTGAAGCCCATTTCTCTTGTAAAGCTCACAGGCCATAAACTCCATGATATGCATTACATGCTGAGGGTTATTTCCTTAAAAGGAAAATAAAAATTAAATTTCTTAATTGTAAAATTTAATATTTAAGTTGCAGTTATCAGAAACTATATCTAAATTCATGAATTACTATGCCCCTCCAAAAAAAACTGCATATAAATGAATGCTTTGCTTGCTTTGTCTCTGTTAATTTGATTACATATTTTTAGGTATCTATTAGTTTTTTAATTATGTATTAAGTAATTTAAGTATGAAGTGACTCATGGAAGTAAATATGATTTCCTATTAACTAACATATATTGAGGCATAATTTGCATACAATAAAATTTCTCCCTTTAGGAGTATAGTTTTTTGAGTTTTGACAAACATACAGTTGTGTGACCACCATCACAGTTAAAATATAGAATACTCCCTTCATCCCTCCAAAAATGTCCTTGTTCCTAATTATTGCCAGGGTCTTCCCCCACCACCAGGCTCTGCCAACCACTGGTCTGTTTTCTTTTTCCACAGTTTTGTCCTTTCCAGAATGTCATATAAATGAAGTAATATGGTATGTAACCATTTAAATCTGGCTTCTTTCAGTTAGCATAATGCCTTCGATATTCACCCATGTTGTTACATGTATCATTAAGAGTTTGCTGATTTCTTATTGCTATTCAGCAATAAAAATTTTTCATTACTCTGTTGTATGGATGTACCAGAGTGTTTCTCCATTCACTAGTTGATACCTCTTTGGATTGTTTCCATTCTTGATAATCAGGAATGAAGTTGCTATAAACATTAGCATACAGATCTGTGTGGCTGTATGTCTGCATTTCTCTTGGGTAAGTGACTAGGAGTGGGATTGCTGACTCACAATGCTAATGAATGTTTAATTTCATTTAAACATTTCTTTACTGCCCCTCACTATAAGTAGATTATACCCACCCTTCGATATCAGGGTTCTCCGTGTGACTTCTTTAGTCAATAAAATGTGAGCAAAAGCACCTGTACAGCTTCTGAGTGGAAGCTTTAAGGAGCAATGCGTGATTCTTCCTCATGCTTTTCCCTCTATCAGGAGAACCACATGTCCTCAGGAGGGCTGCTCCTAAAGGCAGGATCTAGGGAGGAGGGTGCTTAGCACAGAGCCACAGTCACCCTGCAGCCTGCATGTAACCTGAGTGAGAAATGAACATTTGCTGTTGTACAAAATGGAGGCTTTGAGTTTGTGACCTCAGCATAAACTAGCAAAACTGACTGATAAACCTCAGAAACTACTTAACTTCAGGTTACATTTGAAATTCACTTCTTTGAATGTCTTTCTTTACTCCCTTGGGCTTGATATATGACTGCCTTTCATTCCCAACCTCTTCTTTGCGCCTTCATCATTGGATCATCTTCCTACTGCCATTCTCTCCAAAACTAAGTCTTTAAATCACACGTTTTCCTCTTCACAGTAATTGTACTACAGTAGACGTTTAACTAGTCTCACAGTTTCCAATTTATACCCCCTAGCCTAAATTATGTATTCTTGATCCTGTATGACTTGTTTTAAAAAAAAACAATACACTCATATTATGTTTCTACTAAAACCCTTCAGTAACTACTCATTACTCAAGGGCTAATCTAACCAGCTCAACTTTGTTCACGAGGTTCTTCCGCTGGCTCTGGAATTCCCTCCTCTGCCACCTCCACCATTACAAACATCTTCCATACTCCACTGAATGGACACTCTCTTCCAATCACATGGGCATACTCCTTGATCCAGAATTTACAGCTGATATTTCTTTCTCCTTTGCACCCCATTTTTCTCTTCATTTTAAATCCTCCAAGACATATCTTAAACTCTATAATTTTAGAAAACTTTTTACTAATTCCACTCAGGGTTCCCATTGGCTCCTCCAAGCCGTTCTCCACAAAGTGGCCCAAACGACCTTTAAAAACACATATCCATCATCCCTTCTCTCTACTTAAATTATTTCACTGGCACTTAGGATCAATACTAACAACTTGAAGCCCGATGGGTTAGCCACTATTTACCCTTTCAGCCTCTTCCCTTCCCTCTCTAGCACTCCGGCCATAGTAGTCCTCTTTTTGTTTCATTGGAACTTCATACTCCCTCCTGCCATGGGATCTCTGTGCTTGCTATTCTCTCTGCCTAAAATGTTCTTCTTCTATCTCTCTTTTCCTACTTAACTCCTTTTTATTCTTTAGATTTCAATCCTATTATTGCTTCTTCAGAGAAGCCTTTCCTCATTTTTCTGAGCACATCCAAACTTCTTAATATATGCTTTTATAGCATCATATACTTACCCCACCTTCACTGTACTTATTACAGTTGTAATTTACATTTATCTGTATGATTATCACATCATCTACCTGTTTGGGCTTCAGCATTGTGGACCCATCCCACCCATGGAACAATAATATCTGGAACATTATTTGCTGGATGTTTCTCAAAGACCTGTAGCCCATGGTACATGGACCTTCTCTCTGTATCTGTTCCATATTGATTCATAGTCTTTTATTGATTTGTAACTTAGATCTCTATGACTCTGTTTCCTTCTTGTTTGCATGTCTCATCAATATACCAACAAAACCAGGTATCTAGTAGCTTCTATACTATTAGTTGAATAAATGATATCTAGTTATTCTTGAATAAGAATACACTTAGATTGAAGGTTAGTCTATGTAGCAAAATTAATACATTTAAATGTATCAATATTTGGCCACTTCAAAAAATTTCAGTCAATAGTTTCATTCACATACTCAAACAAAAATGTTTAAATAAAACCACTGAAAGCTACTATCATCAGCATTATGATTAGAATTGCCAGATAAAACTTCAACCATAAATAATATTTTAGTGTATATTTCCAATATTGCATAGGGCAGAATTACACTAAAATTTATCTGTGGTTTATTTGAAATTCAAGTTTAGCTGGGAATCCTTTATTTTTATTTGCTTAGTCTGGCAACACTAACTATGATACTCCTTGAAATAATAATGGTTGCTCTCCATTGAGTGCTGTTAGTTACACACAGCACCAAGTGCTGCTGTTGATTATTTTATTTCATCCTTACAACCAAGTGAGTAGGTCCTATAACCATTCACTTTGAACATATGGAGAAACTACAGCATAGAATAAAGAACTTGCTCACAGTCACATAACTAACAAGTATTAAGTCTTACATATGATTTAAGGTATGTAAGAACTTGGAGTCTGCACTTCCAACCATCATAATATACCACCTCATCTAACACTATCTAAGCTATTGAACATACAGCAGGCAACTACAGAGACAACACAGAGACTTTTGTCATTGAGTGCTCTGAATATTCTCTAATTATGGTAATCCAGAGATCCCAATGTAAAACCCAGCATTGGATTTGTGAAACAGCAAATGAATTTCTGATACCCCCTAGGAATTTCAGATCTTTTAGCCACTATATGGATTCTGAATTTACATAAATGTGCTACAGTATCACAATCTGTTTAAGTTATAACCTTGGGTCTACTATAATATATGAGTTCTTAAACAGTTTCTTAAAAACTGTTTAAGAACTTTCTATGACATAGAGAAAAATCTAGATATAATTTTCATCTCCTGAGATCAATGTAATGGATACCTCCTCTGGTAACAAAAACATCTCCAATACCAAGTTTTCTTTGGTCTTAAAAATTTCTTAAAAATTTAAAAAGATATGCACTAAATTTATCATTTTATTTCAGTGGTAACTTTAAATATTAAGAAACTACCCAGGGCTTTCTACTGTACTCTTGTGAATACAATGTAAATAGGTCCATTTTTGGGGGGATATGTTATTACTTTTGAATCTTTTTTGTAAGTATTAACTTTAATTTCCCTCTCTTTAAATTGAATTGTCAGGTGACTTAAAATAATTTTTGAGTTCTATACAAAATGTAGCATGGATACAGTGATGGATTAAGTGATTCTTGTGCAGAGTTTAAATATCAGCTTCAAAGATGTTAAGGAAGAAATTTTAAGGTATATCATATGACACACATGTTGGGCCTTCGAGGTGTGGTGCATTCAATGATCCCTTTACAACCTTCTTTTTAGGAAAACGGTACTCCCCGGGTTCCAGGCAAATGAAACCCTTTAGCATTAGATAACTTTCACCAAGTAGTGGGTTTTAGACATAGATTTTAAATGGTTGGATCCAACACTGAGCCCACACATGTTATCTCTCCAACACTGAGCCCACACATGTTATCTCCCTGGTTCTAGCTCCCTCACTCTTTCTTACCCTCTTCACACCACTGCCCCTGAGATCTTGTCACTCAGCACACACAGGGATAAGCAGCCCTTCTTCTCTGATGTGGTGGCAATAACAGAGTCAACACTGTAGGCTTTTGAGTCAGACTGGAGTTCAAATCCCAGGACTGTTTATTAGCTGTGTGACCAGAGGCTGAGTACTTAACCATTCTCTCCCTGAGTATTTTCACTCAAAAAATCACAAGTATAATTTCACCAACTTCTAGGGTTGCTATGAATATTAAATGGATAATGCATGAGGATCATAGGTAGAAAGTAAGCAGTCATAATGTTAACCAATCACCACCATCATTGTTATTATTTCATATCAGAAAAATGTGAACAACATGCTTTTGTAAATAGGAAAAGAAAAAGAAGTCCCAGTTTTCACTTTCCTGTTGAACTACACTCTAACCTCCCCTCTCAATTTTCCTATTAAAAAGCTGCCTCTAATGTAAGTACTTTTTTTAGATTTCAAAATGCACCAGAGAAAAGCTATTAAGTTTGATAGTATCAGTGGAAAAAAACACAGCAGCGTATATTGCCGATTTTGCTTGCTTTTACCCATCCCCACATCACGATATTTTAACCACTGGACTGGATTTGCACTTGAGCACAGCCTCCAAAAAGAAAAAAAAAAAAATTATTCATTTGCAGACGTTATCAAAAGTATGCTCTTCCAGAATAAAATTCTTCCCTGATTTAGAAGAGAGAATTGGAGCAGATATTTATTTTGTTAAAAGCATTATCACTGGGTTTTGAAAAGTGTGGTAGAACCTCAGTGTACTTCAATGAGAAATATATTAATGCTCTTTCTTCATGTTGAATGTCATGTCACCATCTTCTATCTTTTTTTTAACCTGATGGAAATATCTCCTATTCATCAATATCTCAATAAAAATTCCATGGGTCTGGGAGAAAATTAACTACTCAGATCAAAACAGTCTCTCTCTCTCTCTCTTTCTCTCTGTCTTTCTTTTCTTGCTCTCCTTCTCTGTCTTCAGACCTCATTGTCTATAACAAACCATTCTCTGAGGACACAAGAACCTAATCTTCCCTTCCTAGCAGTGATATGGGTATAAGTGTTTTTGTTTTATTTTATGCAGATATCCATGTATCCTCACACAAAGGAACTTTGTAAAGGTCTATATTTGCATACTCCTTAGGTAGAGTTTCATGTGTCTGCGTTTTAAAAACTGTGTCACTACTTGGAGTAGCAAATATTTGCCACAAAATAAACTTTGGAAATCTTCATGGTCGGCAAAACTGATTATAAATCCACACTGCTTATGGTGATTGAAAAAATATCTCCATGTTGGTCCAGTCTTTACTACAAATATTGTTCTTAACAAATAATAAGTACTTAATACATCCTTTTGTAGGAAAATTTAAAAGAATGTTTGAGAGGGTAGCACTGGTTACTGTTATGTCTTTTATTTATATAAATACCCACAAACCCCTTATGGAAAAACTCTGTGTCAAATATTTTTTTAAATGGTAAAATTAATATGTGTATTAAGCACTCAGTATTTGCGTTTGTTCCTTTAATAAGTATTTGTTAAGAGACTACCACATTTCAAACTTTGAGCAAAGTACTACAATAGAGTTTTGAACAAGATACCATATCCAGGTCCCTATTTTCGTGTAGTTTGCATTCTAAACAAGACACACCTCAAGTTAATAACTAATATTTTCATTTGCACAACTGTGGGAAGAAGTCTTAGTTGGTTCAGTAAGAGTGTCTATTAGACTGGATGGGGAATGGGGGTGAATCAGAGAAATATGAAGACCTAGAATTCAAATAAAATAAAAATTGCCAGATAATCATATGGTCTGTTATTCTTTTTAACTAAAAGTAGATTCCTCATGTGTGTTTATTAAATTAACCTATCATATATATAATTATGGAAAATTGGGTTCTATTATACCTGGAATAAACCAGAATGCTCCTTGAAGGAAAAATTTGTATTCTGAAATCTGTTTTCATCAATTTGGGGATAGGACATAAATTCTTTAGAAGGAACGTGGTTCCAAAACTTAAATGTGAGTTAACAAACAGATATGATTTTATATAAGGATGCATTGGTAAATTTCTTTGACTACCACTACTTTAGGATTGTAACTCACATGTAATGAAATTAAAATTACAACCAGAAGATTGCTTATATCAGAAAGTCAAATATGTACTGGAAAAGGACTCTAATTCATAAGTTAATAAAATTTTTTAAGCTCCTCCTTTGGCCAGATCTAGAACTTTGGATTTGTAATAGACTCCTGATTTGTAAATCAGGAAGGCTTTCCCCAAAGATTATTTTTACTGGATTTTTACTGGATTTTTAAGTATGAGTAGATGCTTTTCAGATTGAGAGGCGAGGAATGAACGTTCCAGGGCTATGGATGGGCTGGGACAAACTTACAGAGGTTTAAAAGGGCTTTGCTTGCTCAGAAGACAGAGGAAGTAGAACAAATTATTGGAAAGCAATAGCGGCACTTTGTATGCCATACTAAAGGGTTTAGATTTTATTATGATTTTAGTGGTGAACTATCAGTAATATTTAAGTAGCAGAGTGACAAGATCAGATCTACTTTTTAGGAAGTATTTTCTGTTAGTGTGAACTATGCTCTGAGGGTTGGCCAGACCACAGTGAAACAGGCGAACAACACAGCAATAATCTGGCTAAGAGATGATCTCACTCTATCCAATCCATAATCTGGAATTACCACACCTGTATAGTTATTCCTAATAAGAAATCACAGGGAAGTTTAATACATATAGGATTGTGAGACCAATAAAACAGATAGACCAATAAAACATATTTAAGCCTAATACCAATTTGACTACTAAAAGTTAACATCACGGGTAAACAGTTTTTGACCAGAGAGGCCAGAAACCATAACACATGGGGTATAACCCTCATAAACGTATGAACTTCAATCTTAGACCCAAACAATGAAAGTCAGGGCTTCAGCTTTTATACAGTTTCTTAAACATCAAACAAAAGCTAAAGTGTTTAGACCCACTTATGCTCCTTTTCTTATCCTTTACGGATGACTTGCATTTGTGTATTTCTTTAATGCTGTGGTCACCATGTCAGTTTCTTCCCAGGGGCTGCTGGTGGGATCTGAAGTTGCTGCGCAAACCCTCTGCTCAGGGTTTCTAAGCGACACGTTTTGCATGTGGTCAGAATTAAAGTTTGTTGTAGTCCAGGGTATTTTGGTTGCTGAAGAAAGGTTTCTTTTTGGTTTTGTTTTTAAAATTTTCAGCCATGCTTAGTCATAGTTTATCATCAAATACATAAAAACGTCTACCATAAGGAAAGTTACAGGTCTGAAAAAACCAAAGACATGAGCCGTACTTTTCTGAATATTGATCTATGTAGTCAGATTCACTAATGCTGTCTTTGAAACAATTTTCCTGCTTCTCTGACTTTAACATTTTTCTGTGTAGTTATTTCCTGCATTTGTCAAGAAAATCAACGACATCTTCCCAGGTGTGAGGTTGGGTGGGATACAAGGTGAAATAAGGAGAGTCTCCTTTTAGGGTGCTGCTAAATTCTTTAACCCAGCAGAGTTCAGACCCTGCTGAGGGAAATGAAGCCCAACTCCCTTTTGTCATCAAGCACTGATTGCTGTGGGGCAGAGAAGCCTCCTAAGCATATACGAAGGGCACGCCGGGCTTTCCTCTGGTTCTGGGATGCAGCAGAGCCTGTGAAGCTTGCAGGATGAGTCCACTCCCACTCTGCTGAATCCTGTCTGGGGACTGGGAATCTGGGACCTATCCTCGCTGACCTTCTGAATCACTTATTAGTTCTCCCAGGCTGTGAAACACCAGAAAATCTAGTCATGGAAGATGGTGATTCAGTCCCACTTCTCTTGTCTCGAACACATGCAAATGACCCCTGAATACAGCCCCTGAAATCCTTCTCCTTTGGGAAGATTTGAGTAATGAATTTATATGCTGTATTTTGTAGTAAAACAGAGTTTTGAAATAATGTTGGATTGGAAGTCAGAAGATCCCCCTCCCCCCTAGCAGATCGCTGAATACATTCAAACTCCTTAGTATGTCCCTGTTATCAGGTTCCTTCTTATTTTCTGGTGGACCACACCCTCATTTGTACCTTATGACCCATCCATACTAACAACTTATTTGTGGCTCAGTGAAAACACACTGCTGTTTCATGCCTCTCTTCTGATTCTCTTCTGTCTGCCTAAAGGTTTTTTTCTCTCCTGTTTTTCTTATGAATCTTTACTTTTACTTCAAGATGTTATTCTGAAGTCACCTCTTCTGTAAAAATTATTTCAATAACTCATCCTTATTCTCTTTTAACTCCAAGATCCTAACCCAGAGCTGGTACATAGAGGCTATCCAGTACATATCTTTAGAAGGAATAAAAGAAACTCTTGGTTATAACCATTGTTTTAATAAATTAGGTTATGATTTTTGAGCAAACTTCTTCCTTTTGCTAGGAATAAGTTTCCATAACTGGAAAATGGGTATAAACTAGAAAATCTCAAAAATTCTTTCTATAGATCTTTCATTATAGTCATTAGGGCTGTTTATAAATATTCTCCTCCTCCACTTAGCAGGCCCATTTTAGGCTGAAGTATGACATGGTCAACTGACTTTAGTGGAAATGACATATACTCCTTCTCAGTTTAAGACACTGCAATGCCCAATTCGCACTTCTCCCTTCCTTACTTGTAATGACTGGAAGCAGGGATTGAAATGGAACCATGCACCATGATATGGCCTGTGCTGGACAAATAGCATGAGTGAAAAACTTTTGTTGTTTCTCAAATTTGGGAGTTGTTACCACAGTATAGCATACCCTTTCCTGACTGATTTCAACCCTTACAGTTCATGATTCTAGCTCATTTAAGAGAATAAACAAACTTTGATTACAAGTCTAATGTCAGGCCATAAAAGTTCTGGCTTCAAAAAAATCTATTATGTTAGTATGTAATGTATAAAGGTTATTTTAAAACTATCAACAACACTTGAAGCATTAAAACGTGCTTCTATTTAATGTCAGTAAGCAATTACAATAAAATAAAAAGACTTCAAAATTGGTTTTATACAAACCATAAAGAGAAATGGGGTAGAATGGGAATTATTTTCCTCTTCTGTATTTAATTTATATTCAGAAAAGATGGTTTAGTTTCTATATTTTGGAAAACAGTGTTGCACATGGACTCAATTTTACTAAATATGCAATGTTTGTATGTATTATTTTCCAAGTCATTCCTCTTTCCATGAAAATGGCTAATTTTTCCCTTTTCTGCTGTGATACATTCTCACAATTTCATAAGTTATATGGTAAGGTGTTTTTAATATTAGAGAAATGTTTAAAATATATTTTTCCAACTTTAAAGCTTTCAACAGAAATTTAGACCAATGTTAAAATAATCCAAACAAATATTTTAAAAATTCAGGCATCCATATGTTTCTAATTTTAGAGACCAGTCATTGAATAGACTGAATAATCAAAGATGGCTGATATTTTTCAATTTTATTCAGAAAATTTATAATATCAAATTAATTAGCAGTTTAGTTTAAATTTTATTTTAAAAAAATACATTTTTCTAGAGGAAAATCCTTTAGTGTCTTATCAGTCAGTCACATCCTCTCTTGCCATCCACTGTAAAACTTTTGCTTTTTCTGCCTAGACTCTGTATAGCCAGAGAATGAAATTACTATTAGTTCTTGACGGTCAATATTTCTTCAAAACACTTCAGATTTCCACTTTTCTTCATGCTAATTAGAGATAAAGCAATCTTATTTTCATCTTAAATCTGAGTCACACTGATTTTTCATAGACTATTTAAGGAGTCCTGAGATCATAAGAACAGACTTGTGATTTGACAAACTGAGTTCAAACTCTCGGTGGTCAGCCAACCAGCTGGATATCCTTGGAGAATTACTTACCTTCTCGAAGCCTCCAGTTCCATGTTTACAAATGTGGGTATTGATATTATCTCCTCATACATTTGTCATGAGAGAAAAATGGGATGTGACATTTAATTCCAGAACTACAAGTTCCAAAAAGGCATTTTGTTGTTTTGTTCATTCTGTAGCTCCAGTGCCCAACATGCTTTACACAGAGGAGACTTGTCTAATGTTTATCGAGTCAATGATTGGATAAACATTTAATAAATAAAATGGATCAATGATTGAATAATGAATTTTATATAATATATAATATATTAAGTTCTACAAATTATAGTTATCATTACAATCATTTCTATTTCATGATACACTGTCTACTTTTACCCTTAAACTCACCTAAGATTTTATAATTTAATTCTTTTTTTTAAAATGCTTTGATCAATTTTCCTAATTGTGATAAGTCAAACTGCTATGGCCCAAGATCCTGGACTACTAGAAAGAAAATCCTTATATGGCACTCATGAAGAGCCATTCATTCTTTTCACTATTCTATGTCAGCCCACAGAGGTGGTAAATCATCTTGATTTTCAGGATTAATTCACTTAAGAAATGTTCATTCAATTGATTTTAATGAAAATATGAAGACTGACAGTAAGAATTCATTTTGCTTAAGACGTATTAAGACACATACTCTCCAGATGTCTTTTCTTCATTCACATTCTTAACACTTTACTAAATGCTCCCCAAATACTTCCCCAAACACTCACCACATGAAGACATAGACATAGACAGTCTCTTTCTCACTCTCTCTCCTCTTAAAAGTGTCTTTCTAGAGACTAGGGGAGAGTTTGACAAGATCACCCTTGATCTTTTTCCCTTGATGGAAAAAGCATCAACGTACAGACACACTTGTTCTTTGCCTCAGAGTGTTGGTCATTTCACTTGTGGACTATAAAGACTGAAACACTGGACACCACACCCCTCCTGGGGTTGACCTTTTGTGTAGGCTGGGCTTCTTGGCTCAGGAGTGTTGCTACTCCCTATGAAGTTCCAAGATGAGCCAAAAAAGTAATGAGCAGTACTTTGCAATCCCTCCTGGTTTGTGCTAAATGAGGATAGCAGAGCAAAGGCAACTCTTTGGGGTACAAGACAAATCCAGAAGCTTGTGGTTATGGTAAAATCACCCCTAAACCCAAAATGATGAGAGAAGCTATGCTTACAAATCTTGAAGGGAAGTTAAGGTACCAGACAACATGTGCATTCGTTGTTGCCAAACATATCTCCTCAAATATTCCACACTCGTATGCTATTATTTTATCCTTTTATGCTATTCCAGGATAATCTGCCAGGGTGACAGCACCTAGATGTTTTTGTTTTGCTACTGAACAGAGAAAACTCTCATTTCCTCTTAAAATAGAGCTAAGTCCCAGCTGTGGTACAACAGCTACATTGAAAATAGTCCTATAAAAGGACTTATACAAGTCATGTGAAGAAATACATTTTTTTCCTGTAAATAAACTAGCAAAAATCCTCAGCCACATACTGGAGAAATGCAGGTAAGAAGAATAAAAAATTTCAGTTTATTCTAGTCCAGGATTTCTACAGGGAAAAGCATATAAATTGTTTCAACAGATCCATACTTCTAAATTATCACAAACTTTATCGTTTCTGGTTACCTGGCCCAAAAGCAATAAAGTAGCTCTTCAGGATGGGGGCAGTGTCTGGAGTCTGGCTGCTCAAGCAGGAAGACGGATGTTACACCTACACGTCTGCTAAACTTCTCTTCACAGGGGTCCTTCCAAAACACGTTAATATAAAATTTTGATTTTTATAATAACTGAGAGGATCTCTTTGTTTGGGACCAATCAATATGTCTCCACTGCCTGCTAATATGTCTGCTGCATGATAGTTGCTTAACGAATCTTTGTGCAGTGAATGACTGAAAGAACACTTTCTCTGGTAAACTACTGATTAAATAGGATTTCAGGATTAATTCACATTTATTCAGTTTCCCAACAAACAATTTGTGAACAACTTTAGACCCAATCCATTTCAACCTTTTCATTTTAATGATGGAGAATTCGATGCCCTGAATTTTGTGGTGCCAAATACTTATTCTCAAATAGACAGGCACCGACATGGTCCTGAGGACTTGGAAATGTTCTTCCAGGGAGCTAGTCTACATGCAGCACTGCACAAAGTAAGAGCCATTCACAATGTTGGTGAAGAGTTTTACTCTAGGTTATATCACAACAGGTTTCAGATTTGTTAAAATGAAGTTCTCTTGATCCTTAAGTCCAATTCTTTTCTGTTAGTGCCAATTGTGGTCCAGTTTTGCAATGAGAAATTCCTCTTTTAAGAAAAAAAATATATATCGTAACTCTCTCCTGCTCTTCCTCCTACTTAGACCATAAATCCAGAATCAGTCTGAGGTTTTGCTCTGCTCTAAGCAGCATACTTTCCATTAGCTCTCTGTGTTGCCTCCCTAACCATCCTCTCCTCTACCCCCAATCCCTTCCCAGACCACATTCTCAGTGCCAGGTCTTACTCCAGCTAGCAACTCAGTCAACAAGCATCTAATGAGAATCTGGTCACATGTGCACTAACTTGCAGGGCTCACAATCCTTCCTGTTCACACATCTGAGTTTGGGCAAGTAGGACAAGGAAGTTTATAAAAGGCAAGGAACCACTAGGCCACCGTTTCAGCTAAAACAAATAGGCTGTATTTCTAGGATTAGGTTTTGTTACCTCTTGGAAGAAAAGCAAGAACTTAAGAGAGTCATTTCTGCCAATCATAGTAGTCAATTTGCCTTATTCTCTAAATCCAGAAATAAACAGTCAATACAATGCCCAGTACATTCTTCTTCTCAAAGGAAAGAAACTTAACATATTTTCTTAGTTGGATTTAAGATATACCTCTAAATCTAAGCAGTTTGGGAAGAAAGAGAAATGATGATTTGCCTATTACCCAAGTGTTTTATATCAAAGGGAAGTTTAGGAAGTTGGTCTTCGTTTAGCTAATATGCATTACCTGTTTTTCTCAGGAATGTAGAAAACTGGCTGTACCATAACAATATAAAAGTTTCAAATTTAACAGTTTGTTTTTCTAAGTATTTAGCAATGAATATATATATAAGAATTGTCAATCTATAAAAAAGAATAATTTTCTAAATATTTCAAAATAGGTAAGTAGATTCTAGGAAGCAGAATGAAAAATAACATGGAATTGTACGAATTTGCCAGTTTAATAGACATGAACAAGATATAGCTCATTTACAAAAACTCTCTATTTTTATTCTAACAACACAAAGAACACAAAAAGGAAGAACGGAGATTGTCTCTACTCGTTTCTGGAGACTACAGGTAATATGTACATGGGAAGAATGAAAATCCTCTGGAGTGATAAATGGAAAGTTTCGGACTAAAGACCATTCAAGGTCTTTAACCCAGGACTGGCCCCAACCAGAACAATGACTCAAAGGTAGATTCAGATTTAGCACTTGAATCTTCTGTAAATATTCTGAAAATAGAGGTAAAAGTTAAAACAATGCTCACTAAAATATCTGAGATTTATTCACTTTATTTAAATGTATCATTCTATATTGTAGGTCATCTGGGAATGTAATAAGACTATGAAGGATTTATTAAGTCAAATGGCAGCTAAGTGCTTAGTCTATTATAAAAGGCCAAGGAATCCATGACCTTGATCTCCTCTCAACAGTTCTCCCACTAGAGACTGTAACTTCACGCCACGCAAAAAGATTATGAGGTGATTCTTGACATACATTTTTACCTTTGACTCAAGTGTAAGGATTCTGGAATGAAACATAGGTAACTCTGAACCATTACTTATTTGGTATCTTCCTACATGTTTGGTGAGAATATATTAGCATGAAAAGAATTGAAAATTATGATTACAACCCAGTTTCAATGGGGATTTACCACTTTAAATTCTTTGGAAAAAAAGAGTAGTGTAAGATTAGATACATTACCCAAAGCATCTATCAGGGTTCTGGTATGATATAAATGCATGCAGATAAACAATGGAAGAATTTGTTTCTCCATACTGGTTGTTGACTAAATTTTCTGGTGCTCCTTGGGTGTCTAGGCGAGAGTATAGGTCTTGGCCATTATGGGGTACCAGGTCTCATCGATAATATCGTTTCATGTGTTTAATGCAAACTTCTTTCCCCACAATGGAAAATTATGTGGTATGAGTGGGCAAGCGTGTGTGTGTGTGTGTGCATATGTGTTCGTGTATGGGGGAGAAGGATGTTATTTTTATATAAAATAATTACATAAAATTAGAAGGCTAATATTGAGATCTCCTAGGGAGAAGATATCCACATTATCTATGAAATATCAAGGATGGTATGTAGAAAGAATAGTGTTCCCCAAAGAGGTACACATCCTAATCCCTGAAACTTGTGAATGTGTTGCCTAGGTGGAAAAAGGACTCTGCAGACGTGATACAATTAAAGATCTCAAGGTAAGGAGATTATTCTGGATTATCTGAGTGGGCCCAATTTAATCACAAGTATCCTTATAAGAGGGATTTGGGAGGATCAGAGTAAGAGAAGGAGATACAACCATGGAAGCAGATTTTGAAAGAGATATAACCATGGAAGCAGATTTTGAAAGAGATATAACCATGGAAGCAGATTTTGAAAGAGATTTGATGATGTTGCACGCTGACTTCAACGATGAAGAAAAAGGTTACAAGCCAAAGAAGGCACATTGTTTCTAGAAGCTAGAAAAGGTAAGAAACAGATTCATCCCTAGAGTCTTCAGAAGGAGCCAGCACTTGATTTTAGACCTTTTGAAATGCTGACCTTCAGAGGTCTGCCATGATCCATTTATACTTCTGACCTCAAGAACTGGAAGATAATAAATCTGTGTTATTTTAAGCCATTAAGTTTGTAGTAATGTGTTGCAGTAGCAATAGAAAGCTAACACAAATGGGTACTATGTATTGAGTAAGTGTGTAAAGTCTCTGGAGCTAGACTGCTTGGGTTTGAATCCACATTACTGTGTAACACTGATCAATTTCATTTTTCTTTATCTCAGATTCTTCATCTGTAGAATAGGGATAATAATAGTAACTATTTCATAGGGTTGAAGCAAAGGACTAAATGAATTAATATATGTAAAGCACTTAAAATATGAGCCAGGAATGAAGAAATCACTGCATATATATTATCCATTATTATAAGAGTTGAAGCAATTGATATATCTGACAATTCACTGATCCTACGTGGCTGCCACCTCTTCAGACGGTGAATGAACGCCAGCTTGATCCATTGGCAAGGTGATTTTCAGTCTATAGTGTCTGGAACTATATGCTTCCTAATCTGTTATTTTCCTGTTTTGCTGGAATGGTTCATGGCCTATTTCTTGCCATAAAGCAAGACAAGGTCATTTCAAATCATCCTGAGGCAAGAGGATTATGGTCAAGATTCCAAAATTTAATCAATAGAGGGAAAATGCTGTGAAAGGCAGATTGGGACCAAATTTCAAGTCAAAGAGAAGCACAAGTGACGTCAAATTTGAGCAGCACCGAAAATACAAGATCTGTTACCTGATTCAGGGTTGAAGAAGGAAAGTGACAGAGAGGTAGGGAAGGCATGGTAAAGACCACAAATATTGGAAAAATCCGTACAAATTTACACAAACCATGCTTTGTGGTCATGGAATTTCCCTAATCTGCTTTTACTCCAGAAATCTTCCAGAAATCCAAAAATGTCTCTCCAATAGTCAACTGGTCATCTCTACATATCTCCTCCTCATATTCCTTATCTTGCTTGATTAATTATACTAACATTCCATTCAGAAACTTGGAGCTATCACCAACCTCTCCCTCATAACTAGTGTCTAATTTGCCAAGTCCCATCAATTATACATGCCGAGTAAATCTCAACTGTCTTCCATCACCACTCCTACAGTTTAAACCATAATAATTTCTCATCAGCTTCTTAATGGATCTCTCTGCCTTTATTCTCACCACCTTTCACAGAATCCTACACACGCCTCCTGAGTTAATTTTATACAAATCACAGAGTCGTTCATGCTATGCCTCTGTTTAAAATATTTTAATAGATCCTTATCAACTTTAGGACTAAACCAACACTTCTTGGCAGGGACTTTAATGTTCCAGCTGTGTCTGCTTTTCCATCCTCATAGCTCTCTGGTCACTAATTCCTAGGTGCCTGTGCTCCATAAGTTATCTCTTACTCAGACACACAATTCTCTCTCTTCCTTTCACAGCATTGTGTGTACTCTCCCTTTACCTACATGCCCCTCATCCATTATTCACCTGGCACATTCCTACTGATCTTTCAAACTTTGCTCTAATGTTGCTACCTTTGCCAATAGTGTGAAGCCTTCCTTCACTGCAAGGAGTCTGCTTCCTTTGTGTTAATAGCAGATGTGAATATCAGGAAGTGTGCAAGAACTCAGTGTATAAGGAATACACTTTACTTTTTTATAACAAAATTAAGTTTATTTTGAGCATTCATCTTATCAGCGCAGGAGAAAATTGTTTTAAGTTCATTTAGTCTCCCTGCCCCTTTCCCTGTGCTTGGGTTTAAGTTTTGGGAGACTTAAATAATTCCAAGTGCTTAGGGGGTGAGGAACCACATCTTTAACAATTCCATTCATGCCTTGCTGCCTGTGGTCCTTGGATATCAGACCATTAAGCTCAACACTGATATTTCTATTCCCATGGCCCCTTCTAGTGGGTTTGTTATTTGCTATTATAATGATGCTCCCATGACATGTTACAGAAATTGCTGCAATGGTGTCTATGGCTTTTGGGCCTTGAGGTCAACCTCCCAGGACTCTACCCATAGACGTAAGGCACACTATCAGTCTCTCTCCATTCCCCATGTCCCTCCCAGCCTTTGTTCTTATACAGTCTTCTCCATCTCTCATCCCTACTGTTGGGAGAGTTGGTGTGAAAGATAATTATTTTTCCTTCATATATCTTTATGTCTTGAATCTTCTTCATTCTCCCAAGGCCTTAAATATCTGAAGACCAAGGCCAAGAAGAAGCTCAAACATTCTCTTTTGTTTTGGTTGTTGTCGTGGCTGTTGTGGGCATTGTGTTTTTGTTTTGACTCTTCCCGCCTGGAAGAGATAAACATGGTAAGGTCTATCTGCTGGAGTCAGGAGGAAGGGAAATGATAAATTCAGGTGGGGAAAAAGAAAATGAGGCATATTTAATAT
The DNA here is from genome assembly GCF_965194805.1 of Balaenoptera borealis. Classification (NCBI taxonomy): domain Eukaryota; kingdom Metazoa; phylum Chordata; class Mammalia; order Artiodactyla; family Balaenopteridae; genus Balaenoptera; species Balaenoptera borealis. The sequence continues at coordinate 40,034,261 of NC_138862.1, forward strand.
CTTAACAATATTATTCTGTCCCATATCACAGCCAGGATATTAGGCAGACACAAGTGGCAGGATCTGAGACTACTAATTCCTACCAACGCTGCTGTAGGCCAAATGATGAAGTGGAAAGAAGCTGGGCTTTGGACATCACATTTCTTCTCTCATCTCATCAAGTCTTCCTTTCTCATTTTGGTTTGCCCGTTTCCTCCCAAATCTATGAAAATATGCTTCCTGAAAGGCTCACAGTAGTGGTAAATTCTTAACAGTTGATTTCTGCACATTAACCTTACACACGTTACAGAAGTTAGAGTCATAAGCTAACATAAGGTAGAGGTAAGAAGATACTTAAGGCTGAACATATACTCTGATTCTGAAGTAAAAAGTAAAATTATTGTCATTGGTGCTTCAATGGGCCAGACCAAGAAGCTAGCTAAGAAAACAGACATACATGAGACTACAACAACCACAGATTTTGTTATCTGCTTGTAGGCAATCAGAAAACATAATTGCTAGTAATTCTTTCTTTGACTAACTTATTTGCCAGTTGTGCCAAGGGTCACTTTGGGTTCAGTTACTCAACATCATTTGCAAGAATAATTTTGTGGGTCTTCTTTTTTTTGTTTTTTCAAAAAGAGCAGCAATCACTTGCTTACTGTGGTATCATATCCCATTTTCTTCATCTATGTGAACATACTCCTTTTTTTTTTTTTTAATGAAATCTTATTTATTTATTTATGGCTGTGTTGGGTCTTCGTTTCTGTGTGAGGGCTTTCTAGTTGCGGCGAGCGGGGGCCACTCTTCATCGCGGTGCGCGGGCCCCTCACTGTCGCGGCCTCTCTTGTTGCGGAGCACAGGCTCCAGACGCGCAGGCTCAGTAGTTGTGGCTCACGGGCCTAGTTGCTCCGCGGCATGTGGGATCTTCCCAGACCAGGGCTCGAACCCATGTCCGCTGCATCGGCAGGCAGATTCTCAACCACTGCGCCACCAGGGAAGCCCAAATTTTGTGGGTCTTTTTAACTGCCAAGCACCAGTTGCCAGGTTTGATTTACCTGGTTACAAAAGGTAATATCATTTTTTTTATTATTACCATATGAGCGTTTATGCTTAAAGATTCTTTTTTATACCATCTTGGTACAATGAAAATGTTAAATATATTGAAACATTAATTTTTAACTGCATCGGGAATATTAAACTAAAAATTATCAACTTCCAGATAAAATAATGTGCCTAAAGATATGATTGTAGGCAATGTCCAGGCTCAGGAAAAAATGTCATTTTCATAGAAATGGAACCAAATATTATCACTATTCAGACACATATAATTCTAGTCCCTTATTAAAGTTGATAAATATTAAAAATTTTAAATGGAAAAATTCTATATAAAATATGCACCAATGAAACACTTATGTATTTGAAGGTTTTAAATTGTTATTCCCAAATTTAGAGGCCAAGGGCAACTTTTTGGTTCGTTCATAAAGCCAAGAACAAAACCTTGAAATGGACCCAAACCATTTGAGGGTTTAAATATCCTTGTTTTTCCAGCTGTGCATTCTAGAATAGCCTACAGATATCTAACAGTTTACATTTTACAGATTTCACTGAAAAAGGAAAAAATTGTTTTTCATGACAGAAAACTACTTTGGGTAAATATAAATGTAAATGAAACCAGAAAGTGCACTTCACTGTTTAGCTGAAGGGAAAATTTTATCTATTTAAAAAATTCTTTTTTATTCTCCTCTAATTTTGACTTGAATGGCTTCCAAATCCATCTGCCTTCTTTGTTTAGGTTTCATGACTTCCTTCCCTTAACCCATCGTTAAGGTAGTTGCATCTATTGAAAATTTTCAGAGCCCATGTCTTAAAATGAAATATTCTCTTCCTTTCAGCCATCACTTGTCTACCAAAAGGTGCTCAGTTCAAAAGAAGGAAATATATTCTGGTTCTCATATAGCTTCCATACTTAAGAAAAGGATTAGCTCGATCTACTTGCCTCCTTTAACAGAGGAATTCAAATCACTTTACCAAAATAATTATGGATAGGTTCCATTTCACTCGGAAGGCTAGTTATCTGTAATAAAAACAGTTTGATTTATTCCTGGTAGTTTTCCTTCGTTGTTTGAGATTGGACATCAGGCAGAAATTAATTCTATTTGCCACAGAGTGATGCAAAGTTATGAAAATATATGCAAAATGCCAGGACCTTTATTCAGTGTAATTTCCAAAACTGTAAAAGTCCATTACCTGGAAGACACTACAAACACACATAGATAAGTAAATTCTTCCTCAATTAATTATTTCTGCTTTGTTTGGACAAATAAGTAAATCAGAGTTGAGATTCGTGTTTTCAAAACAATCTGTAGAATTTTCTGGATGTGTGCTTTCATAAGATAGATAATATTGGACTATAAATTGATTTATGAAAATTTTTGTTTCAGGAGAAAATCCAAGAAGAAAATATTTGATTGACTTACACTTTAAATTATATGTGTGTGTACCTATATATTTATATATTCATGCAGAAAGATAGAGTAGAATTTGGTTATTGTGTGATACAATATTTTGTCCACTAGATGGGTCTCACTTTCATATTTTTTGAAATAAGATGATTTTTTTTCTGTATTCGTTCTGGTTGACCTCACAGAGCTTCCTGTTGGAGTTAAAAACAATAACTTACCAGTACTCTTCAAAAGTAATCTTCTTGCAGAACAACAATTTAAAAAAAAAAAAAACTTTTTTTTTTTTAACTGAGGAACTGTTCTACTCTTCTAACTGGAATTAAGGATAAATTAAATAATAACTAAGTGTAATGTGGGAGCCTGGATCCAACCCTGGAAAAGAAATATAAACATTAGTGGAAAAACTGGCAAAATTTGAATGTCTATATATTAGTTAATAGTATCATTTGGATACTAATTTATTGATTTTGATCACTGTGCATTGGTTATGTAAGGTGTCATCATTAATGGAAGCAGGGTGAGGAAGATGAAGGAATTCTTCTATTTGCACAAGTTTTTTTGTAAGTCTACAGCTATTTCAAAATAAAAAAATTTTAATATCAATGTAATAAAGTGAATGATAAATTAGAAAAAAATAATGATGAGCAGTATGAAGACTGTGATTAATGAAAAGTAAAAAAGGCTTAATAAACGAGATGCTAAAAAATGTTTAGATTATATTTTATAAATCCTGTTGAACATGATCATGTTTCTTATTAATTTAAGGTGTAGACCTAATAAAGATCACAACTGTTGGTTTGGTCTACCGAAACAGAAGTAATTAATTGAGGAAAATAAAGTAATATGGATATGTGTCACACAGCCCTTATAGCATATAATTTTCTAATTTTGGAATTTTTTTTTATTTTGAATCATTGCTCAGTCATTTAGTGCAGACATCTAATTTTTTCCAGAAAAAAACACAGGAATAATATGTTTTCTGAACTTGTGATTACAAGTGACAATAATTGTATGGAATTTATACACACACAAATGAGTACAAATAAAACTGAGGAAATCTAAATAAGATCAGTGGATGGTATCACTGTCAATATTTTGGGTCACATTATACTATAGTGTTGCAAAATGTAACCACTGGGGAAAACTGGGAAAAATATACAAGGGATCTCATATTATTTCATACAATTGCATGCAAACCTATAATTATCTCAATTAAGAAAAAATTGTGAAGGCAAAATAAAGATATTCTCCAATTTTAAAAGAAAGAGAAAGGGAGAGCCAGAGAGAGGAGTCTGAAATATTTGTTGTTCTATCAGACAAAAAGATAATACATTTATTTTGTGTGGTTCCTAGGGAATCAAGAAACTTTTTCTATAAAAGGCCAGACAGTAAATATTTTAGATTTTGTGGGCCATTATGTCTCTGTTACAGCTACTCATGTCTGCCATTGCAGCCTGCAAGCAGCCATTGTGAATAAACAGACAATGAGCATGGCTGTGTCCTAATAAAATTTTATTTAAAGACACAAGTCTGAATTTTGTATAATTGTCTTGTGTCATTAAATATTATTATTCCTTTGGTTTTTCTCAACTATTTAAAAGTATGATATCCATTCTTAACTTGCAGGTCATACACACAACTGCCAAATTCTGCTGTTAGGCAGAATTTGGCCTTAGGGCTATAGTTTGCTGACTCTGCCAGAGAGAGACAGATTTGGCTGAAAATAATGAAAATTTTTACAATAGTAGAACTAGCTGCAGCTAATGGTCTCTCTGTCAAGATGGTAGAGAGGATCTTCACAAAATAAATGAGGAACTGAACTGGTAATTCAAGGGTTTCCAGTTGGATGATTCTGTGATTCTTTGGTCTTGTCATGTCCTGAAATGTGGTAATTTAAGGGGTAAAAAGAGATTGGTTACTTATTTTTAATTTTTTTAAAAAAATTTGGCTAAAAATATTGACTAGTTTTTCCTAGTATCTTAAAATTTTTAAAAAATCTGTTCTCATAGGCAAAACATTCTCTGACATAAATCGCACCAATGTTTTCTTGGGTCAGTCTCCCAAGGCAATAGAAATAAAAACAAAAATAAACAACCCAATCTTACAAGCTTTTGCACAGCAAAGGAAACCATAAATGAAATGAAAAGACAACCTATTGCAACTGACAAGGACTTAATTTCCAAAATATACAAACAGCTTATACAACTCAATAACAAAAAATCAAACAACCCTATCCAAAAATGGCCAGAAGACCTAAACAGACATTTCTCCAAAGGAGACACACAGATGGCCAATAAGCACATAAAAAGATGCTCAACATTGCTAATTATTAGAGAAACGCAAATGAAAACTACAATGAGGTACCACCTCACACCAGTCAGAATGGCCATCATTAAAAACTCTACAAATAACAAATGCTGGAGAGGATGCAGAGAAAAGGGAACCCTCCTACATTGTTGGTGGGAATGTAAGTTGGTGCAGCCACTATGGAAAGCAGTGTGGAGGTTGCTCAGAAAACTAAAAATAGAATTACCACATGATCCAGCAATCTCACTCCTGGGCATATATCCAGACAACAATATAATTCAAAAACATACATGCACCCCTATGTTCCTAGCAGCACTATTCACAATAGCCAGACATGGAAACAACATAAATGTCCATCAACAGATAAATGGATAAAGCAAATGTGGTACCTATATACAGTGGAATACTACTCAGCCATAAAAAAGAAATAATGCCATTTGCAGCAACATGGGTGCAACCAGAGATTATCATATTAAGTGAAGTAAGTCAGAAAGAGAAAGACGAATACGATATGATCACTTACATGTGGAATCTAATATATGACACAAATGAATCTATCTATGAAACAGAAGCAGAGCCACGGACATAGAGAACAGACTGGTGGTTGCCAAGGGGGAGGGGGGCTGGGTGAGGGATGGAGTGGGAGGTCGGGGTTAGCAGATGTAGGCTTTTATATGTGGAATGGATAAGCAGTAGCACAGTTCAATATCCTATAATAAACCAAAATGGAAAGGAATATTAAAAAAAAGAATGTATATATATGTATAACTGAATCACTTTGCTGTATGGCAGTAATCAACACAACATTGTAAGTCAAATATACTTCAATAAAAAATAAATAAATAAAAATCTGTTATCTTGCATTTTTTGAACCCACAAGCTACCTCCAGACCTGAATTCTTCTTTACATTCTGATTCATATCTGACGTTCAGGAAACTTCTTTGGTTACTTTTCTTAAATTTTGTAGTGGAAGCCATAGTTTAGCGAAGTTGCTGGTATTTATTATGTGTTCAATGATTACTAACTATACTTGTCATTACTGTTATTATTATTTGCCAATTTTGTGCATAAGAAGGCCTAGTCATCCAACAGAAAACAAAGGAAAACAATTCAGAAGACCACTATGTAAATTCAGTCCACTGATATATTACTGTATAGATGCAGAAATATTTGCTTTCACATTCTGGAAAGGTTTTTTTGCTCCTCGTTGCCACATACCTGAAATTCAGTTATGACAATTTCATCTCTTTATTTGAAAGCGTTGGGCTCTGTGAAAATGCCAGACCTTTGGAGGGGCTGCCGGATTAAACTGTATGAGTGGGGGCTGATTCAGGTTTTGTGAGACCTGCAACTCTCTTTAAGAAAACTAATACACGATTATTAACAAAAATTAGGAAAAGGATTTGGGGGGAGGGGGCTGTGCAACAGAAGGGACCTGAAGCTTAAACATTATGAGCTTGACAGTAAATTCACCTCGGGAATCAAAAATGAATGAGTCTCAGATTCTTTACTAAGAGGATGTTTGAAAGAAAAGAAGGAAGACCCCAAGGCTCAGAAAAATTGAGTTTCTGTGCCTAATGAGATTTGCAGCATAATATGTCGAACAGAAAGCACTGGCAACTGAGGAGGGGGCAGGGTTATCAATTACTTCACTGATCTCACTGTTTATGTTTCCTCTCTTTCTTTTATGGCTTCTTAATTTCTGGTGCCATGGAGAAAGTGATGTTATCCAATCGTCTGTCAACTTAGCATCCCTAGCCCCAGTAATTAAACAGGCAAATGAAATCAAATAACTCAAAGAAATATGTATTGAAAATAAGTAAATATGGATTTTCAGAAAATAAAGACTATTAGGAGATAGGAAATAGTGATTCAGTCCATGAGAACATCTTTTGGAAAGATAGAATCTTCTGAAAATGATGAAATCTTTAGGATCTAGGAAGGTATGGATCTCTGAACCAGTAGCTTCGTGTTCTCTGAGGCAGTTCTGGCTTTCATTCCACTTGTCATTAAGCACACACACCGAAGCATGTAATTAGGGCAGCATGCTGAGAGTTGAACTGCTGTTACATGAGCATATGTCTTGTCTTTTCCTAAAGGCCCTCCGAGCAATGGCTGATCAATGAGCATGCCTTTGCAACCATGCCAGCATTTTTGACTTAGGTCAATCAGATGTAACTAAATCTTTAAAGCCTTAGCTGAATATTAGAATTTGATCTATATAGTCAGGAGAGTCACACCTATAATATGCTTAGCAGAATTTCATCAGCTTCATAGACTCTGAACGAGGACATTTTGGGTGCAACTTGGCCCTGGCCCCATGCCTCTGAATGTGTGGCTGTCTATAGCATCAAAAGCAAACCTATTATCTATTAGTCATTCTCAAATGGAACATAGCTATAGTTGTGAGATAGATTTTGAGTCACTTTTCAAAAATAGAAAAGGACAAAATGTATGATTAACCTTTAAAAATTAAAGCAGATTCAAGAGTAGCTATAAAATGCATCAGTTTCATATGCTACATTATTCTATGCTTTCTTTAGCCAGAGAAAAGGGGTGGTGTTATAGCTACTGGACCAGAAATTGTGCATAACCCACAATATTGGTGAACTCTTTAAATAGCTGCTTTTATTATTGACAAAATCATTAATTGCTTTTAGAATGACTCACCTAAAACAACTATGGCACTATTTGATATGTCTAATACTCCAAGGCATATAGCAAATAGGAATCTTATCCATTGAGTCTACTACAGTGCAGAAAGTTTGAGAACCATTGGCTTAGAGAATCTCACAGCTACAGCTCTCCGATATGTACAAATCCATAAATGCCCCAGGAATTACCTAGAGATGGAATAAAATTGGTCTCACACATATATCTCGCACTTATACTTACAATATTTCAGTATGTTGTTTTTTATTTAAGATAGCTTTTTAAGGGTTTCTGAATTCATTATAGAATTTTGGCCCTATGTGTTTTTATAATTAATGGACACTAAATATAAAATTACTATCACATGAGGGTTTATGAAATATTTTGAAATTTGAAAAAATGTCAGGTAGTAATAGAAAAGGAATGAAAACCTTCAAAGGTAGAGTTGATAAATAGGTAATAATATCTCCCTCCCCAGAACTCTTTCCTTTTCCTGGGTTCCCAGGCTTCTGGGCAGCAGAATTGAATATACTGAAGCACATGCTCATATCAGAAATGCAGTGGTAGGGCCTATATTTTGATTGAGATTGTGTATTTTCCTCCTTCTGTAATATACGTAGAATCATTCTCTTTTACCTTTGCTAATGGAATTCCTCTTCCCCAATACGATGTATGAATCAAATCTCTGTCCCCCACAAAAAAAAATTCAGTGTGTGTGTCTAATCCAAGTCTGACTGCTTAAGGTAGCTCCTTTTAACTGGAATAATCCCTCAGTGGCAACTAGCTCAATTTAATGTTCTTTGATTAAAAACAATTGTGATTTATAGAGTGGAGGTAGTAGCTCCTTTTAAGATCCTACTGTTATTAACAACACAGCAGGGAAGCTCTCAAGACAACAGCTTTTTCAGCAGAGGATGTTATAGAGCAACTGTAACGCATTTCAATAGTACAGCCCATCATCTTTCAAAGCGCCCAAGGAAAGAATGTTGCACTAATGAGCAGGCTGAAAGCATAGCTGAATGGATTGCATGAACCAACTCCATGTATTTTGTTAATTCAGATTTTTTTAAAAATCACATTACACATATCTTTACTACAGCATTATTCGGAAAGATTCATTATGTAAGACACTGTCTTACATAGCATTAGCATATTACAAATGAGAAATTTATCCATTTTGGGGTTTCACAAAAAATTTTTCTTTGCCTCAATAAATACTTAATATAATTTGTTAACACTTTTTTTCTACCTAATTATTTGTTTGCTGTTTAATCCTAAAATTCTGGTGACATCACTCTCCTTAATCCTAAAACCTTAACATTTTAAAAAGGAATATTTTTATTTACTTTCAGCTATTAAAGTTCAATGACATTTGACAAAAAAGTAAATGACATTTGGGGGAGGGAAGTAAATGTCCTTTACCTTTGAAAAACGTTAGATACGTGGCAAGTAATTGGAAGTGTTATATTCCAGGAAGTAAAAAAATAATGATTGCATCTGGGGGCATATTTACTCAAACATACAATAAAGAAGTATTGAGTTAAGAGTATAGCGCTGTACTGAAGCACCAGGGAGGGCTGTTTTTGAAAATCTATTCTTTAGGTCTGCATTAATTAGTCACTGAAATTATTATGAGTAATATCCTCGCCAAGTGGATATTCAGAGCTCACCTCTAAGGCTCATCCAGAGGGTAGAAATGAATTTGAATATAAGAGCAGAATGGATTCCCTGGAGTCATTTGGTAGAACCTTCACATTTTATTGATTAGGAAAGCTCAGACCAGAGAGATGAGTTCTCCAAGGTCACACAAAGGCCATGGCAAATCTGGCCTTTCATTATCACCTTGCTGCAGTTTCTACTCTACTACTAATCTTACCCCTTAGCATGGGTTTAAACAAAGATCTAGAAGCTTCTGGGCAACAGTTCAAGCGGGTCTAAATTATAATCCTGTTAAAACGTTTTCTCCTTCCAATTATGCTGTAAGTAAAAAATTATCAACTCTCCACTTTTTTACTGAGTCAAACAAAACTTTGGCATTGTCTCTCTCCTTTTTCCAAGGTTTTATCGTTTATTATATGCTATAATGGTAAATCCTGAGTTGGAAGTGGTCAAGTAAGGACCCTGAATAAAAGTTTGGCTTCTTGACCCCTCTGAATCAGCTGAAAGGATGGGTAAAAACATCTCCAGGGATGATCCAAATAGAACAGGATGACATGTCCTTTCAGACCATTCAGAAGGGTACAATATACAAGGATGACACTTTGGGGTTGTCTACCTTTGCTACAGAAATCTAATAGATATTGCAGGAGGACATATAGTAGGGAAAAGAGAGAAGAGACTAAAATGACTGCCCGCAGCCCAGGAAGGGATGTGTTGGTCTTGTTTTAAATACAAAGCAGTAAATCAATCTTTTCATGACCTATGTTATTTGAATTGATATTCACCGAAAATGACCCAAGAGTTTCAAAAATATTACAACCACAAGGTTGCTAAGCATTCCTCTAATGTACACAGAGAAAGACTAAAGGCTTCTAACATAAGCAAGACTGTATAAATAGAAGGATCTCAAATGATCCTGAAAGCAACGTGACCTGAATGCTTCCAGACCCTTAAAGGAGTGGGTCCTGCCATTGTTGGCCTATAAATCAAACTGTTATGTAATGGCCTTTCTAAATTCAAAAACAATCCACTTAATTTCTAGTTCTGTTCATCAACAATTTTTATTTTGTATTAATAGGATAATTATACAAAAAAGTTACATAATTGAAAGAGTCTTTCATAGAGACAATAAATAGTAAGAATGCAATTTAAGCAATGTTCAATTTTTTATTGTACTAAAATATATTGCTCTATAATTCTCCAATTAAATTTGTATTTACTGTTATTTTCAGTATCACACAGCAAAGTGAACATTTCTTTAGCAAAATATAAACAAAGCAAACTTAATTGGTTAAATATAGGGAAATGCAGTTTTTGTCTGTTTTTACAAACATTTTGTTCAGTTATTAGCCATATGTGTTTCCATGTGTGAATGTGTGTATATTTAGAATGAAAGCACAGTATAAGCTATGTATCTTCAATTTCCAAAGGGGAAAAACTCAAGTGAAAGGGTTACCACTTCTTATTTAAACCAAACACTCACCATGACCCCTGGATATACTAAGCTTTGACAAATGATTATTCAAAATCTTAAAATGTCTAAAGAAAGAAAGAGAAGTCAGAGCTTCCATCTAAACAACTCTTTAGTCTCACCAAGGCTTCTACCACTCCACTGAATTTAAACTAGAAAATCGGCAATTAACCACGATTTTGTCCAATCTAATGGATCTTCTTAGTGACTCACTTTAAAAACAACTTCCCATTAATTTTCCAAGTAGTTGGTTTCTTCTTCCTAGAAACTCTCTCTTACCTTGGCTTTAAGTACACTAAATCTTCCTGGCTTTCCTCTTTTCTTTCTTTGGCCACTATTTCACAATTTTTCTGCTTCTCTTCTACTCAACATTTAAATGTTGGAATTGCTCAGGACTACTTTTTTTTTCTTTTTCATCATCTTTATTGGAGTATAATTGCTTTACAATGGTGTGTTAGTTTCAGCTTTATAACAAACTGAATCAGCTATACATATACATATATCCCCATATCTCCTCCCTCTTCCATCTCCCTCCCACCTTCCCTATCCCACCCCTCTAGGTGGTCACAAAGCACTGAGCTGATCTCCCTGTGCTATGTGGCTGCTTCCCATTAGCTATCTATTTTACATTTGGTAGTGTATATATGTCCATGCCACTCTCTCACTTCGTCCCAGCTTACCCTTCCCATTCCCCATGTCAAGTACATTCTCTACATCTGCATCTTTATTCCTGTCCTGCCCCTAAGTTCTTCAAAACCATTTTTTGGTTTTTTTTTAGATTCCATATATATGTGTTAGCATACGGTATTTGTTTTCCTCTTTCTGACTTACTTCACTCTGTATGACACACTCTAGGTCCATCCAGCTCATTACAAGTAACTCAATTTCGTTTCTTTTTATGGTTGAGTAATATTCCATTGTATATATGTGCCACATCTTCTTTAGGTATTCATCTGTCGATGGACACTTAGCTTGCTTGCATTTCCTGGCTATTGTAAATACAGCTGCAATGAACATTGCGGTACATGAGTCTTTTTGAATTATGGTTTTCTCAAGGTATATGCCCAGTAGTGGGATCGCTGGGTCGTATGGTAGTTCTATTTTTAGTTTTTTAAGGAAACTCCATACTGTTCTCCATAGAGGCAGTATCAAATTACATTCCCATCAACAGTGCAAGAGGGTTCCCTTTTCTCCACACCCTCTCCAGCACTTATTGTTTGTAGATTTTTGGATGATGGCCATACTGAATGGTATGAGGTGATACCTCATTGTACTTTTGACTTGCATTTCTCTAATGATTAGTGATGTTGAGCATCCTTTAATATGTTTGTTGGCAATCGCTATATCTTCTTTGGAGAAATGTCTATTTAGATCTTCTGCCCATTTTTGGATTGAGTTGTTTGTTTTTTTGATATTGAGCTGCATGAGCTGCTTGTAAATTTTAGAGATTAATTCTTTGTCAGTTGCTTCATTTGCAAATATTTTCTCCCATTCTGAGGGTTGTCTTTATGTCTTGTTTATGGTTTCCTTTGCTGTTCAAGAGTTTATAAGTTTCATTAGGTCCCATTCGTTTATTTTTGTTTTTATTTCCATTTCACTAGAAGGTGGGTCAGAAATGATCTTGCTGTGATTTATGTCATAGAGTATTCTGCCTATGTTTTCCTCTAAGAGTTTTATAGTGTCTGGCCTTACATTTAGGTCTTTAATCCATTTTGAATTTGTTTTTGTGTGTGGTGTTAGGGAGTGTTCTAATTTCATTCTTTTACATGTATCTGTCCACTTTTCCCAGCACCACTTATTGAAGAGGGTGTCTTTTCTCCATTGTATATTCTTGCCTCCTTTATCAAAGATAACGTGACCATATGTGCATGGGTTTATCTCTGGGCTTTCTATCCTGTTCCATTGATCTATATTTCTGTTTTTGTGCCAGTACCATACTGTCTTGATTACTGTAGATTTGTAGTATAGTCTGAGGTCCGGGAGCCTGATTCCTCCAGCTCCGTTCTTCTTTCTCAAGACTGCTTTGGTTACTCGGGGTCTTTTGTGTTTCCATACAAATTGTGAAATTTTTTGTTCTAGTTCTGTAAAAAATGCCATTGGTAGTTTGATAGGGATTGCACTGAATCTGTAGATTGCTTTGGGTAGTATAGTCATTTTCACAATGTTGATTCTTCCAACCCAAGAACATGGTATATCTCTCCATCTGTTTATATCATGTTTCATTTCTTTCATCAGTGTCTTATACTTTTCTGCATACAGGTCTTTTGTCTCCTAAGGTAGGTTTATTCTTAGGTATTTTATTCTTTTTGTTGCAGTGGTAAATGGGAGTGTTTCCTTAATTTCTCTTTTAGATTTTTCATCATTAGTGTATAGGAATGCAAGAGATTTCTGTGCATTAATTTTGTATCCTGCGACTTTACCAATTCATTGATTAGCTCTAGTAGTTTTCTGATAGCATCTTTAGGATTCTCTATGTATAGTATCATGTCATCTGCAAACAGTGACAGTTTTACTTCTTCTTTTCCTATTTGGGTTTTTTTTTTTTTTTTCACTCTGATTGCTGTGGGTAAGACTTCCAAAACTATGTTGGTTAATAGTGGTGAGAGTGGACAATCTTGTCTTGCTCCTGATCTTAGAGGAAATGGTCTCAGTTTTTCACCACTGAGAACGATGTTGGCTGTGGGTTTGTCATACATGGCCTTTATTATGTTGAGGTAAGTTCCCTTTATGCCTACTTTCTGGAGGGTTTTTATCATAAATAGGTGTTGAATTTTGTCAAAAGCTTTTTCTGCATGTATTGAAATGATCATATGGTTTTTCTCCTTCGATTTGTTGATATGGTTTATCACATTGATTGATTTGCGTATATTGAAGAATCCTTGCATTCTTGGGATAACCCCACTTGATCATCCTGTATGATCCTTTTAATGTGCTGTTGGATTCTGTTTGCTAGTATACTGTTGAGGATTTTTGCATCTATGATCATCAGTGATATTGGCTTGTAGTTTCCTTTCTTTGTGACATCTTTGTCTGATTTTGGTATCAGGGTGATGGTGGCCTTGTAGAATGAGTTTGGGAGTGCTCCTACTTCTGCTATATTTTGGAAGAGTTTGAGAAGAATAGGTGTTAGCTCTTCTCTAAATGTTTGATAGAATTCCCTTGTGAAGCCATCTGGTCCTGGGCATTTGTTTGTTGGAAGATTTTTAATCACAGTCTCAATTTCAGTGCTTGTGATTGGTCTGTTTATATTTTCTATTTCTTCCTGGTTCAGTCTCGGAAGGTTGTGCTTTTCTAAGAATGTGTCCATTTCTTCCAGCTTGTCCATTTTATTGGCATATAGTTGCTTGTAGTAATCTCTCATGATCCTTTGTATTTCTGCAGTGTCAGTTGTTACTTCTCCTTTTTCATTTCTAATTCTATTGATTTGAGTCTTCTCCCTTTTTTACTTGATGAGCCTGGCTAATGGATTATCAATTTTCTTTACCTTCTCAAAGAACCAGCTTTTAGTTTTATTGATCTTTGCTATTGTTTCCTTCTTTTCTTTTTCATTTATTTCTGATCTGATTTTTATGATTTCTTTCCTTCTGCTAACTTTGGGGGTTTTTTTGGTTTTTCTTTCTGTAATTGCTTTAGGTTATGGTTAGGTTGTTTATTTGAGATGTTTCTTGTTTCTTGAGGTAGGATTGTATTGCTATAAACTTCCCTCTTAGAACTGCTTTTGCTGCGTCCCATAGGTGTTGGGTCATCGTGTTTTCATTGTCATTTGTTTCTAGGTATTTTTTGATTTCCTCTTTGATTTCTTCAGTGATCTCTTGGTTATTTAGTAGTGGATTGTTTAGCCTTCATGTGTTTGTATTTTTTACAGATTTTTTCCTGTAATTGATATCTAGTCTCATAGCATTGTGGTTGGAAAAGATACCTGATATGATTTCAATTTTCTTAAATTTACTAAGGCCTGAAATGTGAACCACGATATGATCTATCCTGGAGAATGTTGCATCAGCACTTGAAAAGAAAGTGTATTCTGTTATTTTTGGGTGGAATGTCCTATAAATATCAATTAAGTCCATCTTGGTTAATGTATCATTTAAAGCTTGTGTTTCCTTATTTATTTTCATTTTGGATGATCTGTCCTTTGGTGAAAGTGGGGTGTTAAAGTCCCCTACTATGATTGTGTTACTGTCGATGTCCCCTTTTATGGCTGTTAGCATTTGCCTTATGTATTGAAGTCCTCCTATGTTGGGTGCATAAATATTTACAATTGTTATATCTTCTTCTAGGATTGATCCCTTGATCATTAGGTAGTGTTCTTTTTTGTCTCTTGTAATAGTCTTTATTTTAAAGTCTATTTTGTCTGATATGAGAATTGCTACTCCAGCTTTCTTTTGATTTCCTTTTGCATGGAATATCTTTTTCCATCCCCTCACTTTCAGTCTGTATGTGTCCCTAGGTCTGAAGTGGGTCTCTTGTAGACAGCATATATATGGGTCTTGTTTTTGTATCCATTCAGCCAGTCTATGTCTTTTGGTTGGAGCATTTAATACATTTACATTTAAGGTAGTTATCAATATGTATGTTCCTATTACCATTTTCCTAATTGATTTGTGTTTGTTATTGTAGGTCTTTTCCTTCTCTTGTGTTTCCTGCCTAGAGAAGTTCCTTTAGCATTTGTTGTAAAGCTGGTTTAATGGTGCTGAATTCTCTTAGCTTTTGCTTGTCTGTAAAGCTTTTAATGTCTCCCTTGAATCTGAATGAGATCCTTGCTGGGTAGAGTATTCTTGGTTGTAGGGTTTTCCCTTTCATCACTTTAAATATGCCCTGCCACTCCCTTCCACTTTGCATAGTTTCTGCTGAAAGATCACCTGTTAACCTTATGGGGATTCCCTTGTATGTTATTTGTTACTTTTCCCTTGCTGTTTTTAATATTTTTTCTTTGTACTTAATTTTTGAGAGTTGGATTAGTATGTGTCCTGGCATGTTTCTCCTTGGATTTATCCTGTATGGGACTCTCTGTGCTTCCTGGACTTGATTGCCTGTTTCTGTTCCCATATTAGGAAAGTTTTCAACTATAATCTCTTCAAATATTTTCTCAGTCCCTTTCTTTTTCTCTTCTTCTTCTGGGATCCCTATAATTCAAATGTTGGTACGTTTAATGTTGTCCCAGGATATATGAGACTGTCCCCAATTCTTTTCATTCTTCTTTCTTTATTCCACCCTGTGGTAGTTATTTCCAATATTTTATCTTCCAGGTCACTTAACCGTTCATCTGCCTCAGTTATTCTGCTAATGATTCCTTCTAGTGAATGTTTAATTTAATTTATTGCTTTGTTCATCATTGTTTGTTTGCTCTTTAGTTCTTCTAGGTCCTTGTTAAACGTTTCTTGTATTTTCTCCATTCTATTTCCAAGATTTTGGATCATCTTTACTATTATTACTCCAAATTTTTTTCAGGTAGACTGTCTATTTCCTCTTCTTTTGTTTGGTCTGTTGGGTTTTTACCTTGCTCCTTCATCTGTTGTGTGTTTCTGTGTCTTCTCATTTTGCTTAACTTACTGTGTTTGGGGTCTCCTTTTCGCAGGTTGCATGTTCGTAAGTCCCATTGTTTTTGGTTTCCGCCCCCAGTGGCTAAGGATGGATCAGTGTGTTGTGTAGGCTTCCTGTTGGAGGGGATTAGTGCCTGTGTTCTTGTGGATGAGTTTGGATCTTGTCTTTCTGGTGGGCAGGACCATGTCCAGTGGTGTTTTGGGGTGTCTCTGACCTTATTATGATTTTAGGCAGCCTCTCTGCTAATGGGTGTGGTTTTGTTCCTGTCTTGCTAGTTGTTTGGCATAGGGTGCCCAGCACTCTAGCTTGCTGGTCATTGAGTGGAGCTGGGTCTTAGCATTGAGATGGAGATCTCTGGGAGAGCTTTTGCCATTTGATATTATATGGAGCTGGGAGGTCTCTGGTGGACCAATGTCCTGAACTCGGCTCTCCCAGCTCAGAGACACAGGCCTGACACCTGGCCGGAGCAACAAGACCCCGTCAGCCACACAGCTCAGAATAAAAGGGAGGAAAAAAAAAAGAAAGAAAGAAAAAAATAATAAAATAAAATAAACTTATTAAAATAAAAAAAATTATCAAAAATTAAAAAGTCATAAAAAAAAGAAAGAAAGAAAGAAGAGAGCAACCAAACCAATAAACAAATCCACCAATGAGAACAAGAGCTAAAAACTATACTACAAAAGAAAAAACAAAACAAAACAAAAAAAACGCAGAGACAAAACCCTAGGACAAATGGTAAAAGCAAAGCTATACAGACAATATCACACAAAGAAGCATACACATACACACTCACAAAAAGAGAAAAAGGAAATATATCTATCTATATATATATATAAAAGGAAGAGAGCAACCAAATCAATAAACAAATCTACCAATAATAATAAACTCTAAATACTAAAGTAAGATAAACATAAAACCAGAAACAAATTACATGCAGAAAGCAAAGTCCAAGTCTACAGTTGCTCCCAAAGTCCACTGCCTCAATTTTGGGATGATTCTTTGTCTCTTTAGGCATTCCACAGATGCAGGGTATATCAAGTTGATTGTTGAGATTTAATGCGCTGCTCCTGAGGCTGCTGGGAGATATTTCCCTTTCTCTTCTTTGTCCACACAGCTCCTGGGGTTCAGCTTTGGATCTGGCCCCATCTCTGCATGTAGGTCGCCTGAGGGCGTCTGTTCTTCTTCCCTCAGACAGGAGGGGGTTAAAGGAGCAGCTGTTTAGGGGGATGTGGCTCACTCAGGCCGAGGGGAGGGAGGCAGAATGCAGGGCGAGACTGTGGTGGCAGAGGCCTGTGTGACGTTGCAACAGCCTGAGGTGCGCTGTGCGTTCTCCTGGGGAATTTGTCCCTGGATCATGGGACCGTGGCAATGGCGGGCTGCACAGCCTCTCGGGAGGGGAGGTGTGGATAGTGACCTGCGCTTGCACACAGGCTTCTTGGTAGCTGCAGCAGCAGCCTTAGCATTTCATGCCCGTCTTTGGTGTCCGTGCTGATAGCCGTGGCTCACGCCCGTCTCTGGATCTTGTTTAGGTGGTGCTCTGGATCCCCTCTCCTTGTGCACCCTGAAACAATGGTCTCTTGCCTCTTAGGCAGTTCCAGACATTTTCCTGGACTCCCTCCTGGCTAACTGTGGCACACTAGCCGCCTTCAGGCTGTGTTCTTGCAGCCAACCCCAGTCCTCTCCCTGGTATCTGACCTCTGAAGTCAGAGCCTCAGCTCCCAGCTCCCATCCGCCCTGGTGGGTGAGCAGACAAGCCTCTCAGGCTGGTGAGTGCTGGTCGGCAGTGATCCTCTGTGCAGGAATCTCTCCGCTTTGCCCTCCGCACCCCTGTTGCTGCACTCTCCTCAGTGGCTCCGAAGCTTCCTCCCCACCACCCCTGTCTCCGCCAGTGAAGGGGCTCCCTAGTGTGTGGAAACTTTTCCTCCTTCACAGCTTCCTCCCAGAGGTGCAGGCCTCATCCCTATTCTTTTGTCTCTGTTTTTTGTTTTTTCTTTTGCCTTATCCAGGTACGTGGGGAGTTTCTTGCCTTTTGGGAAGTCTGAGGTCTTCTGTCTGAGGTCTCCTGTCAGCATTCAGTAGGTGTTCTGCAGGAGTTGTTCCACATGTAGATGTATTTCTGATGTATTTGGGGGCAGGAAGGTGATCTCCACGTCCTACTCTTCCGCAATCTTGAAGGTCTCCCAGGACTCCTTTTTATACTCTCTTCTGTTCTCACTGTAACTTCTTACTCCAGGTTAACTTGCAGTCTTCAGTGTCACTTTAACATGGAAGGATACCCCCCATCATCCTATCCCCCAAGCATTTTGATGGGAAAAAAGTGTCATAAAACTGAGTAAAAGAGACAAGAGCCTTTTTTGAATCCCTAACACAGTTGGCTGAAGAAACTTAAAGACCTAAATGTCCTCTTATGGAGAAGACAGTCCAATAATACCAATATGATGTGGCCAAGATTCACCATTTTTAAGACCTTGAGGACCATAAACAACTGGACCCTGGATAAGAGGCCAGAGGTTTAGAAAGACCAGGTGGAATGTGAGGGGAGAGGGAGAGATGGAGAGAGACCATCTGTGTTCATGAACAGCTAATGAAAAGACTGTTCTTTATTTTCTACATTTTCTGGTAATTAGCTCTACCTATGCACCATCCCAGATGCTAAAGGAATAATTAATGAGTCACACCAATGCCCAATACTCCCAGTTTTTGTCTCAAGCTTAGATTTTTCTTTGAGTTCCAGACCCTTACATTGAGTCATTACTCAATATATCCTTGTCAACTCCCCCTAAGTAATTATGAAAGAGAACGTGTGTGCTTCTTATTCTTTTCCTTCTGGTGATGTTTATCACACTGTTGCTAACAAAGAAACCTAAAAGTGAAAATTGATGATTCAATATTCCTCATCCTCCATATCAAATCCATTCATTCTCTTCCAACTCTGCCATCACTACCCTAGCCCAAACCACCAGGATCTCTTGCCTGGATTATTTCAATTGATACCTATTTTTTTATTATTTTATTTATATTTTTATCAAAGTTATATGCATACATGAATGCTACACAGATTAAATTGTCAAATAGTTCTATGTACAAGGGTTGCAACATACACACACACACACACACACACAGGGTATCCTGGTATCTTCCTCCTCATTTCCCATCTCCAACCTTTTTCAATTCTGTTAGCGAATTCTTTGGGCATTTACCTCTAGACCTCTACAAAATAAATATATATTGTTATTTCTTGATTCAGAATGGAGCATTAATTTCTCATATAGCATTTTGTATTCCCTGGAGTTCATAGTTATTTAGTTTTTTTTTAATTGCTTATTTTTCCATTTATCCCAAACTCATTGCCAGGTGTTGTCTATATCTAAAGTTGTTCCATGTATGAGATTCTTTCAGTTTCTGCTTCTTGGAGAACCTCCCACAGCCTGGTGACCTGCTTCAGTCTAATTAGTTGACTTCCAAGCCTGGTTTTCATCTCCTTTCAAAATCCTCCTAGAGATTCCTTTTACCTTTCTCCAGTGTTTCCTGTTTTCTATATTCCATGGCTTTCTATTTCTTGCTTCATTCCCTTGTTTTAATTGAGCAGTAGCCTCCAGAGAAATCGTGACTAGGAGGTGAGGTTTTGCACCTTTCATGTATATTTTTTGTTCTATTCTAGCAATTCATTGATAGTGGGAGACTGTAGTATTTTAGATTGAAAATAGTAGTCCTTCAGAATTGGAATGTTTAGTATTTGTTTTCTATTTCTCTCTGGAAGTTTGTAGTTTCTTAATTTTGTCCCTTTCATATGGGAGGTTCTGGGGCACTGGTAGACCTTTGCAGTGTGCAAATTTATGTTCCTCTGTCTTTGGGGACTCTTAAACTCTTCAACTGATGATTTCCTTCCTCCATTTTTCCTTTTCTTTCTATTCGGAATGGCTATTATTTGAATATTAACCTTCATGGGCTGATCTTCTAATTTTCCTACGTTATCTGTTATTTTTCCATTTTTGCTCTACTATGTAGAATATATTCCCACTTTGTACTTTTGCTTTACTATCTGGAGTATATACCCTAAGTTATCTTCCATAGCCTTAGCTTTCTGTTTCTGCTATGCTCTTATTTTTAATATCACAGGGCTTTTTGTATTCTGGATATTCATATTAATAGTATCCTTTAATACTAAGCTGTTCTTGTTTCCTGCTTGTATATCTTTTAATCTCTCAAGTTATTATTCATAGCTTTTATTGTTTTATCTTCCCTGCATAGTTTTTTCTTCAAATTGTTTTTATTTGTTTGTTTATTTTGGTCTCTGTTTTTCAAGTAAAGAAGTGTTTCTCAGATGTCTGGTAATCCTCAGCTGACTGCTCATATTTAATAGTGGGAGATTAAAAGTGAGTGGCATTTCTGAGTGTTGGTGGGACTTCGCCAGTGTGGGTTCAGTAGGGAGATCTGACTGCCCTATACCTTTGGGAAAACCCCAGTCACTATTTTTAGTCTTTGCCTCTTAGTCTTGTAAGATTGCCCAAGGGTAATTTCTCATGCTCAATGTTTAGCTACTAGCAGCCTGGCTAGCAGAATTCTTGAACCCAAGTTGAAGAAAAGGACTGAGAGTTTCAATATCCAATGTGTTTTTGTTAGTTTTACTACTTTCTTTTTAGTATGGACTCTTACCACCTCCAGATCATCCTTGCAACTATACATGGTATCTTCTAATATCGAGATTTTGTGTTCACTTCTCCAGACACTATAAACTTCTATGCTTCTGCTCTTATGGAAGGGGATATGGGGATCTAACTGTAAACAGGTTACAACCCATTCACTTTAATTTAATCCTTACTAATCCTTTGTCCCTACTTCCATGAGACCTGGAAAGACTGATTCCTGAGAACTGGGAAACTAGGTGGCACAAATTTGCTTCTTTCCTAGCTATCTCTACTGCTGGTTTAGGATTCAGCTTTCTCCTTTTTACTTAAAGAAGCCTTTCCTAATCACACAAATCAGATTTTATCTCTCTACATACACTTACCAAAACTCTCTACTTCTTCTGAGTACTGATTGCAATTAAACCCATTTGAATAATTACTTGTTTAACCTCTGTCTTCCCTAGTAGATTGTAAGGAACATGACAGCAGTCCATGGTTGTCTTGTTTTCAGCTCTAGTGCAGAGTCTGGCATATTTTCTAGTACATCGTGAGTACACAGTGTTAATCTTTTAAATGAAAGAATAAATAAGAAAATAAGGCAACTGAGATAATCATTACTAAAACCCTCAAGACATAGCCTATGGCCCACAACACTTTTAATTACTGTGCCAAGCTACAAAATCATTTCAAACTATTACATAATCATATTATACTTGATCTATTAACCTACTTCAAACCTAGAAATAACTGCTAGTTTATTCAGTTTTAAAATAGATAAACTAAAATTTTTAATGTAATTTTATGAAATGATATAGCTTCAAAAATGATTAATAACAGAAAGCTAATATAAAGATATTAAAAATAAATACATATATATGCCAGGTAGCACTAACGGATATGAAGAAAAAGTAAATAAGAGTAAGCAGAAGAGAGAGGAGTGGGGGATCTATTTTAGATAGGAGGTGCCGAGGAAGATCTCTATGCTGATTTTACATTTGAGCCGAAATTAGGAGGAAATTGGAGATTAAACCATGAAGTTACCTGATTGTTCTTTATTTACACTCACTTATACATGCTCACATACACACACACATACCACTTATCAGAACAAATATTACTTTTCAGTGGCAGTGCAGTCATAAAATGAGAAAAATATTTTCCTATTCTCCAATTATGGGAATATTTTTTCCATAATTTGCAGTGTACTTTTCTCAGCATAGATTCAATTCTTACACATATTATAGTCAGCATGTTTTAGTTCTTTTCCTTTTTCCCCAGATTCCAGATTGTGGCCTTTCAAGTTTGTCAGGAATAAGATTAAGATCCATGTTGGACCACATACCCATTGTTACAGAAAGAGAAGTTTGAGATAACTGTTCTAATAGAATCACAACTAAATTCTTTGCAAGTAGTACACAAACCCTCAGTAATTTTTTTTTTTTTTGAGTGGAATGATGATCTTGTTTATTATTTCAGTCATATTGATATAGGCAACCCCAAAGAGGCTTGCTGATGAAAGTTTCTAAAGCATCACTCCCTTGGAGATTTACAACTGAGAGTGATTCAGAACTGAGAAGCATAGTCTCACTAGTCATCCTGTTTTCACCTGTAAACTTCCAGTGGTCCTGGCATCTAATTCCATATGACTCTTTGGATACATAGCATCTAGGCAATAAGCTCTATTTCCACAGATATATTTTTCACTCCCAAAGTGAAGATCTTGAAAGAGAAAGAAAGAGACAGGGAAGACCAGAGAAACCCCCCAAGTACCACTTTAAATGTCAAGCTACAACCTTGAACAGGCTGCAGCAAAATGATCGACAGAAGCACTTTGTCACATCTTAACCTCATATTTGATATACAATGCATATCAGATTCTATTACCTATGGAGAAGATTACTTCTCCATATTATTAACTAGCCTACATCATTCTCTCCCATCATAAGTTCATTGCCCTAAAACAATAGCTAATACTAGTTGAGTATTTATTAGGTCCTGTTATAAGTACATTAGATAGAGAGATAGATAAATAGATTACTAGGTATAAACTCATTTAAACATCACATCAACTTATAAAATAAGGGTTAATTTACTCCTACTTTATAGAGAAGGAGAAAACTAAGATATAAAGACTATAAACAATTTGTCCAAAATTGCAGAGCAAACCTTCTATTCAAACCCAAATACTCTTGAGCCAAAGTCAGATTACAAAACTTTAATCACTGTTCTATATCCCAGTCCTTCCCTTAATTACTCTTCCATCTAGCATCTCTCACAATCCCACTTCTTTTAACAGTCCGAAGAGTTGAATAACATTTTTTTGTTATTCACTTCTCCATCTTCCATAAGAAAAACCCATTACAAAAATCTTGCCCCTTTGTTCCAAGCCTATCTTCATAGACATCAATGATTCTACCATTTGTAGGTACTGAGCATAAGCTTCTATGGCCATCATTTTAGTCCTGAAATAAACATTGACTGACAAGAAAATTAATACAATATAAATTAACTCAACCCATCTTTTTCCTTTTTAACATTATTTTTCATTTTGTGTTCATAGTAAAATCTGAGAATAACTCTGCTTTCCAATGATTTAATTAATACTTTTTCAACCAGGTGTTGAGGCAAAGAGCTTGTGATACATCAATCTTGTCAGTCTACTTTTTTTCTATTTCTATATAATTATCATAATGGAAAATTATTAAGCCAGGGTTGAAAGAGATAATTTTAGAGGGCTTCAGTATGAACTCACTAGATATTTATACAGACCATCCAAGTTTTAGAAAGAAAAAAAAGTATACTCAGAAAGAGAAAAAAAAAATTTTTAAGCAACTGAATGTGTTATAGAACTTTATACTTAAGACAACACGTTTGATTCTAATTCCAACTCTATTTCTAACTTGCTATAAGGATGTGGGCAAAGTTACTTACTTTGTCCATTTGGTAAGAGGAAATATTGAAATTTATTATCACAGAGGCTCATTTCTATGCTTAAATTCTATTTCCATGGTATTACAAAACAAAGGAGTGGCAAGTTGATAGAGATGGCCTCTTCCAGAACTGATATCTGAGATCAGATAGTTTTGACTTGCCCCACAAAAAATTTGAAAAAACAGTAGGATGTATATTCAAAAGCTTTGATGAAGTTGACATAGGTCAGCCACCTACACCCCACCCAACCCAAAGCTCCACCACTCAGTTTTTGACTATATGGGCTTACTTAATTCTTACTCATTTATATTATAAACTACATTGATGAGTAGATATTCCTTAAGAAATAACTCCTACTCTTTCTAAAGAACATGAACGGGCAAAGCTCCTCTAACTTCTTCATCATCCCCAATTACTTTTGATACAGTTTGTCAAGTGCTGTTACAAGATGGCATTTGTCCACTAACTAGCCATGCTTGAAAGTATCCCAGTTTTCTCTGAATGAATCATTCTCAACTTTGGCTGCACACTGGAATCATCTGGGGGAGCTTTAAAACTACTGATGCCTGGGTGCCACCCCCAGAGATTCTGATGTGATTAGTTGGGCATGAGGCCTGAGTATTGGGATATTTTTAAAGCCCCCAAGTGATTCTAATGAGAAGCCAATATTGAGAATCTGAAAATGTGTTGAAGGATTCCAAACTCTGGATCACTGAAAATTCTGTACTCACCTTTCTATATCAGCCTCTCTGCCTCACTCCTGGTGTATTCTGAGTTACAAGAAAGAGCATACACTTCATTTATGGCTATAAGGAAATATTGCCATTTTAAAAGAAAGAAAATGATTGCAGACTTTTTATATTTGGGCAACTGCATAATTCCTTTTAGGTAGAAAATGGCTTCTTTCTTTAAAAAATAAAAAAAATTATTTTTTCATTATGAAAGGCAAAACAGAGGGCAGAGTTTGAATGAGAAAACAGGGAAACATAATTAACTGCCTTGCAGAGTAAAGATAATATTTGCTTTTGCTGGTGTAAAGAGATTATTTTAACATAAAATAATGTTAGCTTTGAACAGGTAACCTCCAGGGCAAGAAGTGTGTGTGTGTGAGCCCACACACATGAGCATACCCCTGTGTTGCTGTCTTTTTTTTTTTCCTGCACTTTTTATGGGGGTGAATGTTGTGAAGAATGGGGAAGGTGGAGTGGTCAGGTCAGGGATAGAGAATACAGAGGAAGAACTGTATTCAAAGGAGAAAAAACTTTGCAAAGAGAGAACAGGTCCCACCAACATGGTGATTAAGCCCAAATTTAGAGAAAACATGGCTGTTATTTAGATATTCTCTGAGACAGTGTATGATCAATAAGTTTAGAGAGAGCAATTTCCTATTCTCTGCTATAATTTTTTTAACACCAACCCTCCCCAAATCTTTAATATAATGTAACTAACTTAGTAAAGGTGTCTCTTCTCTCTGCTCTGTGGAATAAACTCTAAATTCACATTTTGAGGTGCAGTCAACCAGAAAGGCTAAAGGAATATGTGGAGGTGGAGAGAGATGGCCAGAACAATAAGGGAGAAGCCAGCCAAAACCAGGAATTTGGCACAAGAGCTAACAAATAACCACCAAGACATGTAAGCACAAACTCGAGGAATTCTCAGAAATATCTGGGAGGGATATGGGAGTCTAAAGTGTGGTTGGAATTCAAATAATTTCATTTAGAAATTAAAGAAAAATTTGTGTCACTGAAGACCAGAGGGTACAAATGGGTCACATACTGGTATATTTATGGGAACATCACAAAGTTCAGAAAAGATCCTTGACACATTCATCGTGTAATGGAGAATAAGAGCTTAACATGTACCTTTCACTGAAGGGCTAAGACCTTGACAGTCATGACTTCTTTGAGCCTTGTAAGAAGTCCTATGGGAGTAGCAATATCTAAAGTTTAGTTGTTTCCTGTTGTTTTTGTAAGTGAAATGGAAACCCTATCAAAAGAAGAAAATAAGCTACAACTGTGCAACATTAAGGCAATTATGGGATGCTGAATAATTTCCAAGTCTATAATCAAGTTATACTTTATTAAATTACAGTAGTTTTGTTTAGATATTTTTCTTCCTTTAAGAACCTTAAAACAAGATATGCTTAAATTCTCACCAGTGGTGAATTTTACCATACTCATGAGATATTCTTGGTGATAGGTTACATTTATTTATTTTTTCTTAGATTTTTTTCTTACAGAAATACTGGTATAATTTCTAGTACAGTGGTTCCAAGAATAATAAAAACACAAAAATAAGTAAAACACAAAAAATACATAGCCAACGTGTATAAGAATCATCTCTGTGGCTTATTAAAGCTGCAGATGCTAGGGTCCCAGCTGCATGGGTGAGAAGCAAAAGGCTATTTTCTAGGAAAGCATGGAGGAATCAGGTTTGAGAAACGCTGGGCTGTATGACAGACCCCTCAAACAATCTACAG
This sequence comes from Balaenoptera borealis, assembly GCF_965194805.1. NCBI lineage: Eukaryota > Metazoa > Chordata > Mammalia > Artiodactyla > Balaenopteridae > Balaenoptera > Balaenoptera borealis. Next base: position 40,060,377 of record NC_138862.1, read on the forward strand.
TTCTGGAGTTTAAATATCTTTTGCTGCTAAGAACAAATGCATCTCTTCGGCTTTTGGCCTCTGATGATGTTCTTTGTTTATTTCATGGTTTCTAAATTTTTCTTTCCAGCTCCCTCTCTCCTTCCTCCCCTTCCTCCTCGTTATTATCCTTTTTCTCCTCCAATCTTCCAGCCGAAATCTACATGATGAACAGGAATCAAGTAAAGGAATATCTGAGGAAAGTTCATTTTAAGCTGAAGGAATAACAAGTGCAAAGCAACAGGCAGGAGCAAGTTCAGTTGTTTGACAACACTAGGAAGCTATCCTTGTGAGAAGTATCCATAGTCAGTGAGGCAGAACATGGTAATTTGCAAGATCAGAGACACAGGCAAGAGTTAGACGTATATGGCTTTGAAAGCCACGGTAAGGGTTTGGATTTAATTCTACTTGCAATAAAAAGTAATTGGAGGGTTCCAAATAAGGAGAAAAGGTGGGGTTCTGCCTTATTTTTAAAGTATTTCTCTGCCTGCTTTGTGGATGTGTGTTGATTGTTATCTTTTGAGACTCAGTGTTATCCCTACTTGCTTCTGTCATCTCCCTTTTACTGTGGGTACAGCATGCTGGGAACTATAATTCCCCAAACCCCTCCCCAGAAAGTCTCTGGTTATATTCTGCCTATTATAGGCACTCACATAAGATTCAGAAGAAGAAAGAGTTAGAATTCATTCTTCTTCCAGTATGGTGGTGACAGCCTGGACTGATGGAGAAGAGGCAGTGGTTTCATGCAGCTTCTTAAAATCCAAAGTCCACTGTCAGTGTCCAACTTCACAGGTGCAGTTTCAGTACAAGCTTCTTGCAGTTTTATAATTTCTAGCCAGCAAACCGAATGTTTATAACTCTACCCTCTCCAACAATACTGCAAGCAGTTGATCTTGTATTAAATATTTCTGTTTGAAATATATAGATTGATTTGTTTCCCTGACTGAACTCTGACTAATGTAGTATTTTTCTTTGCCTAGGAGTAGTTCCAAGAAACAGTCCCTCAAGGATAGGAATCTGGGAGTAATTATCTGTCCTGATTGGGTCTGAAGGTGGTGATGACCTTAGTTCCGAGAGAAAATGGGATGTTAGTCATACGTATCATTTAGACAAAGTGTCCATTAGGGTATAAGTGACAGTTGCAAGGGCTCTGTGTGGGCTGGTTACTTCTGGCTGCATTGGAAAGATGACATAAAGAAAATCATGAGGTCAGAGTTTTAAATTCTCTGTTCAAATTATAAGCAGAGAACCAGAGGGTTTCAATGACTGACCTAAAATAACTTCTAATCTACAAGACAGAAGATGACCAATATAGGCAAAAGCAAGGTTTGAAAGTTTAATTCTGTGGGTTTGAAAGATAGTAATGTAAGTTGAATTCAGAGTTTAAAAAATTATAATGTAATTTGAATTAAAAGCATTAAAAATACTCTAATTTGAAAATTTTAGTATTTATAAAACGGAAACAAACCTGGAAAATTAGATATGGAAAAGGTTGGTTTACTTGGATGAATCTGAGAAGCATGAGCCTCTAAGTCCCCCTGCGCTTCCTGGAGGAAGCAGCCCCTCTTCTCTGAGTGGGGGACCCTTTCTTATCTCATCTGGAGCCATCAGCTTACAAAGAGTGGCCAAGATCTACTCACCATCTCTCACTCTTTCCAGAATCATAATTAGCACATGGCCCAGGATTACATACACAGTCTGCCCATAAGGAAACACACTATACTCCAAAATAACTACAAAATTTTGCTCAGAATCATGGGGTGGGGGATATACTTGGAAAGAGCCAGAGAAGAAGATACACATCACTGGTCTGGGCTAAGTTTAAAGATCTAGTTGCCCTGGATCTACTGAATTAACTCAAGGAGTAGAAAAGGCTCCAGCAATGTACTCAGGTGGTTGACTGAAATCTTGACTCAACAATGTCCTACATGAAAGTTCAGGTGTCAAAAATGTTTTAGTATAATATAAAGGATGAGATCTCAAGGTCTGGGAGAAGGGAATTTTGGAGTAGATCTGTTCTCATACCATGGCTCCTAAAGGCACAGAGGACTGATTTCACCAAGTATTACAAGAGAATAGCATTGACACAGTGCACCTAGGAAAACTTCTGTACTTGCTGTGCTTTTTGTGTGGATAGAGCTGTGAGATGATGCTATCAGAATGGAATCTGGTCTTATGAGGGATGTGGTCCAAGAGTGGCAGCATTTAAATGTCTGAGATAAGGTTGGCAAGACTACCCAAAATAGGTCACAGGGCTGGCGTAGTAGTCAGAATGTTTTCACCTGCAGGGATCTTGACAGGGTTCACATGATATTGGCACAATCTACTGAAGTATTAAATGGTGTGTTTAATCAAAAACTCTTGGTATTATAAATAGGAACCTGACTCAAGTTATCCAAATGGAAGTTCTCAGCCTCTCACTAAGATCCTAGAATTCCACCAGTTCACACACCTGAAGGCCCTTGAATAAAGACCTCTGAGAATCTGCCAGAAGTTTTTATTGTAAATCATCCTCCTAGCCTTCCCCAAAGGGACCTGCAGACATTTGCCCAGGTCACTGGGCACAGAGGAAAGGGAAATACCCAAGCTTTAGGGAGATCATAGGACTCTTTCCTGGGGACTCAAAATGCCTCTATCATCCACAGTCAGAAAGAGAATTCACATTCATGTGATAAAAATTTAGCTCCAATGCATAAGAATTGGACCAAATTGATCTGTCAATCTGTCTCCTCCAAGTCTTTAAAGGTAGTATTAATCTGTGTTTTCTCCAGAAATGTGGTATTACATTTGTAATTTTGATAGGGATAAATAATTCATGGACTTCCCTGGTGGCACAGTGGTTAAGAATCCGCCTGCCAGTGCAGGGGACACGGGTTCAAGCCCTGGTCTGGGAAGATCCCACATGCTGCAGAACTAAGCCCGTGCACCACTACTACTGAAGCCTGCATGCCTAGAGCCCATGCTCTGCAACAAGAGAAGCCACCTCAATGACAAGCCCGTGCACCACAACGAAGAGTGGCCTCCACTCACCGCAACTAGAGAAAGCCCGTGTGCAGCAACGAAGACCCAATGCAGGCAAAATTAATTAAATAAATAAATTAATTAGAAAAATTAAATAATCCAATATCCTTATTCTTGGTCCTATCTACCATAATTGTTCTAATTTCATTGCTTTTAAACTAGGGAAATAATATCAGATTATTGAAAGAAACATTCTTATAAGGAAAGAATCTGCCTCTTCATTGTGTAAAAAGATAGGCATAGAAAATAGCAGTGAACTACTTCAAATTAAAGTAGGTGGTGACACTAATTGCAGCTGATGTTCCAGGTGTGATCTCTTTGCTAGAGTAAATTAACATATCCGTTCTCATTAAGATCAGATTTTGATCTGGCAAGTGCCCCCTCTCCCCAGTTGTAATTATTACACATCATCTGGCAAGGGCAGTGGAAAAAGTTCCTTCTTTTACTTTGGAAGTATTTCATGTTTCTGGTTATCTGTCAAAATCTAATGCTCAGGGCACTTGATCATAGCACCATCCCACAGGACATTATACTGGCCCAGAACATCCATGACGTCATCATGATCGGACCTGGTGAGCAGGAAGCAGCAGATATCCCAAATGCGTTGACAAGACATATGCATGCCACAGGAAAAAGATAAACGTCATGAAAATGTAGAGAAATGTCATCTTTGTGAGGTTCTAGGAATCCAGTAGAACTGAGAAATGCCCAGATATCCCCTCAAAAGTAAAACTCAAGTTGCTTTGCCTTCCATCTCTATAACTCGGAGAGACACAACGCTTAGTGTGCTCCTTTAGAGTTTGAAGGCAAGATTAATGTGTTGCTCTGAATCATGTAACAGGTGGTTTTGAATGGCCCTCCATAGATGTCCATATCCTCTGGAACTTATGGATAATTATTTGGCAAAAGAGACTGATGATACAATTAAGTTAAGGACCTTGAGTTGGGGAGAGTAGTCTGTGTTATCCAGGTGGGCCCAATCAAATCAGATGGATTCATAAAAACAGAGAACTTTTTCTAACTTTTGTTACAGAGGGAGGTGTGACTTTGGAAAAATAGAGAGATGCAGCATTGCTGGATCTGAAGATAAAGGGACAGGGGCACAAGACAAGGAATGTGGCTGGCCTTTAGTAAGTGGGAAAGGCAAGGAAATGGATTCTCCCCTAGAACCACAAGAAAGACATGCAGTTCTAATGACCCAGGTGGGATTTCTGACTTAAAGAACTATAAAGATAATAATTTTTTATTGTTTCAGGACACTAAGTTTGTGGTAATTTGTTACACGTCAATAGAAAACTAATGCAAAACCAAAGCAATAAAAGATTCTGAAGCTGGTATGTATGATGTAAAGTTCTTTCTTGCTTGGGCTTTATGACCTGGCAGATTCAACAGTGCTCCAAATGTCTATGGCAGATATGAATGCTGATGGACCATCTTGGAATCACTGATAGGGGACTCATGATTCAGATTTCCAGATTTTTTGGATTGCAGCTATGTGTTATTATGCACACAAAAGACTTACACTTTGAGAAACAGCTCCTGGGCTTGCTACTAGGCTCTGGTAGAGGTGGAATGCCTGATCTGGAACACTACGTGAGCATGTAACCTGATCTGCCCATTTCTGAACTGTTGTTATGTGATCCACCAAATCATAAAGTTGGGTGCAGAGAAGCACTCTGATCACAAGTTACATAAGGCTTTTCCAGTCTCTGAGAGCACAAGGAAATTTCATATATATTCGGTGCAGAGTCTCCTGGCACTTTCTGCCCCTGCATTGTTCCATCACTCTCAACCTGAATCTCTTGGTAAGTTCCCTATGATGATTGGTAAAAAAAAAAAAAAAAACTTCATCTAGATTTACCAGTGCTCACCAAAGTCACCTATTGCAGAGGAGGGGCTTAATATTCATATAGACAATATAATCAATTCTGAGTATATCACTCAGCCAATATTTCCAGAGTTCATGGAAAAAAAGATACCCATATTGGCAAGATTAGTAGACTTATGTACAAAGATAAAGTTATGGACTCAACAATACGATATTCCTTATAACAAGCCTTATCTGAATACTGTCTCTGCTGTATTCTTAATCTGCAACAGCAGAAGTCAAGGCTAAGTTCCTAATATGGATCTATTCTCTAATGCACTGACCAGTCACCTGCAGGCAGAGTGATTACACTGGAATTCTTGTACCAGGGAGATTATAAAATTTTGTCTTCATGGTAATACACACTTATTCTGGATATGGATATACCTGCCTTGTCCCTAATGCTTCTTCCCATACCACCATCCATTGTTTTATTCATGATTATTGTATCCTGTGCATTGTTTCTGTCTGAGGAACTCTTTTTTCTGCAAAATAAGTAAGACAAATGGGCTTTCCAATTGTATTATGTATCTCATCATCCCCAAATAGCTTCCTTATAGAATGTCAGAAGGCCTGTTGAAGATTCAGTTATGGGACCAGTTACGAGAACACATTAGTTTGTGGTGCTGTCCTACAGGATGCAAAATAAACTTTGAACATTATTTTGATCTTATGAACAATGAATGGAGCTGTTTCTTCCAAAGCCAGAAGAAATGGATTTGGGAACCAAATAGTAGAAGAGGATAGAGGTGGCTTCTATCATTGTTGCTTCTAATAAATCACTCAAATAATTTGTTCGTTGTCCCCAGAACTTTGGATGCTGGTATCTTAATGCACCTAATTACCAAGAAAGGAGTGCTTCCACCAAGAAACATAACAGTGTTTTAATTGAAATAAAATTTGCACTCTTACTGGTGAGTATGCGTCTTTGTCTCAGCTCTGCTGCCTCATTTTCCCTTCTTATTGTCCATTTGTCAGGCTATATCTGTACTTCTAATCATATGTAATAGTTCTAGTGAAACATAAGTACTAAATTCCTCTCTCTTAGTTCTTACTGCAAATTTTTAGAAAAGCATATCTGAGTGTGATGGGATCAGATTTTAACCCCAATTTGATTAGCAGAGGTCAGAGAGCCAGTGATTAAGGTCAGAGGCCAAAGAGAAAAAAGGGTCATCACTGTCTATGCAGACATTCCAAAATGTGCCTTGATAACCAGGTTATCATGTTCACTATCTCATTAAATCCTCACATCAAATGCAACTGAGATGTCAACTGAGGACTTCCGGTCCTTTGAGTTATGATGGACTTGAACCCCCAACTACATGCTCTGTGGAAGTTCTATTTCCTCCATATGATGTCAGTAAGCGCCTAAGAGGCTTATGTTTTCCAATCAGGCATCCTGCTTCCATATAATTACCTCTGCTCCATTCCCCTCTAACCCAATGTAAAGCTCAATGACTTATTTAATTTCCACTAAAAGAAAACAAAACAAAAACAAAACTATTCACTTATATCATGCATCATACTAAGAGTTTAGAATTATAGAAAATTTCACTTCACAGCAAAACAACAACAAATCCCACTATACTCTTTCTCATAAGATTTTTAATAATGTGAACATTGGTCTTTCAATTTCTGCACTGTTGGCTCCTCACTGGTCAATTTCCACTCAGAGACCAGAAAATGAAAACAAAATAACCAAATTTTCTCAGGCTCTACAAGTTAACCCTCTCTTAGCTATACTGTAGAAATATCATCTTCAAATTCAATACATTAATCTCCCCAAACGGAAAATCTCCTCTTTAAAACTCTATCAAGTAGTGAGTAATATATGATAAATTTATCAAGTGATCAATTTTGATATAGTTAAATGATCACAAGATACTGGAATAATTGTCCCTGTGTTAGAGAGGAGGGATATGAGACCAAGGAATGATAAATTAAGCGCCACATTAGGAAGAGATGGAATTTTAACCCAAGTATGTTATATTCCAAATTCTTGCTGTTTCCACTACAACAGACTTCTTCCCAGAGGTTTATTGATGACTTGCTATCTACCAGAGACTTCTTATTACATTTCATTTATTCTTCACAGCAACATTTGTAAAGTCAGCAGTCAGGATATTTTAAATTTTGGCATCTAGTCAAGATATATTCTGACTAGCTGTGATAAGTTTTTGAACCTCTGTTTCTTCACCTGTAAAATGAAGCATTTGGACTTAATTATCTGGGTGGCCACTTTTGATTCTAATCTTAGGGAATCATATTATGTTTGCTGTCATTCCTTCTCACTCTGTCTGTAGTAGCAACTTCACTCTAGTTTGATAAATGCTTCATTTCTAGCACTTATCATATACATTTGTTAATTTTCCACATGTATGTCTTTTATATTCTGGAGGACAAACCAAATATTTATCTTATGTTCCCAACACCTGTATATAGTAAGAACTTAGTGAATACTTAGTGAATACAAGAATTCACATTTATGAATACTTGATTAACAAATGAATACATATGGTTTAATTATTAATCTAGAACTGTACATGAAGAAATGATTCATGTTTATTAATGGACTAATGTGAAAGGCTGCATTGATGTTCAGTACAATTCAAGGGAAAAATAATACCCATCAGCCAGATAGGTTTTATTTTAACAAGTGAAGCACACACAAAAATCCATTTACAAAGGTGAAAGTGAGTTCATTTGTGAATGGGTAGTGCATTCTTTGTTTTTAGGTTCCTTGTTGGTTGGTTGGCTGAGTTTTTTGTTTGTTTATATTGAAATATGAGTATGAAAATATTGTGTTCACTTTGACCATTCACGGGCTTTGTTTTTATGGTACCCCATAACGCATTTATACACCTGTTTCATGTATTTGTGTATGTATAAGGTAGAATAACTTAATTCTGTTTTGAAAAATAAGAGAATTAGACATCTATGAACACGACAACAGGACTGCCTACAATGAAGTTTAAAAAAAACCACTTTTTTTTATTTTCGCTGTTATTGTGTTGGCCAAAAAGTACCTTCGGTTTTTAAGTAAAAATAAAAGACACATTTTTCATTTTCACCAAGAACTTTATTGAACAACGTAGTCATCATTTTGTTCCACTACCTTCTGCTATTTTTCAGGCAACTTCATAATTCCATCTTCCCAAAACTTTTTATCTTTTTGAGCAAAGAACTGTTTCAGGTGCCTTTTACAGTCTTCCAGGGAATTAAAGTTTTTTCCATTAAGAGAATTTTGTGAAGACTGAAATCAATGGAAATTTGAAGGTGCAATGTCTGGTGAATACGGCGGATGAATCAGAACTTCCCAGCCAAGGCGTAACCGTTTTTGCCTGGTCATCAAAGAAACATGCAGTCTAGCGTTATCCTGATGGAAGATTATGCATTTTCTGTTGACTAATTCCGGACGTTTTTCGTAGAGTGCTGCTTTCAGTTGTTCTAATTGGGAGCAGTACTTGTTGGAGTTAATCATTTGGTTTTCTGGAAGAAGCTTATAATAGAGGACTCCCTTCCAATCCCACCATCACCTTCTTTGGATGAAGAAGGCCTTTAGTGTGGCTGGTAGTGGTTTATTTCGCTTGCCCCACAATCTCTTCCGTTCCACATTATTGTAGAGTATCCACTTTTCATCACCCGTCAAAATTTGTTTTAAAAATGTAACGTTTTCATTACGTTTAAGTAGAAAATCGTATGCGGAAATACAGTCAAGAAGTTTTTTTTTTTTTTGCTTAACTTATGTGGAACACAAACATCAAAGCAATTCACATAACCAAGCTGGGACAAATGATTTTCAACACTTGATTTGGATATTTTGAGTATGTCGGCTATCTCCCAAGTGGTATAACATTGATTGTTCTCAATTATTGTTTCGATTTGATCGCTATCAACTTCAACTGGTCTACCCGACAGTGGAGCATCGTCCAGAGAGAAATCTCCAGCACGAAACTTTGCAAACCACTTTTGACACATTCGATCAGTCACAGCGCCTTCTCCATACCCTGCACAAATCTTTTTGTGTGTTTCAGTTGCATTTTAACCTTTCTTGGAATAATAAAGCATATGCCAAAAATGTTGTTTTTTTTTCTTCCATCTTCAATATTAAAATGGCTACACAAAAATTCACCAATTTTGATGTCTTTTTTTAAATGCACGTTGATATGACAGCTGTCACATACAATCTAACAAAATTGTTTCTAGTGAAGTTAAAAACAACTAAGTGCTATAGAGCCATCTTATGGATAAAACGGAATGAACCTTTTGGCCAACCCAATAGTCATCTGTATGATTCATATATACATATGTTTTACCACTTTCTATGTGGAGAAAAAAAGATAAGTTTTCATTGATGGAATTTAGATGAAAACTTGAATTAAAATCTTAACTGTACATTTTCTTTGCTTTGCTCTATTCTGTTGTCCAAACATCTCCTGGGCAAAGCTTGTGTTCAGCGCTGTGCCATGCTATAGATCAAGGCTCATGTTCCAGAGTCTGCTCAACTGCCTTGGCCGGGGTGGGTCAACTGATTTTCCCATCTATGTGCATGAAAGCTTAGAATGGATTAGCGTTTCCTTTTACCGAAAATAAAAGAAATGAAATGTAATGAAATAAAAAGTAAAATGAAACCATAAAAAGTGTTCATCTTGTTAGCTGTTGAGTTTTTAAGCTGTTTTATAACAGAATGTTTTAGATGTAAATGTTATTGGCAATTAGGTTTGCTTACTTGCCTTCCCTCTTTGCTTCAGTCAGAAGCATTATCTTATAGGAAACATTATTTGGTGGAGCTAACTGGAAATAAGAAGCAAAGAAACAATTTTACCAGCCAGTGTGATTAGCAGAGAGACATAATTGCCTGCCTATTTACTTTGAAGTTGTCATTTAATGAAGTGGTTCTAACTAAAACTCTAATGGAGAAAAATTCTTAATTCCTTTTTAATATTTCCCTATGTCTAGGAATGTAATTTAAAATAAATTTGAATGCTGATTGCTGAATTATATTCTTTCCCATCAGCACATCAAGTTGTTTCTCTGTTTACAGGCAACAAAACAGATCATTTAAGATGTTACACAAAATAAACAGCCAATCATTAGAAGATAAGCATAACAAATCACACCAAAATGCCAATTCCTATATGGTTAAGCTAATTTAAATGTTTCTTTTTTCATCCAATGCTCTTAATATACTTATTCCAAAACAGTTTACCAATTCACATATATTTTCTGCATTATATGTTATTTATAAAATAATATTTAAATAAATTCTTTATTATAAATTCAAATGGAATTTTGTCCATAGAAATTGTACAATTGATATGTTTAAATTTCCCTACTAAACATATCTATTCAGCATTATGCTGAATGAAAAGGTCACCTACTGTATGATTCCATTTGTAAATGTTCTTGAAATGACAAAATTATAGAAACAGAGAACAAGCTGGTAGTGGCCAGGTAGTAAGGATGGTGAGACGGGAGAGGGTAGGTGTGACTACAAAGGTGTAACCATGAGGGAGCTCTTTGTGGTAATGGACTAGATCTGTATCTTGATTACAGTGGTGGTTACATGAACCTACACATATGATAACTGGCATAGAAACTATATACACATGCTGTACTGATGTCAATTTCCTGGATTTGAATATACTTACATAAGATGTAACCATTGGGGAAAATTAAGGAAAGGGATTATGAGACCTCTCTGTACTATTTTTGTAACTTCCTGTGAATCTATAATTACTTCTAAATAAATTTTTAAAATATCTATATACATATTATATATATATATACACATATATATACATATATATATGTGTATATATATATATATATATATATATATATATGCAGCATAGTGTAGTAGTTAAGTCCATGAAATCTAGAAACAGATTATCTGGATTAGACTCTTTCCAGCTTTACCTCTTACCAGCTGGTTTTATGTCTTATCAGCTATAAGACTTTAAATTGGACTGAAGTTATCCTTCTCTGCAAAATGTAGGAAATAATGTTCCCTATCTCTTATGTAAATAACTTAAAACACTGCCTGGCCTCTAGGAAATGCAATTAAAGTGATTTCTATCATCATCATCATCACCAAGATTATGGATTCTATGTTTCATGTTACTATTTAGGACTGTTGTCCCTAACTACTTATTATTAGCAACCCCCCTCACTCTTAAATATGTCCAATTGGGAATATAAAACATGTGGGCACCTAATTTAAAAGTTTATTATACTTAGATCCAGTGCATGTTGGTCCTCTCCAGCACAACAATTCTTGCTGTGTAAACTCTGTCTTAAAATAGTCAACAATAAAAAAAGTTTAGTGTCTAATGGCAACCTAGTCTCTTTTTAGGCATCAGTAACTGTCAGAAAGTTCTTTCTTTGAGCTTAAATCTGATTCCCTAAAATGATCTCTCCACTCCCATGATCCTAATCTGTCTTCTGATGCTATACAAATGAGGCTAATTCCCCTTTCACGTTACATTTTTCATACCTCTGAAGCTCACTAAATCCATCAAACTCTCCTGCCTCCTTACTGCCCATTCACCTCAGCATTTCTTTTACCTTAGCCTTAATATCTTCCATTTCATTTACCGTTTCTAATGAGCAAATGTTTTACATTTTCATTGCTTTCCCCTGGAATCAGTAGTTTGTCAATATTTATCTAAAATGTGGTGTCTGTGGTTCAACACATGCAAATCAATCAGTGTGATGCACCACATAAGCAAAAGAAAAGACAAAAACCACATGATCATCTCAATAGATGCAGAAAAAGCATTTGACAAAATTCAACGTCCATTCATGATAAAAACCCTTTATACCCAAAGTGGATACAAAGGGAATATATCTCAACATAATAAAAACTATTTATAACAAACACACAGCCAATATAATACTCAACAGTGAAAAGCTGAAAGCCTTCCTGCTAAAATCTGAAACAAGACGAGGATGCCTACTCTCACCTCTTCTATTCAACACAGTATTGGAAGTCCTAGCCACCGCAATCAGACAAGAAAAAGACATAAAAGGTATCCAACTGAAAGGGAAGAGGTATAGTTGTCATTCTATGTGATGACATAATACTATATATAGAAAACCCTAAAGACTCCACACATAAACTACTAGAGTCAATAAATTCAGCAAGGTAGCAGTATACAAGATTAGCATATAGAAAGCAGTTGAATTTCTTTACACTAACAATGAAATATCAGAAAGGAAAGGTTAAAAAAAAAAAAGTTTAAAAATCACCCCCCCCAAAATAAAATACTTATGAATAAACCTGACCAAGGAGGTGAAAGATTTATATGCTGAGAACTATGAAACATTAATAAGGGAAACTGAAGATGATTCAAAGAAATGGAAAGATATCCCATGCTCTTAGATTGGAAGAATTAATATTGTTAAAATGGCCATACTACCCAAGGCAATACAGATTTAATGCAATCTCTGTCAAATTACCCATGACATTTTTCACAGAACTAGAACAATAATTCTAAAAATTTATATGGAACCACAAAAGACCCAGAATTGCCAAAGCAATCCTGAAGGAAAAGAACAAAGTGGGAGGCATAATCCTCCTGTGGTAATGGACTAGATCTGTATCTTGATTACAGTGGTGGTTACATGAATCTACACATGTGATAAACTGGCATAGAAACTATATACACACGTGGTACTGATGTCAATTTCCGGATTTGAATATATTTACATAAGATACTTCAAATAATACTACAAATAATACTACAAAGCTACAGTAATCAAAATGGCATGGTTTTGGCACAAAAACAGACATATGGATCAACAGAACAGAATAGAGAGCTCAGAAATAAATGCATACACCTACAGTCAATTAATCTTTTACAAAGGAGGCAAGAATACACAACGGGAAAAAGACAGTCTCTTCAGCAAGTGGTGATGGGAAAGTTGGACAGCCACATGTAAATCAATGAAGTTACAACATATCCTCTCACCATACACAAAAACAAACTCAAAATGGCTTAAAGACTTAAACATAAGACATGACATCATAAAACTCCTAGAAGAGACCACAGGTAAAACATTCTCTGACATAAATCATACTAATGTTTCCTTGGGTCAGGCTCTCAAGGCAATAGAAATAAAAACAAAAGTAAATAAATGGGACCTAGTCAAACTTACAAGCTTTTGCACAGCAAAGGAAACCATAAACTAAACAAAAAGACAACCTACAAAATAGGAGAAAATATTTGCAAATGATGCAATCAACGAGGGCTTAATTTCCAAAATATACAAACAGCTCATACAACTCAATAACTAAAAAACAAATAACCCTCTCAAAAAATGGGCAGAAGACCTAAATAGACATTTCTCCAAAGAGGACACACAGATGGCCAATAGGCACATGAAAAGATGCTCAACATCACTAATTATTAGAGAAATGCAAATCAAAACTACAATGAGCTACCACCTCACACCAATCAGAATGGCCATTATCAAAAAGTTTACAAATAACAAATGCTGGAGAGGGCGTGGAGGAAACAGAATGCTCCTACACCGTTGGTGGGAATGTAAGCTGGTGCAGCCACTGTGGAAAACAGTGTGGTTCCTCAGAAAACTAAAAATAAAATTACCATATCATCCAGCAATCCCACTCCTGGGCATATATCCAGACAAAACTACAATTCAAAAAATATATGCACCCTTATTTTCATAGCAGCACTATTCACAATAGCCAAGACATGGAAACACCAACATAAATATCCATTGACAGATGAATGGATAAAGCAAATGTGGTACATCAAAACAATGTAATACTACTCAGCCATAAAAAAGAACAAAATAATGCCATTTGCAGCAACATGGGTGCAACTAGAGATTATCATACTAAGTGAAGTAAATCAGAAAGAGAAAGACAAATAGCATAAGATACCACTTATATGTGGGATTTAAAATATGACACAAATGAACCTATCTACGAAACAGAAACAGACTCATGGATATAGAGAACAGACTTCTTGTTGCCAAGGTGGGGGGCGTTAGGGGAGGGCTAGAATGGGAGGTTGGGGTTAGCAGATGTAAGCTATTACATAGAAAATGTATAAACAACAAGATCCTACTGTATAGCACAGGAAACTATATTCAATATCCTACAATAAACCATAATGGAAAATTATATAAAAAATGTATGTATATGTATAACTGAAATACTTTGCTGTACAGCAGAAATTAACACAACATTGTAAATCAACTATAGTTCAATAAAAGAAAATAATAAATATAAAATGTGGTGTCTGGAGCCAACATCCACCCAGACGTGATCTATGTGCTATATACAGTGGGACTATTGTCTTCCTTATTTAAAACTTGGGATGCATTTATTAATGCAGTTTACTATCACATTTGCTTTACTGGTAGCCATGACACAGTGTATAGGTGCTTAAGTAATTAATATTTGAACTTAGATGTTAATACTTTCTTGACATAACCCATAATACATGTTAGAATAATTTTCCTGATGTGAATGCTATGATTGTAGCTAGTCAGATTATATATTTCATAAATACATAGATTAATATACAATAATAAATTAGATAAATTATATATCAATCATGAGTTAATAATCAATATTAAATTAGTCATTAATAATTATTAACAAATTATATTAAATATGTTATAAATATATAAGTATCTTATATTAATAATAATATTATAATTCAAATAATATTCATATATTTGCATACATATAATCTACTTGGGAAAATAATCTGAAGTTATATAATATTTTACCACATTTATTGAAGTGTAGATGATGGGGAGAATATAGTACATACAACTTCAGTTTTGGAGAATAAAGATGTTTCCAAAAAAAATGACTCTAAGCTTCCACCCTGAGAATAATAGCAGGTGCATATGAAGAACATGATGGAGAACATGATGCTAATGAATGTTACATTTGCATTGTATATTTGATATGAAAGTATTTTTTATTGAAGTGGTTTATTGAGCTGTGTAACCAGGTTCTACTACTTACAATTCATACAATCACCTCCTAGTCATAAAATATCCCAATGTACTCCCCATGGCTAGCTATGTTTTATTAGTACCAGCCTATAACAGCCAGTGAAGAGATGTCTTTGTCACTGCTTCACATTAAGATATATCTGAGTGCTACATGAGAGTGTCTGGAAATTGGGTACTTAAATCATCCCTGAGAAAATTTACCACATAGCAACTCTTTGTTTGCATTGTCTGCGAAAGAGTCTTGACAAAGAAGAAGAAGGGTAAGGAATAACTTAGTCCCATTTGATTTAAAAATAAATTGACATAACATATATTACATAATGTGATCCATAATGAAACAGAAAATATATATATGTGTGTGTGTGGAGGGTAAATAGTGGGTTGTAATCTTATGCTTCTTAATATATTTTAATAACAAATTTACTTGTGCTTTTGGAGTAATATTTGTAATTTACAGCTAGGACACAATGGTATTCAGAAATCACTTCCTTGGCATGGAGAACAGTGCCATGTAAAAGGCATGGCAAACATAAACCTGGATTCTTGAGCCAGATTTTTTGCAAACGAATTATCAGAGCTCTTTGGAAACAAAAGTCAAAGACTTGAGTCTCACTCCTGCTCTGTCACAATTAGTTATACAACCTGAGGAAGTGTTTAAATTTACTGAGCTTCAGTGTGTTCAAGAGCAAATTGGAGATAATGAGATGGTAAGTGTATTAACACTTTGCTAATTATAAAAAATACAAGATTCTTATAAGATGGCCAGGTGATTCAAAGTGAAACATTGAAACTCTGGAGAAAGAATTGGCAACTCAGTTAACCAAAAATTCAGAAGATGGAGGTTCTATCACCATTAATTCTTATGTTTCTAGAAAAATAACTCAATAGTGAAGTTCAATCAGGTGATCAGTAAGGTTACTTTCAAATCCAAGGTTTGATGAGTCAAAGTTATATAATTGAGACAAATATGCATAGAAGGAGGTTTTAAATTGTGGTTGTGAGTAAAATTACTAGAGGAAACGATGAAGAGAAGACTATAAACGAAACACTGAGGCAAGAAGAGGAACTCCCAAGGGAAATACAGAAGGAATCGTTAGAGTAGTGAGAGTAGAAGCAAAACATGTCTTAACAGGTAGGAAAGAAAGAGAGGGATTCTGTATTTATTCTGCACCTTGTTTCTGCCAGGCATATGATAGATTCTTTACGTGTTATGTCTGGTTTCACTTTCACAGTAAAACCGTGTGCTGCATTTTTACCATTGCCATTTCATACATGAGGTAACTTAGGTCCAGAAAGGCTGGAACTGCAATTAACATCCAGGTCCAGTTTCTGTTTTAAGCTGCCCTCCACTTGCTAGAAAACATGTGGAAACCAAATTTATAAGTCATTAGAGAGGAAGTGGTTGATGGTGAAACATATTCAGAAAAGTTTTTGCCAAATAAAATAATGGAGTAAGAGCAGTAATATTGAAGTAGACTTGGGAACAAGAGAAATGCGGTGTTTGAGTTCAATGAATGAATCTGGCCAGAATTAATTTGAGACATAGGATTAAGCAGAGATAAATGAGAATTGTTGACAACAATGAGAACCTGGCTATGATTAGAGACTATGAAATACTAGTGGGTTCATTTGGTGGTGGGGAAGGACTATATTAATATGCTCTGGTAATATTTCTCGACTAAAGGAGAGAAACAGAGGGTGGCAGCAACCCAGACTTGGTATTTTCAAGGTATTCCCGGAAAAATCTAAGGGGAAATAAGAATAGGCAGCATCTAAATCTTTGCCCATGGATTCCCAAATGGGTAGGAATCAAGTAAGTGTGCAATGGTCCTAGAGGTTACAGAAATGCTGAAATTATTTCTAATGCAAAATACTTTATATTATTTTTGCTTCAGCACCACAGACATAGGCATTAACCATTTGAACAAATCGTTTGTTCCCTTTTACCAGTAGCAGCAACACATTTTTTTCCACAAATTTTTCACATAACCTACATATAAGTATTGAGAATATAAAAGTATGTGATATGGTACATTGACCTACCAGTCAGCAACTCCTTATTTTGCAAGCCCAATTGACAACTAAATGCACACATTAAAAATGGACAGAATATGAGCTCTATTTTTGTCCTTATTAACCATTAAGTTAAGTGAACTCTAATTTAAAAACTCTTCCTTCTCCTTCCCTACTTTAATAAAGAAAATGAGTTTATCTTTTGTTATAAGAATTGATTGTGTGCCTTCCTGCAAGGTCCTTAACAAATGTGTAGGGGAAAACTTTATAACTGATATTAAAAGGGCAATAGTTTTCTGCTTTTCCTTAATTGAAAAGATTTTAATTTAAAATTGTCTGCTATTGCTACTACCGGAACTAGGCTTTTTATTTTCCGCTGACGATAGAAAGAACATATGCTGACTTCTCTTTCTGCTACTAATTCTCCCCATCTTCCCTCCTCCCTCCTCATCAGATAAACACATACATTTCTTTCCAAACAACTTAAAGGACATCACTCTTTAAGCCTCTCCAACACTCACTCTTTAAGCCTCTCCTAAAACTCTCCAACACTCATCCCACCAGGAACTAACCACTCTCTAAGGTGCCAAAGGAGCCAGGCACTTTGGTGTTGGTTGTTAAGATAACAGGGCTGGGCTGGGCTAGGCAGAGCTGCCATCAAACCCTGGCTCTGCTATGAGCTGTGCCATTTTGGGAAAGTCATCACTCTCTCTGAACCTTGGTTTCCTCTTGATAGATATCATAATTAGAGTTATTTCTCTACACATACCCTCACACAGCATCTAATTTGTAATCATATATGCATGTATATGTTATAAATTAGACAATATATTAGATACATGTATATAACATATTAGACAAATAAACTCTATTATTGGTTGTCCTGATCCTCAGAATCTAAAACAGTTTTCATACTAACAAATGTACTTAATAAATAGTTTTTGAATTAATAAATGAATTATAAAAACAACAGCAATCTGTCATTTACTGAGAGCAAGGGTCCACGGCACTGTTAAACACTTGACTTACATTCTTATTCAATCTCAGTAACCATTAAATAATGTGTGTAGTATCTTAATTTTACTGTTGTTACGGGTGAATGTTAGAGTTGAATAATTTATATAACTAGGGTCATATGTAAATATGTGAAGGAAAGAGAATTTGAGACCGTGTCAATCTGATTCCAAAACTGAATAGAGGAATGCATGAAACAAATGGGTTATTCAGTTAAGTTATGCCCAAACATCCCCAAGCGAAGAGATACGCAGATCCTCCAGTGGTCCCTGATCTCTGCCTTCCAGGTGTACCCACTCAGTGCAGACTCTGTCTCTCAAGCCCACATTCGAGCCATCAAGGACCTGGAGAGACGAAATGAGTGACTTGTCTAGCACGCAACAAGAAAGCACAAGGACAAATTTTGTTTTCAGGAGGTAGTATTCATGAAAACTGGTCTAAACAAAAAGCAAATTATATTGCATCCTCTTTAAAAAAAAAAATTCCTCTTCAGCTTTTTAAATCTAGTGAACAATTCCTCTTTGTAGATCTTATAAAAATAATTTTAAAAGCTATTTGCACATGATTGTTAAGTTTTAGTTCATCCTTTAAGGTGCCTTAAAAAATCCTTTATCAGTTTCATATGATTGTTAAGTTCATTAAGATGCCTTTAAAAATCCCTTACCAGTTTTATAGACTTACGTAGTTTCACTCACAATGATTTCAAACTTTAAAAACCTTTCATCACTTCAAATATTGGAAAAGTCCTCTTTTAACTTTTGTGTTATTCAATTTCAGCACGTTAGACTGGCTCCTAGAGTTTCTAGGCACAGACTGATGGTTTCACATCTCCCCAGGCAGTTTGAACAGGAGTTCATCTTCTGAGGTGAGTTCTGATGGTCAGCACCTTTGAAGCAAGCTGTTCTCCTGCAAGGGTGTTTTACCTTTTCTCTCTGGGGCACATTTGTGTTCTCCTCCCAGAGTCTGCAGGAGATTGACTGCACCTAGTAACAAACTAATCTATCCAGCTCACTGTGTAGAGAGGTTAATTAACTAGGTCCACCCATTACATTCGCAAGGGTATTCCTTCAGACATGCCTACCAACAAATCTTGTACTTTATTTCAATAACTGCATTAATTCTCACCTCTGTAAGAATCCCTGAGTTTCCACCGTAGAGCTTTTTAAATTTCTAATCTTCTGCCTTCAGATGTTCACAGAACTAACTCCTCTTTCAGGACCCAGCTGTTTCCTCCCAGGAGAGACCTTATCTGACCCTGTCTACTATACTTCGGTCCACCTCTCTTTCATTATATTGTGTTAGTTTCTTCGTAGTGCTTGGGACTATTTGGAATTATCTTATCATTTATTTACTTCTTTACTTTTTCATACCTTCCCCCAATAGAATGTACGCTTCTTGTTCACACCAAGGTGACATCTAAGCCATAAATCAGCCAACAAATTTAAGAGAAAAGAGACATGTTACAGTGACTTGTATGTATCTGAATTCTCACAGCACCTTGTTGAAACCTCTACTAAACCAAATACTATTTGGAAATATATATATAATTCCTTCAAGAGACTCAGCCCAGAGACGGTAATATTTTATTCATTTCAAACAACTTATAGACAATGCCCAGTAAATACTTTTAGTTTTATTAATAAATATTCAAGAAAATATAGACTGAACAGAGCTTTGTCTTAAGCAGAGCTATGTTTTAAGTCAAATACTATGAATCATGACCTCTTATTGATCAAGTGAGCATCAAGGTGTTTTACTTCCACTGAATCCTTCTCCTTGGTTCTACGCTTTCACTCTATGTCTAAGGTATGTGTAGGCAAAGCTAAACCTTAATGAAGTACAGTTTCCTCCATATCTTAATATTTTTTATTTCTTTTGGTTATGTTGAAGGGAGAAGACCGTAATAAATAAAATAAGTTTCTGTACTTGACAATCAATGGGAAAGTGATGCTAAATAATGTCCGTAATACTGGTTTTAACTATTTTACATTCTATGGAAACTCCACAGTGATTGGTTAAAATGTATACTGAATTTTAGGTTCTCTACCTTATGGTACAGAAAATGTCTTCCTGATTCTGTGCTCCAAAAGGAGTTTCCTTTTGTAGCCTGGGTGATTTTGGATTCGGGAGGTTAAGGGTGACCTCTGGTGGCAATGGTATTTCTCGTTCACCTTTACTCTAAGGAGGGAAAAACTGACTTGAGTGCTTTTTACACATCCTAAGAATGATAGAGTTTATGGTTAAAGGGGACTGATCATAATCAGTCATGTGTGAGTTAAAACAACCAACTGTCCAGGGGGCTGGGGAGTTGGAAGATAGACACAACTTTGATGCCTAGTGTTTGTCTGTTTCTTTGGTATAAATGCCAATCATGGTCGTTTCAAGCTATGACTGAGACATTACAGAACACAGGGTGGGGAAAAGATGCATACAATCAGCTCTAACCAGCTGGTAGGCTCTGGCTCCAGCACACCACTGGTTGAAGCCCTTGCTTGGGTTTTCCATATTCTTCCCCCAATACACATTCAAGGATGGTCAAACACAAAACAAGGAAAGGCACTGAAAGCAGTGAGTTTTATGTTACCATACTGAGCAGAATGATGCCTCCAGGACAAAGGTTGCCAGATAAACACAGGATGCCCAGTTAAATCTGAGTTGCAAATAAACAGCAAATATATATTTTTTTATTATGAGTATGTCACAACTATTGTATGGAACGTATTTATACTAAAATATGTTCATTGTTCATAAAATTCAAATTTAACTGAATACCCTGTATTTTTATTTGCTAATCCTGGTAATCTTAAGAGGGCCACAGAACTAAAAGGTTATTTAAGAGAACATGAAATATATGTGACAGTTGGCAACCTGCATATCCTCCCAGTCAGTGCTCCACGACCAATGGAGCATCTCAACCAGGGCCACTGAATGGCTTAAAGGAGAGACAAGACATGGATTCCCAGGGTGCTCGGGGCACTGGGCAGTGCTGGAGAGGCCAAAGCCCCAGAACATCATCATTGGCCTCCGGGGGCCTAGTCTATATCCCCTAGGGTTCTGTGATATGATCCCTGTCTACGTTACCGTGTTAGGAAGTTTCTGTTCTTGCCCCTTCTTTCCTACCTACGCTAAGATCTGCCCCAATTGTTGGGCACTGGTGTGGTTCCAGGCAGAATGTCCACAGAGTTCTCTGGCCCGGCAACATAATGGGGCTCAGCTGTGGTCTCTGAGGCCACGGAGAGTCAGCTAATGGCTGTGATGCTCTGCTGTGCTGGCAGTGACGACAAGAGGCCTCACACCAGCCCCAGATCCCTGCAGATTACTGTAGGAGAGGGCAGTAGTTTTAGTAATAGTAGGATTCTGTAATAGTTAGAAGTCTACACAGTTGGAGAAAGGGAACTGATCATTGGAATGGCTGCCCTTCTGAAGTAAGGAGGGCACATCTTTGAGACGGTTATAAAGAGGAATTTGCAGGAATCGAATTAACTTTAATGAAAGCCAGAATCGAGAACACTTTAATAGAAATGCAAAAGTTGGAGGCCATTAATAAGGACCTGAGCTCAAGAAAAGAGACTTAGAAAAAGATTGAAAGAAGAGTAATATAAATGTCTCAAGTTGGGTCAGTCTTTAAACAATAAATGGTACATCAAAACACCTAAAATTTCAAGTAGCTGTAACTAAAACCACCTTCATTATACATCAGAAAAAAAAATGAAGCATGACTTTAGACAACATTTTAAAAAATGCTTTGAATGAAAATTCCAATCTTAAGGAGAGCATAAAGCTGCTTTCACAGGTAGAAGGATGGAAAAGAAGAGTAACTGAACATTAAACAAAATGCAGTGCTACAAAACTCTAAAGTGACATGTATGTAGTAAGTTACAAAAGTAAAAGATCATATTTCTGGGTGAATTTTGCTAAGGCTGAGTGATCCTGTTCTTAGAAAAGACAGCATGGATTGTGGGAACTGGGAATCCCATAAAACAAATGTATCAGAAAATGGAAACCTCTTAGGAGAATTTTGGAAGAAACAGATTGATGTGACTGAGTAAAACTTTCTCTGATAGGCCGAATAATGCCCCTCCCAAAGATATCCATGTCCTAATCCCCAGAACCTTACATGGTAAAAGGGACTTGACAGATTTGATTAAGTTAAGGATCTTAAGATGGAGAGAGTATCCTGGATGATCTGGGTGGGCCCAATGTAGTCACAAGGGTCCTTATAAGAGGGAGGCAGGAGGGTCAGAGTCAGAAAAGAAAATGATATGATAGAAGCAGAGGTTGAAGTGATGTGCTCATGAGCCAAGGAATGCAGGCAGCTGTAAAAGATTAGAAATGAATTTTCCCCTGGCCTCTAGAGGAAACACCACCCTGCTGACACATTGATTTTAGCCCTGTGAAACTAATTTCATACTTCTGCGGTCCAGATAATAAATGTGTGTTGTTTTTAAGCCATTAAGTTTGTTTTAATTTGTTACAGCAGCCATCGGAAACTAATACACTTCTTTAAAAACTCTTGAAGAAAAATGAAACCAAATGTACACTAAATTAGCTGAAGACAGGATAATCAATGCACTTCAAGACCATATTAAAAGTCTCCAAACTGAGAAAGTTTTGCTGCAATCAGAAAACCAGTTAGAAAGTGAAAAGCAAAAGCTCTAGTAGAAATTTCATGTCCTTCCTGAACTTCATTAAGGAAAAAAAAAAAAAAAAAGCAACTTCATGAAATATTCATTTTAGAGTGAAAAGAGATAGAGGAGAGTCTTTTCCAAAGCAATAGATCAGCCATGCATGTGAAGAGCTGGACACATATAAAATAGAAGTCAAATTCTTTCCGAAAAATTGGAAATAATCACTGGTAATTAGCAATGTCAGAGTATTTCCCATGAGAGAAAAGCCCATGATAGCAGGTAGGGAATACTGATGGTTGAGAGTAACTTTGATGGCTTAAAAAAGAAAAAATGGAAACTTCAGACAAAAATTTGAGTTAGAATTTAATGTGAACATTTTGAAAAGTATTTTTATGTCCCTGAGGTAAATTTGGCATAGGCCTTAGAATACCACTAGGAAGTCTCTGTATGACAGATCTTGAAGAAAGAGGTATAGGATGCTGTAATGGGGCAGGGATCCATGGTCTCATGACTGGTAGGGGGATACCATCCCTACGACCTCAGAAACAGATACAGCAGCTCCTCCACAAGACAAAGAAAGAGCTTGCCCTGATGCTCTTGTATGGCAGATACTGAGGACCTTCCTTTGATTTAACCCTCCCAATATGAGTGGACATTCTGGTCCTCCACCTTATCCTCCCATCAGAAGCCATATGTTACAGAAGGGATGGAAGGGGAAATTTCTAAGAAGAGGATTGCTGACCTGCCCCCTCTCCTAGAAAGCAAGAACAAACCTCTCCAGAAATCCCCTCATTCAAGGGACTTCCATGACCCACAGCATCCTCCACTGGCAATATACGTTTCTACACCAAGCGCTGAATTCAGTCTTCCTCCCCATTCCACCTGAAAACAGAAGTGTTTCAGCTTCTGGGTTGATTCTACCTTCCAATACGCTTACTTCTGAAGATCCAGAACCACAGTAAGATACTTTCTTCTCTCTCTATTAAATTTATTTTGACTTTTTCCCTCTCAGTTTTATTATTAGTTAAGTGATTTTATGTTGACTCAAATGAAAGTTTGATAGAATCATGTCTTTAATATAATGATTTATAACTTTAAGTTATTTAAAGGTGAATTGTGTAAATTAATTGCTTCATCTTACTCTACTTGCAAATAGTATAATTATAGTATTTTTGTTATTGTCAACAACTATACTAAAATAATCCAGAAATAGAACAAATTTTTTTGGTCTTCTAAAATAATTTTGAACTTTTTCTATTTTGACATTACTGCCATTATTTAAGTGACTATACAACAGGTCAAATGGATATTTCATAGATTGTAATTCTTTGGATAGTGATTTATAAATGTATATTATATAAATGAGAATCTTTTGAGTAAATGTTTCCATTTTGCTTGATTTTTAGATAGCGTTATTACAGTATATTTGTTGTTGGTATTTAGCAAGGCTCTTCTGTTGACCCAGAAACATAGCAATTTTTTGTCTCTTCCAAAGGAGGAATTTTTCTCTTGTTTAGTTTCATTGTTACAGTAAAGTGATTATACAAGTCCTCAAATGAAAAATTATAATTTTCAAAAATTAAAATTACAATTTCAATTAAATCTTCAAAAACTAAAATATAAAAATTATAATTCTTAGGATAGCATTTCATAATTGTCATTTATTTAAAAGTGAATTTCATGAGTAAATTGTTTCCTTTTCTTCCATTTCTAGATAGTATATGGATAGTATTTGGATTGATGGAATTTTAAAAGTCTCCTGTAATATAGACACTGGTAAGTGTTTTACAGGGTCATTCTCACATCTGGAGACATTCAAAATTTCAAGTTTGTGTATACCAAAGGCTGAATTTATTCTAGTTATGAGACTAATATGTTTACATAAATAAAGTTTAGTTTAAAGGAATACTTGTTCATGGGCTGCATTGTGTTTAGCGTAAAACTTATTAAACCCCTACCTTGGCTCCCAGGGCTCCCATCAGCGCCTCAAGGGTCCCAGAGTCCTTTATCTCTTTTGCTCACTCTGTTCCCTTGGCCAGAAATGCTTATTTTTCTGTCTTCTATGACTCCTTCTTGTTTAAATAAGAAGTACTTGAAGAAGATCTCACTGACTTCCCAGTTGAAATTAATTCCTCCTGTTCCTCTTTGTTTTCACACCCTATGCTTTCTGTTTTTTCCTGGATAACACTCATGACAATGCGCAGTTATATAATTATGTATGTGATTGTTTGTTGAATGTGCATATTCAACCCACATGTCCATGTCCTCAGAGATCAGATCCATTTTTCATCATTTACTATTTCCAGTGCTTTTAGGGCAGGAGATGGAGGGTATTTAGGGTATTTGGGTGGGACAATTCTTCCCTGTGCATGCACATTAGGCAGGTTTTGCTGCAGTAACAACGATGCATAACATACATAACAAACAGCCTTCAAATCTCAGGACAAAAAGCATTTACTTTTTCAACTGCAGTTCTATCTATCAGTACCCTGGACTTGGCTGGGCTTGGGTTCCAAGTCCGCTCCATTCAGTCAGGTCTGTTTCTTATTCAAAGACCCACGATGATAGAACTATATAGGCTTCTTCTTCTCATGGGGAATGTCCCAAACACAACAGGGCAAGCAGAGCACAGCACACTTCTTCTCTTTTATAATTGAAGTACAGTTGATTTACAATATTGTATCAGTTTCAGGTGTACGGCAAAGTGATTCAGTTATATTTATATACATTTTTCAGATTATTTTCCATTACGTTATCATAAGATATTGAATATAGTTCCCTGTGTTATACAGTAAATCCTTATTGCTTATCTATTTTATGTATAGTGGTTTGTATCCGTAAATCCCATATTCCTAATTTATCCCTCCTCCCCTTCCCCTTTGGTAATCATAAGTTTTCTATGTCTGTGAGTCTGTCTCTGATTTGTATATAGATTCATTTGTATTATATTTTAGATTCCATATATGTGATATTTGTCTTTTTCTGTCTGACTTACTTCACATAGTATGATCATCTCTAGTTGCATCCCTGTTGCTGCAAATGGCAATATTTCATTCCTTTTTAATAGATGAGTAATGCTCCATTCATAAACCAATCATCTGTTGGTGGGCAGGTGGGTGTTTCCATGTCTTGGCTATTGTAAATAGTGCTGCTATGAACATTGGGGTGCACGTATCTTTTTGAATTAGAGTTCTCATCTTTTCTGGATATATGCCCAGGAGTGCATATATGTAGTAGTTCTATTTCAGTTTTTTAAGGAAACCCCATACTGTTTTCCATAGTGGCTGCAGCAATTTACATTCCCACCAATAGTTACATTCTCCACATCCTCTCCGGCATTTATTTTCTGTAGACTTTTGGTTGATCGCCATTCTGACAGGTGTGAGATATGTCACTGTGGTTTTGATTTGCACTTCTCTAACAGCTAGTGATATTGATCATCTTTTCATGCAAAGCACACTTCTTAAAGCCTCAATGTGAACTGAAGTACAGTACTCTCATGTCTGCCCACCTTCCACTAGTCAAAAGAAGTCATATTGACCCAAGTCAATGGAGCAAGGAAGTTAACTCTGCCCACTTGTGAAAATCCTAAATGCATATAACATTTCCTTAGGGGTCTGATAGCAAAGCCCTTCTTATCTTGCTCCACCCCTATAGAGAATCCTTCTCAGCACGGCAGACAATGGAGACTGAACAGGTATTTCATGAATAAACTTATTTACAAGTTGCCCACGAGAATGGTTTTAACAATGTACACAGTGTTTGTGAGTGCTGTTAGTGCTCTTAGCATTAATATAGGACTTTTTAATATTAACAGTGTGATCAGTACAAACAAGTACTGTTTTAACAAGGGAGTGAGTGGTTTTCCTTACAGATGTTGAAATTTTTTTTGAGAAGTCTCTATTCATGTATTGATAGCTTCTCTACTAAGTCTCAGTTTTGAAATCTGTGATACTCTTGCCACATGTACATTAACCACTTATAAGCTTGTTTTTAAATTTTTTTAACGATTATTTTGACATGCATAGTTTATGCAGTTTTATCTCTTGCCCTTTTCTTTGATGGCATAACTAGTCAGCCCTTTTACTGACAAGTTCTGTCCCATAAAATAGACATAGACATATTATAACTTAACCAGTTTATTGTTGCAAGTTTTCATCTTTTTCTTTTATAAATAATATTGTGATGAATATCTTTGTATGTCATCATGATTTCATATAACATTTTTAAAAAGATCTTTAAAAAGGATGGCTCAAGTCCAAGACTATTTCTTAAGTTCTTTACATATTCTGACAACTATTAACCAGAGAGGTTGTCCTACTTTTCATTCTTTTATACACTAGAACCTGCTTGAGCCTAAATATTAACATTACAGATGTTTGGGACTAATTTAATGGTGAATATGTCACCTCATTTTCAGGGCACCACAGGATAAGTAGTGAACTATGAAATTTGAAGAGATTCTTTTAAAGGAAAAACATCAAAAGGATGTTGGGAAACAGAAAGACTAGGTGGGAGAGGTGGCCTGCTCTGGCGAGAAAGTGAAGGGAAGGGTTTGGGAACCAGAGTGAAGACGGGGGAATAAAATGGGGGCCGAGAAGGGGAAGCCACCATGCGGGGTTGCTGCAGGCCTCGCAGCCCACACCCCTCGGGCACACCCCAGGTCTTGCTCTCAGGCCTCTCAGTGCTCGGAGTCTTCAGCTGGAGGAAGCCCAGCGCAGCCCCACGTGGCTGCCGGGCTGCGGAGACAAAGTAGGCCCTGATGGAGGCCTTGCAGACTGGTGGAGCTGCGAGCCCCCTGTGGGCCGCTCGACCCCTTCCTGAGGACGGCGCAGAGGAACTTCTGGTTAATTTATGTTCCCGTTGGATCCCCGGAAAGGGAGGTTTTGAGAGCCCCGAAGCGATTGCCGCTTGGGGAGCACGCCCGGGTTCCGCATCCAAGGTCCGGAAGGTGCCAGTTCTTCTCAGCGTCCGAAGCCCTCGAAGCCCTCGGATCGCCTCTTCTGAGCGGCCCCCGCCCCGCCCCGCGCTTCGGCCGAGCTGTGCCCCGGGCCGGGCCGGTTTGGCCCGGGAGGGCTGTGGTTGCCTCGCGTGGTAAAGCGTTCCCAGCTTCAGGGGTGCCCAGCAGCCGAGAAAGGACTGAGCCCCTCGCGGAGGGCCGGGCTCCAGGGATGTAAACAGGGCGCCTAAGACGCAAATTGAAGGAGGTGCTCAGTCTCCACGTGGCGTGTTTCGCCCCGACTCTTGCGTTAGGAGCCTCGAGCAGCACACGGCCTGGGCAGAGGGAGGGGGCGGGTGGGCGAGCCAGGGGCGTGTAGGACCCCTGCCCAGCCCCTCCGGAGCCCATCAGGCCTTCCTGGGACACCCCCAGGGTCCAAAGGGGGATTCGGACCCTGGCTGGACACTGTCTGTCTCAAGGCAGGGCGTGACAGAGATAACAGCCTTTCCCTGGGGAGAGGAGAGGGATCCATTTCCCTCCAAGGGCCTCAGGACTGCGCTGCAGGGAGCCCCACGCCCCTCAGCAACCTTGCCCCGCGCCCCTCTCACCCTCTGAGAGATCAGTGCTTGGTTGTCACTTTCTGCTAAGCTGGTATTCACAGAGGGCTCTCTGCGCGCTGGGCGCTGCGCTATTAAGACAGTGACAAATACGAGGGGTCAGCTTCAGGGAGGCTCTTCCTTTGCGGTTTCCCCCTTTTCCCTCCGGAGTCTCTCCTTTAATAGACACCCCAAATGCCCGGTGACCAAGCTGATCAGCCTGGCACGGTCCAAACAGGCAGCCTCAGGGACCAACAGTGGACTGGGAATGGTCACCAAACAGCCCTCCCGTATTTTCAAGCACATTAGTGAGCAAGAGGAAATGAAACAAGGATGTACATCAGAACTTCACTATGACTTGAGCGACTTCTCTATTGATTTGGATAATAGTTTCCAAATGTGATTTGTACATGTGTGCGTTGCCCATAATGTAATGGCTACAGACCCAACACACTTTACATTTAATCTGTATTAGCCTTTCCTCCATTAATTTCTTACATCTAGACAGTCAACACAACTATAAATCAAATCCTGATTTGTAGCATTTGCCTATCACTATGTGTAAATACCCATCATAGCCAATTTTAACATGTACTCTGTGTAGTCACTGAATACAGATTTGGGAAGAAATTCACAGTTGCACACCTTCGTATATTATTTCCACCATAAAGATACAATAGACATAACCTCAAGAACATAGACAACAGTAAAATGTAGTAAGATAATTATGTAGAGATAAAATTTGAGTAACTATTACCTTTCCAAGTAAAGTTCATTTAATTGTAAGTGTATGTAATTTAATTTGGGGCTTAAAATTTCAGTAATTTTAACAACGGACTCTCGTTAGCTAGTCTGAGCTATCTCTAGCACATAATCCGGACCCAAAAAGAGAGGTTTTGTGGTTTATATTTCCATCTGTATCTATGTTATCTGGAACTCAAATACAAAAAACAAAACACAAAAATACACAAAAACCAAAATTAACATATACTAACACATACATTTATACATGTATGTATGTATGGATATATACACACACACACTTTTAATAATAGTCATTAACTGAGGGTCTACTCCGTGTCAAGAACTGTACACCTCTCAGAATCATTATTATCTAGTACAAATGTCAGCAAACTACGGCCAGTGGTTCAAATATAGCTTGCCACCTATTTTTTGTACTGCCAGAGGACAATGTATGGTTATTTCACATTTACATGATAAACGATAATCCTTTCTACAAGAGTGGTTGCTTGAAGAGTTGAGAGCAGCATCAATAATCACCTAAAGAACAAGGTAAATTGTTTCCAGTGTTTTTGTATGAATCACTGGATGTTTCTAATAATGCTCAGTTATTCATTTGAGGAATCAATGCAGAATTTGAAGTGACTGAATAATTATTCTCTAAGAATAGTCTGCTTGGAACAACTATAAGTGAAAACATTTTTAAAGAAGTTGAGAAAACACTAATTCAGTACAACCTGAAGTAGAATCTGCTAAGATGTATTTCAACTAATGTTGGTAAAAATAGGTGTGGGAGCATAAGAAGGCATATTTGGATAAATTTACAAAGTGTATGAAAATATAAGGTGTTTAAGTCTATATCTATTAATTTTCTTATTCATCAGAAAGTACTTTCTACAAAATATTTGACTCTATCATGTGTTATTAAACCATCAGTGTCATTGGTGAACTTCATTCACTCTGGTGGGTATTTCTGCGATTTTTCTGGTTAGAAATAGAAGCTGAATATCCTGACTTGTCTTACCACATAGCAGTTTGATGGGTTAGCATTCATAATGTTTTATTGCAATTTTTCAGCTTAAGGACAAGACTGGAATATTTTTCTGAATGAGAATTGTCCTTGGCCTATATTAACGACCAGTGAACAGCCTTGGAAATTAGCTTTTGCTGCAGACTTGATAATATTTCTTAATGAATTCAACGTACAATTATAAGATGAAGTAGTGTTTATGTGTGAAACTTTTACTGTAAGTCACTTGGTTAACTAATGTTATATGAATCATTTGTAATATCTAGTTGCTCTGTTCATTTCCTGTATTGTTAAAAAGTTAAAACAAGAAGATTTCTATTCTCATAAATATTTGGAACAGGTATATTTTCAAAGATCAAACTGCAGCTCCAACAACATTTTTCACCTCTTAGTCAAAGTACAGAGAAAACTTCTTTACTTCAAAATCCATTTCAAAACTTTCCAATTAACTTTTGGAAAAAAAAAAAACCAAAAACTTTCCAATTAAGAAGCTTCCACCTAATCTTTCAATTGGGAATGATCACTTGGCAATGCAATGACATAATGAAAGACAAATATCAAGAGAAAGAGCCGGGCTTCCCTGGTGGCGCAGTGGTTAAGAATCCGCCTGCCAATGCAGGGGACACGGGTTCGAGCCCTGGTCCAGGAAGATCCCACCTGCCGAGGAGCAACTAAGCCCGTGCACCACAACTACTGAGCCTGTGCTCTAGAGCCCGCGAGCCACAACTACTGAAGCCCGTGTGCCTAGAGCCCGTGCTCTGCAACAAGAGAAGCCACCGCAATGAGAAGCCCGTGCACCACAACAAAGAGTAGCCCCTGCACACAGCAACTAGAGAAAGCCCATGCACAGCAGTGAAGACTCAATGCAGCCAAAAGTAAATAAATTAAAAAAAAAAAAAGAGAAAGAGCTGATAGAATTCTATAAATGCCTTCTAAGGCATAAATATGTGCATTTAAAATCATATGCTACCTCCATATGTGAAAAGCCATTTTCAAAGATGAAATCTTTAAAATTTCGTTTCAGATCAGCATTAACGGATGAACATTTGCAATCAATTTTTGTAATGGAAAAGACTAACTTTGAACCCCAATTAAATGAAATTTTATTAAAATAATTCTATAATTGTACTAGATTATTATTATATTTTAAATTTAATCTATAAAACTTAGCAAAAATGTGTTTTTTTCTCTTGTTACATAAGTGCCTTCATATGCTCAATTTTGCCTCTTGGCCAGCAAAACCTAAAATGTTTACTATCCGGTCCTTTACGGAAGAAGTTTGCTGACTTCTGTTCTAGTTGAAAACAAAATTAGTAAGCATATATTGACTCAGACTTCTTTGTGGAGTCACTCTGTTTACTTGATTGCTGCAGGTAATCATGAGTAAAATGTTTTATAAATTTTATAAAAAATCCGTTAGAGGAGTAATAAATGATACATATTCTTCCATTCATATTTAAGTATTTGGCATTAGATATACAGCCACTTAAAATGATAAAAGTAAACAATGTTGCTTGTAATAAAATATTAATTGATGTAAAATTTATTATTATTATTGACATATATTACTGTATGCCTGTGTCATGTAGAAATACTCTGTAAAAACAATTTGTATCTTTCCAGCTCATTATCTTCCAATTAGAGTTATATATACATTGCTATGCATCAATAGGCTGTGCACCAAAATGCAGTTATCAGTCCAAATCACTGCACTGAGATAAGTTGCCTCCATGTTCTCTGTAAAGTTGTCTTCAAGATATATTCTTGTAACAAAGCTGCTTTGGAAAGGTAACGCCTGCCCAGAATAAAATGATCGATGTGTTCTCAGGGAAAAGAGTCACCTATTTTGCATTCAAAAGTTATTGATAGTAAAGGGCTTAATAAGAACATTTATGTTATTGCTTTTTTAGCAAACCATCTATATATCCTAGAGATCAGCATATACATACATGTTACAACTGATATTTCCTTTGGCAATCATTCACTTGTACTCAACAGGACAGGAAAAAATAAAATTTTTTTTTCTGCAGAAATTGGCTTCCTTTGTCTCCATTTGATGTGGAGATTATCATGTGGCTAAGTTCTCTAAAAAAAAATTCTAAAATTTTCAATTTTGCAATGTATATGTTTTCTTACATAACTTACTGAACATAAACATAAACATAGAACTTCTATCCTATGAAGTACAACATGGCCTGAAAATACCCTAACTGTAAGTCTTTGGTAACAGAAATAAATTGCTTCCCTACTTTGTCAATTCCACACTTAAACATTGTATAGTTATGAGTTTCTTACGAGTAAGTATATCTATATGCTTACCTTAAGTCCTTAAACTTTGAAAATCCATTTTAAATCTCAGGTCATTTACATAATACTACACACACACACACACACACACACACACACACATCAGACAAGAGAGAAACTCAAGAACTCAGTTACCTTTTTATTCATTCACTCATTAAGCTTATATTTACTAAATACCTAGTAAGTGCCCGGCATTGTACTAGATGCTTAATTCAGCCAAATAATAGTTGTTGCACTACCTCATTTTCATCCAGGACCCTAATGCACTGATTTTTTTAAGTTTCATAAAACAGAACCAAAGGGGTTATCATTCTTTTAATGAGGGCTTCATATATCATATTTTAGGTATTTTAAGATTATTTTATTTCCCCTAACATAGAATAATTACGCACTAAGGGGACAGCATTGTTTATCTCTCTTCCTCCAGGTTTACTTCTGGTCATCTTTCAAATTTAGCGTGTAAAGTTGAATTTTACTCTAAGGACTAATTTGTTGAACTGGCCTTTGCTTTAGCTTGGATTTTGCAGTATGTTTTCTTATCCGAAGAAGATGAATATATTTAATAGACTTTAAATTGCATCATATTTTATAAGCTCTCTTGTGACCCACTGTTATATGAACCAAACATTATGGTATAATTATTACTTCAGATATCTCAAATGATGATGACTAATTAAATACATATACATTTATCAGTGAAAAAATTTCAATGACTTAATTTCTATTCCCTCTTGAAAGTTCCCATATCTTCTGCAGAAGAGGTTTTAAGAAGGAGCAAGTATCGGAGCAACTGAGAACATGATTTAGCGTTAATATTTCATAGTGCAGTTGAGGGACACGGTTAACTAGAGAAATGCCAACATCCTCCCATCCTCCAAGTAAGTGGGACTCTCGGTTTCACTAAGAAGCTGATGTATAAGGCTCCATGGAAGATGTTGGTCTGTCTTTGTATGTATATCCTATTTATGGTAAAAATTTATTTTATTATTAATTTAGAATAGTGTCATAAAGAGACCATATTTTGTAAAAAAGAATAAAAATCTACCACCCTTTCCTTCACAGAAGCCACAATCTATATAACAAATTCTGCTAAATTCTAATTCACTAGATTTCCATAGGCTTAATTTTAAGATAAATAAGAAATTTTAGCCCTTTGGCCACTTCTACCAAGGGAAAAATTCCCAATATGTTATTCCTGAACCATGATATGAAATGTTTTCACCAGATTGTAGTTAGTTATATTCCATTTGTAATACAAAAACAAACACGTGAAAGAGGTAAAGGGGAAATTTACATCACTTCCATGGTTTGAGAATGAGAGCAATTTACTGATAGCTGAGAGATCCTATGCTAGTCTTTAGTACTATATCATATTAGAGATTTCCCCTACTTACATTCTTGTATTAACATGCCATTTCTTTTTAGAAATGATAGTAATGACAGTGTCATTTCTTTATAGAAATGACAGTGATAGTAACTCATTTATTTAAAGTACTTACTTTGGTTAAATTAGTTGTTTACAAAATGTCTGTTTTTCTTTTCTTTTTTTTTTTTTTTGCTTTGCCATTTATTCCTCTTTGAAATACAAAGGCCCAAGAACCATTGGCTGTGTGGGAGGCAAATACATTGTCCCTCCCAAATCTTTTAACAAAGAATTCCAAGCAGGATGCACCTTGCATTCTGTCCTCACCAAAGATAAGTTTAGCATCCAAAGCACATTAGGATACGGTTGCCATAGATGATGACATTGTGATGTTCCTGTAGCTTTGTGCTATTTGAAAGGTACTGTTAATTAGTTTTCCTTCAAAATATTCCTCCAGGGAAGGGTGGAGCAATAGATTTCTGTGAGTTCTAGGGAGTAATTTATGCAGTAATCTCATGCAAAACAAAGCCTGTTGTTAAACTCGCCTTTGTGTTTCCAAGTACAAGAACCTTTGAGTTCCTGACAATCTAAAATGTTTGGATGATTCAAACTCTCTTTGAATTTGGCTCCGTTCAATATAACTCCTTTTATAAATTTATATAAGCCAATGCCTAATGTAAAGGCTTTGTAACATATTGCTGTCTACAATTTGAAAATAATTTCCTATCGTTTCCAGACAATTGCCCACAAATAACAAGTCATTCTGGGAAAACAAAGCAAAATGGAATAGCAATAGAAATATAAGAAGTGCCTTAAACATAGCAATAGCATTAGAGGCTTTCAAATTTCTTGCTTTATTTTCCATTAGAGGTCAGGGAAGTCTCTTCCCTCACCTTTTATAAATTACATTTCCATATTCCCTCTGTATGTTTCTTCTCAAAAAATGTGACAAGGGAACCCAGGTCCCGCTGTTATTGAAAGAATTAAACAAACCGTTCTTGCCTTAGCTAGGCACTACCTACATACCTAGGAATCCATACAGGACGAGAAATAGTATTAGGATGTTTGTGGAATCAAACTGTTAAAGGCCAGTAAAATATTTTGCTAAAAAAATTAAGAATTGCTATATCCCTTTAAGCAATCAAAACTACACATGTTAAAATAGCAAATACCTTTTATGCTTTTTAAGCAGGACTTTATCATTTTCATCCTTTGAGAATCATGACCCCTGGAGTTGCAGGGAGGCCAGAATCTGCCCAATGGTGATATTGGAATGGCACAGACCACTTTAAGCCCCACTCAGAGAGGTCCTCTTTGACATCTTGTGACAGGTAGCACCTACCCATAATGAACTAGGAAAGTTCTATCCGAATGGGCCTGGGCATTGCTGGTATCTGGTACAAAGGAAGGCTTGGATTTTTACACTTCCTCCCTCCTCAATGTCTGACATCGATGCCAAGGCCAAAACAAAAAGTTTACAAATTTTACACCTCAAAAGGAAAATGAAAACAAAAATTATTGGTAATAGAGTACAATACTTATTACCAGATGGCCTTAACTCCACATAAGAAACTGCCGGATATTGGAGAATAGTCAACAGTACTGTTGAAATAAATTTCTAGGCCCAAGATGGAGCTGCTCTTGCCCAGGGTACCATGACATCACACCAAAACTTAGATAACACTTGTGTCACTCTGAATGCTCTGCTTGACAATACATGCAGTATATCCAGTAGCCAATTCTGAAATACAAAGCCAACTCTATACTTATTTCCTTGTTCATTCTCACCCCAAGCAAGTTTGACTGTATGGCCCCAGCCAATCACATATTTCCTGTATTCTCTTCCTTCTTCTTTATTCTTTACCCTATAAAAATGTCCAGCCTTCTGCCCCATTTTATAGTTCTCCAAATGAAGACTGTCCACTTCATGAAGTGTTAAATAAAGGTTGTTTGCATCATCTAAATTTTCTTCTTTAATAATTTTTTTAACAGTACCCAGTCTAGACAGGAAGAGTATCAGTATTACCTGGGAGCCATTAGAAATGCAGGATTTCAGGCCCCACCCCAAATATATTGAATCACAATCTGCCATTTAACAATATTCCCTAGGTGTTCTGAACTGAATGTTTGTGTCCTCCCAAAATTTATATGTTGAAATCCTAACCCCTCCCAAAGTGATGGCAATTAGAGATGGGGGCTTTTGAAAGGTATTTAGGTCATGAGAGTACAGTCCTATAAATGGGACCAGCGTCCCTATAAATGAGACTCTAGAGAGCTCTCTGGCCATGTGAGGACGCAAGAAGCCTGAGGTCAATGAACCAAGAAGTGGTTCTCAACAGATACCTATTCTATCGGTGATCTTGGACTTCCCAGGTTCCAGAACTGTGAGAACTAAATGTGTGTTGCTTAAGCCACCCAGTATATGGTGTTTTTGTTATAGCTGCCCAAAGAGACTAAAATCCTAGGTGATCAGTATACACATTAAATTTTGAGAAGAAAAGGTAGAGGACTACAGGAGATTTGACCTGAGATCCTCCCCTCTCTAGATGAAATAACTTGCTCAACTAGTTTCAGATAAATGTTACCTACTTGAGTTTCCTTTATCTAATGGAGCTGATAAATTGTGAGAAAAAAATTCATATAGTAGTTCATCAACTTTAATGTGTGGACATATATAAAGCCATATTCTGTTATCTCCAATGGATGTGATAATGAAATCCATTGGCTTCATCTACTTTGTATTGTTTGCATGTTTTACAACACAAAAAGCGTGCGTAAAATTAACTAAACAAGTGCATTTGCATTGAAACAACAAATTATATTCCGTTGTGAAAATTTTGAAACCAACATTAAAACTAATTAAATTTTGACTATTTCAGCATCACTCAGAGGTGACATCCTATATAAGGATCTTGTGCACCTTTAAAAAATAAACCAAATGTATTAAAAACCATTTTAAAATAAATATATGCCAGATAACACTTACAGGAAGAAAGGAGATTATTCCCCCCCCCACACACACAATCCACATGCCCGCAAAAGTTGTTTTGAAATAACTGTTCCATCTTTAGTGGATGAAGATAAGTAAGAACATGGAGCAATTTTCTATTGTGTGTTCAAGTACAAAATCAAGATATTACCAAGGGACATTATTATAATTAGTCGTAAACCCATAAACATGTTATTTTCTAGGTATGCTAGGTATGATGATTCTAATGGATTCCTTGTACATGATTCACTTCCTTGCTCTTGCCGAAAGAGATAGTCCAAAGAAGAGACATTTTAGTTAAATTTGATTAATAGCCTTTGATTCTTTGCAAAACTGGAATTATAAGAGCATAGGTGGATACTTAACAATAAAGACAATGTGGTTTATACAAGAGACTCTCAACGAAATTATTTAGACAAGAGAGTCTTTGGAAGAAAACAGGCAAAATAAAAGTCCTTTAGCATATGCCGTCATATAGAAAATAAGTCAATAACATCCTAAGATGTTAATGCAGAATATTTTATAGAATTACACAGAAAAAAGGCACCCAGGAAAATCTTGGGAACTGAATTATATGCACAAACTTATGTAATAATTTTTTACAAATAACTGATTTTTAAGAAAGAAATGATAACTAAGCTGAAGCATTTTGTATTATCTTTTTGTTAACTATCACTGAAAGTTTTTGTTGAACTATTTCATGATTCTCATCAGTACAAGTACATTCATAGTGTAGAGTTCCCACTGACTTGGTTAAACTCTACAAATCTGGCTTATGTAGAGGTTCTCTTCAGAGACACAGAGAGAAAACTTACCCAACATAAGTAAAAGGCACATATACATCATCTGCTCTACATATAGACATTCATAATCAAAAGGAAAAAACTGTCCAAAGTGCCACAAACTTTATAGGTTGCCCGTGTAATACTGAATGATAATTCATGCTGAATGAATTGTCTTGTCTTTAAAATTCATTTTGAAATGAATTAGTGAAATATGGGAAAAGAAAAATATCAGATTATCTATTAATTGTTTTCTGTGTTTCAGTTACTCTACTAAACACATTCATCATCTCACATGATACTTACAAAATTTCTTTGGGTTAACTATTGTTTTTATCTCCATTTTACAAATCAGAAAAATAGAGCACTGAAAGATTACATTAGTAAACCAAATTCATATACTTCAATATGGTAGAACAAGTCAATTTAAATGAAACAAGATACTATGAGTACAAATGCCTTTCACATATAAATACACCCAGTTAAATTGTATGTGGGTGCTAATTCTGAGCATTTCTGTATCTTTTACCCACGTGAATTTTCCTATAAAAACTATTTTTTCAGAAAGCATATGATTCTGTTTCCAAAAATCTTTATTTATTTAACCCTTTCTCTGTGACTATAATGATTGATTTCTTTGTGATATTTTCATTATCTGGAGAGAAGTCGTGGGCAACAGAGTCATCTGAAAATGAGAACAAAGAGATCACCAATAGAGGAAGCTGCTGGTCACTGATGATTGTTCTAAGATTGTTTTCAGAATGATAATGAAAGCAGAGTCTGAGTTGCATAAATTTGGCAGAAGAAGGCAGCAAATACAGAACATTTTTCAAGAAGCACAGCAGTGAGGAGAAGCAGAGAGGCAGTGATTTAGAGAGGAGTCATAAATTATTTTCTTTTTTATATTAGATATAAAGACTTTAACATTAAAGGAAAGAATGGATCATGCAAAAGGTTTTGAAACTATCAAAAAGAAAAGATGTAATTGAAGGGGCATGATAGAGATGGCACAAATAAAGGGATACAGATGATGAACATAGGTACTGACTTTAGGCTTGGCCAGTGGAAAGGGTATTTCTGCTGAGCTTGTATTTTTAAAAAAAGTAATAATGGGAGAAAATCTCAAAATCACTGTCCTTTGGAGATTAATCTTCAGAAAACGTTGTGGATGGGACAAATTTTATATCTAGAGAACTCTCAATACTTATTACAAAAGTGAACAACCTTTTGCCTATTTTTAAAAATAGGCAATGCCAGGGGCTTCCCTGGTGGCTCAGCGGTTGAGAGTCTGCCTGCCAATGCAGGGGACACGGGTTCGAGCCCTGGTCTGGGAGGATCCCGCGTGCCGCGGAGCGGCTGGCCCCGTGAGCCACAATTGCTGAGCCTGCGCGTCTGGAGCCTGTGCTCCGCAACGAGAAAGGCCGCGATGGTGAGAGGCCCGTGCACCGCGATGAAGAGTGGCCCCCACTTGCCACAGCTGGGGAAAGCCCTCGCACAGAAACGAAGACCCAACACAGCCATAAATAAATAAATAAATAAGCCTTTAAAAAAAAAAATAGGCAATGCCAAAAAAGAATAATAAAAACAAAAACAAAAAAATAGGCCAAAATTTGAAAACATACTTCATCAGAGAGGATATAGGATGGATAATGAGCATGTGAAAAAATGTTCAATATCATTAGCTATTAGGGAAATATAAAATAAAACCATGATGAGGTACCACTACATACCTATTAGAATGGCTAAAAAAAAATCTGACAATACTAAGTGTAGTTGAGGCTGCAGAGCAACTGGAACTTTCATACATTACCAGTAGGAATGCAAATAATAATAATAATAATAATAATAATAATACAACTACTTTGGAAAAGTTTGGCAGGTTTTTGTTTTGTTTTAAGTTAAACATGTACTTACCATGCGACCCACCAGTCCTAATACTGGGTATCTAACCTTAGAGAAATATACACCCATGCTCGTTCAAAAACCTCTACACAAAATTTTACATCAGCCCTATTTATAATCACCTAAAGAGAAAACAACTCAAAAGTCCTTCAGCACTGTGAGAGATAAACAATGGTACATCCATACACTGGAACATTATTCAGCAATAAAAAGGCTCAAATAATTGATATATCTGACAACTTGGATGAATTTCAAGGCATTATGCTGAGTGACAGAAAACAGTCTCAAAAGGTTACATAATCTACAATTACATTTATATGACGTTCTCAAAAAGCTACAGTGATGAAGAACTGAAGAATGATTGCCAGGGTGTAGGGATGGGCGAGGGCATGTCTATAAAGGCATAGAACAAAAGAGTTTTGGGGGGATGGAACTGTTTTGTATCATGATTATTGTAGTGGATATATATTAGAAATCATAAGACAGTACAGCAAAAAAGTAATTTTACTGAATAATAATTTTGAAACATATGTTTCAGGGCTAGTGTGATGAAAGAACATAAAACAAAATGAGAGCTAAATTGCTTTGTAAAATGAAATAATTGGGATTATGCAGTTGTCTTCTGCTGCTGCATAAGTTAAACACAGGGAAAGTTGAAAAGGAGATGAGACAAGGAAGGACTTGCAAAAAACACCCCAGCAATGTAAGGCAAGCCAGCGAAAATTCCCTGCTCCAAGAGCAACCAACAGAAAAATATCCGTTTGTATGTGTTTTCCTCTCTTGTTGGTGATATTTCTCCTCTGTAACTTCCAAATTTCCAATAAAAATTCTGTTCTGCACAGAACTTTCATGTTAGATTTACCTTGGTGAATATAGAAGAAATGGTCTCTGCCCAATTATGTCAGCAGCTGGAGCCACAAGCAAAGAGAAGAGCAGCTGAAGGAAATAAGAAGGTAGAAAAGAATTGAGAATCCAAAGTAGTAGAGAAAACATAGAAAAACACTCCTGTTAAGCAATCATCCACAGTACTGTGATGGCTGCTGCATCGTCCATGAAATGAGATTTATATCTAATCAAGGGAAAGGCTCGGGATCCTGGGGACACTTGGGCTACACACATATAACAAGGAAATAGAATGCCGAGGTACCCTCTGAATTATGCCAGTGGGAACTTCACAAACATGATTTTCATAATTTCAATTGTTTGATATCTCCTATATATAGAAGAAATTTTTCCATGAAGTCAAATACACCCTACTGAGGTGGCATATTATTAGATCTGATTCTAGCAACCATATTACTTACTTTTCCACAACTTTGCAAACTCGCACACTCACTATTTTATTGTAATGTGTTTAATCCTCCATAAAAATCCACTTGGGCATCTGATAAGACATTGAAGATAGCACTGTTCCAAGTAACATCATGAACTGACCGTCTATCTACTGCCTTCGGGTGGCTTGTGCCCTCTGAGGCACAGCCCTTCTCTAAACCAGTAACAGCCCCATAATGTACTGTGAGCTTTTATGCCATCTTCACACTGTCCATTGAAGCATCTCGAAGTTCACTAACGAAAAGGATAGTGTCATTTGTAGTCACTTAAAAGACAATACAGAAGTATGAAAAGTTCTGTGACATGTGAATAGCATAACCCTTTGGCTTTACTGCAGATCTGAGTGAAACAGACAGTGATTTATGGCACTCTGTTATTATTATTATCCTGGCAAGAATATAACTTTTTTGGCTTTTACTTCACTTTTATTCACTTATTTTGAAACTATATATTTTCTTCTATCCCTCACCACCTATTTCTTTTTATTAGGAAAACCATTCTTGCTCTGCTGTAGAATAATTTCCTTAGAGACAATTGCTGTATTACCCTGCTAGAGCTGTCATAACAAAATACCACAGACTGGATGACTTAAACAACAGAAATTAATTTGCTCACAGATCGGAGGTCAGAAGTCCAACCAAGATCAGGGTTGGTTTCTGGTGAGAGCTCTCTTCCTGGCTTATAGCTGCCCCTTCTCTCTGTGTCCTCACATGGCTTCTTCCCTTGGCTCTTGTGGGAAAAGGGCATAAGCTCTGGTGTCTCTTTCTCTTCTTATAAGGACACCAGTCCTATGGGTCAGGGTCCAACCTCATGACCTCATTTAACCTTAATTATCTCCCTAAAGACCTGTCTCCAACTACAGTCACATTATGGGGATAAGGCCTCAACATATGCATTCTAGGGGTACATATTCTGCCCATACCACTTGTATTGTTGAATCCTTTTTACAAAAAAGCTGTTTATTTTCTCTCAACCCTATTTCTTAAGCTTAAGGAGCAGGTTAAGAGCACCCAGGGGTTATTCCTACCCATTCAGTGGCCTGAGTAGCAGGAGCTGCAGACTAGTCTTTGGTGGTGGGCTGAGAACCACCATCTTCAGGAAACTACCGGCTAGGCACAGAGGGCACTTTTTGTCTTCAGACCACTCTGCAACCTCAGCTTGGGTAGCAGTAAACTCAGGAGCTGGAGTGGTCCATTTACCCTGACATTATTCCTTGGTTACAGCCACTTTAGCAATCTTTTCAGTATCCCTGCAGAAGTAAACATCAGGCAAGACCTTTCGAGGCCACTCACAGGCGCATGGTGCCGCGCATGTGCAGAGCTTCCCGGGCCAGCATCCAGCACATCAGACCCACTGAGGGAGCTCTCTTCTTGTTGCTCAGATGGAGATGTCCACATAGCACAGAGGAGAGCCTGTGTCACGCAGAGCAATGTCTGTCTGGGTCCATCTAGCCGAGCTTCCAGGAGTGAAGCAGCCAGCAGTGGGAGTGGCTCCCACAGCAGCAGTAAACATCAGTACAACGCGCTGGCCAATATTCCTGGAGGGTATGACACTGACATCAGCTGAGTTTTCAATGCTAACAATG
Organism: Balaenoptera borealis; assembly: GCF_965194805.1. Classification (NCBI taxonomy): domain Eukaryota; kingdom Metazoa; phylum Chordata; class Mammalia; order Artiodactyla; family Balaenopteridae; genus Balaenoptera; species Balaenoptera borealis. The sequence goes on from NC_138862.1 coordinate 40,102,506, forward strand.
GCATAAGTTGCCAGCAGAAGCTTCTCCCAGGTTCTCTTCCGATTTATGATGCAGATGCCACCACTTTTCCTTTTGTAGACGCACTGTTCAATTTGGAAGTCAAGGTTGGTGCCACCTAAGCAGGTTCCTGCTGCAAGGAATTTGAAGACATCCTCTTACTTCATTTGTAGGACATCGAGGGTTCTGGACATTGTGAAAGTTTCCCTTTGAGGTAAGCTGGGGTCCCAGAACAATGCTACGTGGAATCCTCTCTCAGCAGCACTGAATGTCTCTTTTTTTTTAATGCATCACTCCTGGATTTTAGGGAGAAATTTGCAACAAGGCAGGAATACACCTTCTAAAGGATTCACTTGTTCTTCTATATGACAATTTCTTTTACTGAATATGTGTCTCTGTGCCTTTGCTTCAGTATAACTATGTCCTGAAGGATTCTTGACTTGTCACCCCCTGATTTAGGAAACTGCATAATCTGGTAGTCAAACGTAGCTTTCTGAGCTCCTGAATTGAATAGTGTTTGCTCTTTAACGGCTCTGATTCAGAATCAATAAAACGGCAAAAGAAATGTGCACCATTCATCTCCCTCACATGAAGAGGGTTGTGAGAAAAGGTGTATTTTAGGGATGTGATTTGAGTGTTTTGGCAGCACAACAAACACCGAGATATTCATACTGTTAGAGAAAGGTGAAGTATGTACTATAAAGGCAAAGAAAAGAAGAAGAAGAAGAAGAAAGGAAAGAAATCCCAATATCTGGGTTACCTAATTAGTTGAAAATACTGTAACACTGTAACAGCTCATTGGGCAATTTTGTAATCAGATGAACCCAAAGGGTGAATATGATCAAGTTTATAACAGTTCATTTTCTTTGAATGCAGCTGTATACAACGCCCCAGGAGATTCTAGAAACCATGAAACTACAGCAACTCTTTTAACAACATATTCAGTCTCTAAAATTCATGAGCAGAAACACATATTGTTATGCCTTAAAGGGTAACCATAGACACTATGGAGTCCCTTCCTGAGAGAAAGCAAAGAAGCTGGAAACCTGCCGCGAATGACATCTTAATTGTGTGGCCTTCTTTAAGATGGTCTTTTAAACGTTTTTTTCATTTTTTCTTTGTATCTAAGTTCGTAGGGTTAAACTAATGCTGTGATTGCATTAATTGTTATTTGTCCCCCAGTGACTTTATAGCCAACAAGTGAACATTTAGCACCCACTGATTCTGATTCTTTGTGGAAAATAATCTATTTTGGGGTATTTGCTTCAGTTAAATCTTTTTTTTTTTTTTTTTTTTTTTTTTTAATGTTTCCCTCCATTATTTTATTATGGAGAAATCTGCACCAAGGCAGAACTGGAGCTTCCAAAGAATTCATTTGTCTCCCTATTTATTCTTCCCTGGAAGTTATAAGCCTCTGTGGATAGCAGCCCAGATGGGTGCTAAGGAAGCAATTATGATTAAAAACATGATGGGAATTCAGAGAGCTGCAGGATGTCTGCAAGTATCAAGGACTCTAGTTAAGGGCCTAATCCCACACTCATTATATGGCTTCTTTCTTAAGGTTGTCTACCAGTCAGTAATTACTGGGTTATTAAATACATATATTTAGCCCACCCTTTTTATAGTACACAGACATAGTCTGAGTCAGCTCTTTGAACAGTATTTGATACATTTTGGTTAGACACAACAACATCTGACATTATCTAACAATCTCTTTCCCTTCAATTGAAGGAAATTTACTTTAGAAAATGTAGTAAACAAATGAAGTAAGTCATATGATTTTTCTCAGCGGTGTCTGGCATACACAGTAAATGCAAATTTCTTTCTCTTCCAGCCTCTCTTTCTAAAAGTATATCCCATAGAGAGGGGAGAAAAACCCGTGGTAACTATAATACAAGTAATTTTTTAAATTAAATTTATCTGTTTCAATATTTTTGAAAGGTAGGGAATAAACAGTATCTTAAATAAAGTAAAATTCAGAATTTAAAGCATAATCTGTACCTCAGAGAATATAGTTTTTTGGGGCCTATGTAGTCTTGTTTTATATTGTTTCCATTTCATGAAAAGTTAATGATAATTGTATCTTATTGATGTCAGGAGGTATAGGTAGTAAAATCAACTATTGTTCTCAGTCTAGAGAATCTTTAGGACAAAACAGGGAGTTGAGATCAATGGTGGCTAATGAATTAATTGATGATTATAAAATAAATATTTGTGCTGCGGAGATCAATTAAGGATATACGAGGGACTATAAAAGAACAAAGGAAGTAACGTGGTAATCACTGAGGGAAAGTTTGGCTTCTATAAATACTGTAGCTATTAAGTAACTTTTCAAGACTAGAAGTACCTCAATGCCCCAGCTCTAATTCAGAGCAATGCTGGGTTATTAGAGAGGCACTGACTACCTAAAAAGAGTTATTTATCGTAGGTAAGGTATAAAATCACACCAAAGTTCTGTCTTAGGAAAGATTAAATGTGTACACAGACAAGAATAATTATAATGCTTGGTGACTGCTTAAAGTATCAAAGTGAGGTTAAAAAGTCCTATCACGATTCAGAAGAATAAACTATATATATAGCTGGAGCAATTGAAAGATTAAATGAGAAAGTAGCTCATGAACAGTATGAACTGTGTATGAACTAAGTCTTAAGAAAATGAAGAAAATAGGAAGAGCTTCCTAACAAGCAACAGCAGTGTAAATAAAAGAAGTAAGGCTGGAAAGCAAAGAGATTACCAAAGGATTGGGGCTACTCCATAGAATGAGGTGCTGTCAGACTTGAGGCTGGAAAGAAAAGTGGGTCCAGGACATATATAATACTTGGGATGTCTTTCCTTGTTTTTGCAGTTTGGAGTTGTTCCACTTACAATTGTTATATAACAAATGAATCCAAACTTGAGCTATGGCTTAAAAGAAACATTTCATTATGCTTATGGATTCTGTAGCTCAGAAATTCAGACACAGCACAGAGGGAGTGGCTTGTTCCTGCTCCTTGTAATCTGGAACCTCATTGGAGGTGCGACTTGAAGCCTGGGATGACTTTACTGCTGAGGGCTGGAATCACCTAGCGGCTTGCTCACTTCCGTGTCTGGTGCCTGGAATGGGATAACTTGAGGAACAGGGCTGTGACTGAGCAATGGCACATGGCATCTCCATGTGGCTTGGCTTCTTCACAGCCTGGTGGTCCTGGGTTGTTGGACGTTCTGCGTGGTGGCTCAAGGCTCCAGAAGAAAGTATTCCAGCAAACAATTTAAAAGCTACATGCCCTTTTATGATCCAGCTTCATAACTCACGTGATGGCATTTCCACTCTATTTATTGAAGAAATTCCATAACTGCCCATATTCAAAAGGAGGAAACATTGGACTCATTTCTTGATATAAATAAACTTGGGGGCACCAGTTTTTGTTTTAGTTTTGGGGGAGACACTCTTTTAAAAATCCTCCTGGAAATGAACACTAAATCAGTGTTGAATGAATAAATGATTTGTAGATGAAATATAGTTCTCAGAAATATACATTGATAACTGATATCAGGATAAAGTATTGCTCGAAGTTGGGAGAGAATTAAAATTTAAAGTCTTAATAGACCCTCTCTAAATTAAAAATAGGTACTCTACTAAGTATCAAATTATATTTCTAGTTCTTAAATCTGCCAGGTCGGTTTTAATCTTCTTAGTTTATAGAGAAGGAAATGAAGAACTTACTTGACTTGCTGAAAGTCTTACAACCAATAAACAGCAGAGATCCAATTTCAAGTCAAGTCAGAGTTTTTTAGTGGTTTTTTAGTTTGTTTTTCTGTTTTTTTTTTTCTTCTGTTGAATGCGGTGGGAAACGACAAAAGGGATTCATTGTAAGACACCTTGTGAGGTTAGACTTGACATGACTGCAAATGACGGGATATGGAGGTGCTCAAGGAAACATACAGTTGAAGATAAATCTTTGTTTCCAACACTGTATAATGAGACAGATATTGGTGACGTCCTTCAAAAAATAAAGAATATAGTAGAACAGATTCATAATGTTTGGCAGGAAGAGAATGAAGAAGCAGGACTGGCGACATAATTCATGAAGCCCAGTTCAAAATGAAATTTTACTGAGAATTTCAAGACAATGTTCAAGTGGGAGAACATTAAACCAAGGGCTGAACTCTGTGGTCAGCACAAATCACATTGCCAGGAAGGCAGTTCTGAAAAGAGATCAGTTTGGGGCATGTCCGCTTTTATTTGCTAGAGATATAGTGAAGGTGTATTTACAAAACTGGATGTGAAGAATTATATGATCCTTTATAGATAAGAAAGACAAAATAAGAATGTTAGAAAAATATATCAGATGAAGGAAACTATATCATAGTTAAGAACAAATTGGTTTTTTTTTTAACATCTTTATTGGAGTACAATTGCTTCACAATGGTGTGTTAGTTTCGGCTTTATAACAAACTGAATCAGCTATACATATACATATATCCCCATATCTCCTTCCTCTCGCGTCTCCCTCCCACCCTCCCTATGCCACCCCTCTAGGTGGTCACAAAGCACTGGGCTGATCTCCCTGTGCTATGTGGCTGCTTCCCACGAGCTGCCTATTTTACATTTGGTAGTGTATATATGTCCATGCCACTCTCTCACTTCATCCCAGCTTACCCTTCCCCCTCCCCGTGTCCTCAAGTCCATTCTCTATGTCTGTGTCTTTATTCCCATCCCGCCCTAGGTTCTTCATAATCTTTTTTTTTTTTTTTTTTTTTTTTTTTTAGATTCCATATATATGTGTTAGCATACGGTATTTGTTTTTCTCTTTCTGACTTACTTCACTCTGTATGACAGACTCTAGGTCCATCCACCTCACTACAAATAACTCAATTTCATTTCTTTTTATGGCTGAGTAATATTCCACTGTATATATGTGCCACATCTTCTCTATCCACTCATCTGTCGACAGACACCTAGGTTGCTTCCATGTCCTGGCTATTGTAAATAGAGCTGCAATGAACATTGTGGTACATGACACTTTCCGAATTATAGTTTTCTCAGGGTACATGCCCAGTAGTGGGATTGCTGGGTCCATGGTAGCTCTATTTCTAGTTTCCTAAGGGACCTCCACACTGTTCTCCACAGTGGCTGTATCAATCTACATTCCCATCAACAGTGCAAGAGGGTTCCCCCCTCTCCACACCCTCTCCAGCACTTATTGTTTACAGACTTTTTGATGATGGCCACTCGGACCAGTGTGAGGCAATGCCTCACTGCAGACCTGATCTGCATTTCTCCAACGATTAGTGATGTTGAGCATCCTTTCATGTGTCCACTGGCAATCTGTGTATCTTCTTTGGAGAAAAGTCCATTCAGCTCTTCTGCCCATATTTGGTTTGGGTTGTTTGATTTTTTGATATTGAGCTGCGTGAACTGCTTGTTAATTTTGGAGATTAATCCTTTGTCAGTTGCTTCATTTGCAAACATTTTCTCCTATTCTGAGGGTTGTCTTGTCATCTTGTTTATGGTTTCCTTTGCTGTGCAAAGGACCTAAGTTTCATTAGGTCCCATTTGTTTATTCTTGTTTTTATTTCCATTTCTCTAGGAGGTGGGTCAGAAAGGATCCTGCTGTGATTTATGTCATAGAGTGTTCTGCCTATGTTTTCCTCTAAGAGTTTGATAGTGTCTGGCCTTCCATTTAGGTCTTTAATCCATTTTGAGTTTATTTTTGTGTATGGTGTTAGGGAGTGTCCTAATTTCATTCCTTTACCTGTAGCTGTCCAGTTTACCCAGCACCACTAATTGAAGAGGCTGTCATTTCTCCATTGTATATTCTTGCCTTCTTTTTCAAAAATAAGGTGACCATATGTGCATGGGTTTATCTCTGGGCTTTCTATCCTGTTCCATTGATCTATATTTCTGTTTTTGTGCCAGTACCATACTGTCTTGATTACTGTAGCTGTGTAGTATAGTATGAAGTCCAGGAGCCTGATTCCTCCAGCTCCGTTTTTCTTTCTCAAGATTGCTTTGGCTATTTGGGGTCTTTTGTGTTTCCATACAAATTGTGAAATTTTTTGTTCTGGTTCTCTGAAAAATGCCATTGGTAGTTTGATAGGGATTGCATTAAATCTGTAGATTGCTTTGGGTAGTATAGTCATTTTCACAATGTTGATTCTTCCAATCCAAGAACATGGTATATCTCTCCATCTGTTGGTATCATCTTTAATTTCTTTCATCAGTGTCTTATAGTTTTCTGCATACAGGTCTTTTGTCTCCCTAGGTAGGTTTATTCCTAGGTATTTTATTCTTTTTGTTGCAATGGTAAATGGGAGTGTTTCCTTAATTTCTCTTTCAGATTGTTCATCACTACTGTATAGGAATGCAAGAGATTTCTGTGCATTAATTTTGTATCCTGCTACTTTACCAAATTCATTGATTAGCTCTAGTAGTTTTCTGGTAGCATCTTTAGGATTCTCTATGTATAGTATCATGTCATCTGCAAATAGTGACAGCTTTACTTCTTCTTTTCTGATTTGGATTCCTTTTATTTCCTTTTCTTCTATGATTGCTGTGGCTAAAACTTCCAAAACTATGTTGAATAATAGTGGTGAGAGTGGACAACCTTGTCTTGGTCCTGATCTTAATGGAAATGGTTTCAGTTTTTCACCATTGAGAATGATGTTGGCTGTGGGTTTGTCATACATGGACTTTATTACGTTGAGGTAAGTTCCCTTTATGCCTACTTTCTGGAGGGTTTTTATCATAAATGGGTGTTGAATATTGTCAAAAGTTTTTTCTGCATCTATTGAGATGATCATATGGTTTTTCTCCTTCAATTTGTTAATATGGTTTATCACATTGTTTGATTTGCGTATGTGAAGAATCCTTGCATTCCTGCGATAAACCCCACTTGATCATGGTGTATGATCCTTTTAATGTGCTATTGGACACTGTTTGCTACTATTTTGTTGAGGATTTTTGCATCTGTGTTCATCAGTGATATAGCCTGTAGTTTTCTTTGTTTGTGACATCTTTGTCTGGTTTTGGTATAAGGGTGATGGTGGCCTCGTAGAATGAGTTTGGGAGTGTTCCTCCCTTTACTATATTTTGGAAGAGTTTGAGAAGGATAGGTGTTAGCTCTTCTCTAAATGTTTGATAGAATTCGCCTGTGAAGCCCTCTGGTCCTGAGCTTTTGTTTGTTGGAAGATTTTTAATCACAGTCTCAATTTCAGTGCTTGGGATTGGTCTGTTTATATTTTCTATTCCTTCCTGGTTCAGTCTCAGAGGTTGTGCTTTTCTAAGAATTTGTCCAGTTCTTCCAGGTTGTCCATTTTATTGGCATATAGTTGCTTGGAACAATCTATCATGATCCTTTGTATTCCTGCACTGTCAATTGTTACTTCTTTTTCATTTCTAATTCTATTGATTTGAGTCTTCTCCCCTTTTTTCTTGATGACTCTGGCTAATGGTTTATCAATTTTATTTATCTTCTCAAAGAACCAGCTTTTATTTTTATTGATATTTGCTATCATTTCCTTCATTTCTTTTTCATTTTTTTCTGATCTGATCTTTATGATTTCTTTCCTTCTGCTAACTTTGAGGTTTTTTTGTTCTTCTTCTTCTAATTGCTTTAGGTGTAAGGTTAGGTTGTTTATTTGAGATCTTTTTTTTGTTTCTTGAGGTAGGATTGTATTGCTATAAACTTCCCTTTTAGAACTGATTTTGCTGCATCCCATAGGTTTTGGGTGGTCTTGTTTTCATTGTCATTTGTTCTAGGTATTTTTTTATTTTCTTTTTAATTTCTTCAGTGATCTCTTGGTTATTAAGTAGCATATTGTTTAGCCTCCATGTGTTTGTATTTTTTACAGTTTTTTTCCTTTAATTGATATCTAGTCTCCTAGTGTTGTGGTTGGAAAAGATACTTGATACGATTTCAATTTTCTTAAATTTACCAAGGCTTGATTTGTGACCCAAGATATGATCTATCCTGGAGAATGTTCCATGAGCACTTGAGAAGAAAGTATATTCTGTTCTTTTTGATGGAATGTCCTATAAATATCAATTAAGTCCATCTTGTTTAATGTATCATTTAAAGCTTGTGTTTCCTTATTTATTTTCATTTGGATGATCTGTCCCTTGGTGAAAGTGGGGGATTTAAGTCCCCTACTATGATTGAGTTACTGTCGATTTCCCCTTTTATAGCTGTTAGCATTTGCCTTATGTATTGAGGTGCTCCTATGTTGGGTGCATAAATATTTACAATTGTTATATCTTCTTCTTGGATTGATCCCTTGATCATTAGGTAGTGTCCTTCTTTGTCTCTTGTAATAGTCTTTATTTTAAGAGAATTAAAGAATGAGAATTAAAGAATGAGAATTGCTACTCCAGCTTTCTTTGATTTCCTTTTGCATGGAATATCTTTTTCCATACTCTCACTTTCAGCCTGTATGTGTTCCTAGGTCTGAACTGCGTCTCTTGTAGACAGCATATATACGGGTCTTGTTTTTGTATCCATTCAGCCAGTCTATGTCTTTTGTTGTAGCATTTAATCCATTTACATTTAAGGTAATTATTGATATGTATGTTCCTATTACCATTTTCTTAGTGTTTTGGGTTTGTTATTGTAGGTGTTTTCCTTCTCATGTTTCCGGCCTAGAGAAGTTCCTTTAGCATTTGTTGTAAAGCTGGTTTGGTGGTGCTGAATTCTCTTAGCTTTTGTTTGTCTGCAAAGGTTTTAATTTCTCCATCAAATCTGAATGAGATCCTTGCTGGGTAGAGTATTCTTGGTTGTAGGTTTTTCCCTTTCATCACTTTAAGTATGTCCTGCCACTCCCTTCTGGCTTGCAGAGTTTTTACTGAAAGATCAGCTGTTAACGTTATGGGGATTCCCTTGTATGTTATTTGTTGTTTTTCCTTTGCTGCTTTTAATATTTTTTCTTTGTAATTAATTTTTGATAGTTTGATTAATGTGTGTCTTGGCATGTTTCTCCTTGGTTTAATCCTGTATGGGACTCTCTGTGCTTACTGGACTTGATTGACTATCCTTTCTCATATTTGGGAAGTTTTCACCTATAGTCTCTTTAAATATTTTCTTAGTTCCTTTCTTTTTCTCTTCTTTTCTGGGGCCCCTATAATTCAAATGTTGGTGAGTTTAATGTTGTGCCAGAGGTCTCTAAGACTGTCCTCAATTCCTTTCATTCTTTTTTCTTTATTTTGCCCTATGGTAGTTATTTCCACTATTTTATCTTCCAGGTCACTTATCCGTTCTTCCCCCTCAGTTACTGATTCCTTCTAGAGAATTTTTAATTTCAGTTATTGTGTTGTTCATCATTGTTTGTTTGCTCTTTAGTTCTTCTAGGTGCTTGTTAAATGTTTCTTGTATTTTCTCCATTCTACTTCCAAGATTTTGGATCATCTTTACTATCATTACTCTGAATTTTTTTCAGGTAGACTGTCTATTACCTCTTCATTTGTTTGGTCTGGTGGGTTTTTACCTTGCTCCTTCATCTGCTGTGTGTTTCTGTGTCTTCTCATTTTGCTTTACTTACTGTGTTTGGGGTCTCCTTTTTGCAGGCTGCAGGTTCATAGTTCCTGTTGTTTTTGATATCCGCCCCCAGTGGCTAAGGTTGGTTCAGTGGCTTGTGTAAGCTTCCTGGTGAAGGGGACTAGGGCCTGTGTTCTGGTGGGTGAGGCTGGATCTTGTCTTTCTTGTGGGCAGGACCATGTCTGGTGGTGTGTTTTGGGGTGTCTGTGACCTTACTATGATTTTAGGCAGCCTGTCTGCTAATGGTTGGGGTTGTGTTCCTTTCTTGCTAGTCGTTTGGCATAGGATGTCCAGCACTGAAGGTTGCTCGTCATTGAGTGGAGCTGGGTCTTAGCGTTGAGACAGAGATCTCTGGGAGAGCTCTTGCTGACTGATATTATGTGGGGCCAGGAAGTCTCTGGTGGACCAATGTCCTGAACTCAACTCTCCCACCTCAGAGGCACAGGCCTGACACCCAACCAGAGCACCAAGACCCTGTCAGCCACATGGCTCAGAAGAAAAGGGAGAAAAAATGAAAAAAAGAAAGAAAAAATAAAATAAAATAATGTTATTAAAATAAAAAATAAAAAAATTATTAAAAATAAAAAAATTAAAAACTAATTTAAAAAAAATGAAGAGAGCAACCAAACCAAAAAAACAAATCCACCAATGATAACAAGCACTAAAAGCTATACCAAAAAGAAAAAAAAGAAAACGGACAGACAGAACCCTAGGACAAATGGTAAAACAAAGCTATACAGACAAAATCACACAAAGAAGCATACACCTACAACTCACAAAAAGATAAAAAGGAAATATATATATATATCTATATATAAAAAAAAAGGAAGAGAGCAACCAAATCAGTAAACAAATCTACCAATGATAAACTCTAAATACTAAACTAACAAAACATAAAACCAGAAACAAATTAGATGCAGAAAGCAAACCCCAAGTCTACAGTTGCTCCCAAAGTCCACCGCCTCAATATTGGGTTGATTCGTTGTCTATTCAGGTATTCCAGAGATGCAGGGTACATCAAGTTGATTGTTGAGATTTAATCCACTGCTCCTGAGGCTGCTGGGAGATAGTTCCCTTTCTCTTCTTTGTTCGCACAGCTCCTGGGGTTCAGCTTTGGATTGGCCCGCCTCTGCATGTAGGTCGCCTGAGGGCGTCTTTTGGGAAGTCTGAGGTCTTCTGCCAGCGTTCAGTAGGTGTTCTGTAGGAGTTGTTCCAAATGTATATGTATTTCTGATGTATTTGTGGGGAGGAAGGTGATCACCATGTCTTACTCCTCTGCCATATTGAAGGTCTCCCCAAGAACAAATTGTTTTTAAGCACAGAGTGAAAACTTGTTAAGGATAGAGTGTTAATTTAACTGTTTCTTGAGTGCAATTATTTAGAATCATTTAGGAAAAGTCATCTACTTCAGAGATCCAGTACAGATCCAAGGATAGAGAGGTGCTCTGGAATGGGCTTTACTACTCAAATGTGGTAGACAAAATCTTTATCTAGGAGACAGGATATTGGCTTCCATGAATTTTGCCACTAAGTAGGGGAATGGCCTTTAATAAGATATTTTTCCTCTCTTGTTCTCATATTTTCTCTAATTAAACGGTAGTTTGGCCTAGATGCATTCATTTTACAATTAGTTCCTATTTTATTCTAGGCACCAAACTTAATCCTAAATACTGGTGAATAAAACAAAATTCCTGACATTTTTTACCTACAGAAGCTAAGATTTTAAACGCACATGCAAAATAATGACATATAAGAAACACTACAGTCTAGTTAGACCTAGGTAAGGACTTCAGATCTCCCTCTTACCATTTGTGTTAACTTAATCAAGCTTCTTACCTTTTGTTTCCTTTTGTAATCTGTCAATTGAGAATAATGTTGCTAACTGCCAAGTGATGTTTGATCCCTGTATATTCATGTATGTGATGTGCCTAGCTCAGTGCCTGGTACACAATGCTTACTGAATAGATGTTTAAGATTTTTTCACTCTCTAAATTTTACCCCTCCCTCTGATTATGTATTTCAGGTTCTCAGGCATAGTTCTCTAAGTATCAGGTCATCCATCAAAATAAGGATAGTTCCCTGATCACCTCATCAGGGCATTTCTGAGTACTGTTTAGAGAGCCTGTACAATACAATTTTTTTGACACAAAGTTTAAACTTAAGTCAATTCTTCCTGGCTTCTTTAAAACACGTGATGGTAGTTTGGAGCTCCTTTTCTCTCAATGTGATGATTTTTACTTTTTTTTCCCATAGATCCTCTTGAGAATGTAATAGAAGTATAGAAGTTAAGAGCCCTCTTCCTAGAAAAATGCACATGCACATGGAACATCATACAATCTCACCATGGTCCCAGGCCCCTTGGTCCCCTGAAGTCTTTCCATGCACCCCAAATGGAGAACTCCATAGTATGCCAAACATTTTTTTTTTTTTTTACTACAGAAGACTCAAATTTTAATTTGAAATTCATGAATTCCAAGTGGTCATGGAGCTTGATAAATCATCCTTTACCATTGCTAATATCACAAAGGGAAAACTTTGAATCAATTTGATTTCACAGGCCATGTGTGAATATTGATTTCAGCCCTGCCACCTAGCCTTCTGCACACTGAGTGAAGAGACTATTCTGCCTGCATTTCAAGGTAAGGCTCATCTACCCCAGTGATAAATCAAGGCACTGAAATCCAGGCACATGGGATCCAGCTGTCTCAAACCACATCCTAGGCTGCTCCTTTATGTGTCCAAAAGATGAGTTAAATAATATTGATACTTCTGAGAGTGGTGATGTTTCCCTTGTTGCCACAGAATTGGAACTGCAAGTTATTTGAAGTTTCCAAATCTATGTCAAAAGGTAGATAATTCTGAAAGTCTTACAATTTTGGTCTTTAGAAGTAAAAAATCCTTAAATGTTTAGATCTAAGCAATAGTTGATTTCGTGTAAGTGTAAAGTACATAAAAAGTCTAACCTCTATTAAAGCAAAAATGTAGTATTTTTTTCTGTTTATGTAATGTATCAGCTCTCCATCAGATTTTTATTTCTTTAATATATTTATGGAATATCTACCTTAAATTGGTTTGTGTTCAATTGCCTATGACAGACTATTCTCACTAAATATAATGCTTAATCTCTTTTAGATACATTTTTAGAAGATACTCTTGTATTGTAGACATCATTACCTAATCCAGTCTGAATGTGCTTTTTTAAAATATCTAAAAATACATTTAGAAATATAATAAGAAAATGTTTTAAGATGGTATTGTGTCATGTGTTTTGACTAATTTTCAATAAGGGTATTATTCCTCTTCAAAGGTGTACTGTTTTAGGGATGTTATATTTCAAAACATGTTAAAAATTAACAGTTTAGCTAAATTTTCTGTGAGATTTTAAAGTTTTGATTCCTGTTATATAAAAATAAAACATAAATACTGTCTTCCACATAACCTTCTATGGTAATTACTAAGAAACATTTCTAGGAATGTACATATAATTTAAAAAAAAACAACAGTTCTATTGAAAAGTCCATGTAAAACCTCAAAAAGCAGTTACTGCTTTGGCATGGGTGTAATATTTAATGTCCCCGATGTTAGTAATCTCAAGTTGTGTGTTAAAATCATTGTTCCATGTAACACAGACAAAACATTCAATTTTTACTTTTGATATGCATCAGTTTGAAGTTTCTAAACTCAAATTCAAAATTAGAATTATTATATTGCACCAGAATTAAGTATATAATACTATTGATTTCCAAAATGAAACAAAAAAGGGAACTATTTTTTAATGCTTATCTTCTAATTCAGAAATATAATCTTCAAAAAGTATTTGATACTCGAAACTTCATTCTTCTTCAATGAAGATAACTGGTCTGCACGATATATTCTCTATAGACACTAGATCTTTGCTTTAAAAAAAAATAAAAGTTCACTGAAAGCACACTATATGACAGCAATTAGGTAAATGCATTACACTTATAGTCTGATTTAATCCTCAAAACAACACTATGTGGGAAATGATGTTGCCATTTTAAAGATGAAGAAGGTGAGGCTTACAGAAGGTAAGTACTTCCTAAGACTGGCAGAATGGAGATTTGAAGCTGTGTCCTCCTGACTCCAGATTCTGAGCTCTTCCCCATATCCATTACAAACATTGTGGTCTTAAATGTCTTCTCTAGTCCCACAACTTGTGAAATGTTGCAAAACTATTAAAAATTGATATCTTACTACCTAAAGGCATCATACCACTGTAGTGACAAGTAGGGCTGTGGAACAAGACTGCGTGGATTGGATTCCTGACTCCACACTCAGTGGTTTAAATTAACCTCTCAGTTCTTCAGTTCCTACACCTGCAAAATCAGCATCGTCATAATGATAGTTTCATAGACATATGATGGGAATGAAATGAAATCCATTGAACAATACATGGAAATTACTAAAAAGGGCCCTGGCAGATAATAGATATTCAGTAGATCTTAACTGTTAATACAATTAATTATTATTGTTGAATTATCTTTGCTTCACATGTCATGCTGCCCTACAAAGAATGCAAATTTCTGTTGGATAGAAATCATTTTTTATGTTTTTCCACCTATGTTGAATGTACCTGATTCTTGTTATAGAAACTAAATATATAGGTTGTCTTCCATAACCCTTTAAGGCAACTAACTGTATAATTTTTTCTGGGCATGAGCATTTAATATTGAAAAATATTCCATTCTATGAAAATCCAGCTAAAGTCTAACATATGAACAAAAAGAAAGAAAGGAAGGAAGGAAGGAAAAAGAAAAAAAACTAAAGAAAAGAAAAAAAGCCCTGGAAGCTGGACATTTACATTACCTCTAGGAGTGAAAATAATAATGCCTCCTTCACAGATTCCCTGCCAACACCTTTTCCTTTTTACTGGGCGTACCAAGCTGTTTACCATATGGGTGTTATTTAGCCATTTCAATTGCCCAAGATTGAACTGAATGGCACCCACACAGACACAAATGTCCACACATTTTGTAATTTGAAATATTGAATAATAGTTATTACTATTCCGGATGAAAGACAAATGCTTTACCTTTTCATTTAATATGCTAATAGTATTTGCCAAAATACTTCTTAAGACTCTTTCTTAAACTATTCACAATCTTTGGTTTTTCATCTTAGCAGATATTTTTTAGTTTTCAAGAAACAAATATTTTCATGCATCACGGGTTTTTTTCTCGTAATGAATGGCTTCATGTTTTAAGTTAATATTGCTCCTTGCATTGTTACTTGCATTATTACAAAACATTGCTGTAAACGACAAGCAGAATGATCTAAAGTGAATTTCCTAAAGAATCAAACTTGTTATTTTAATGATATATGATCACACAACTGGCTGCACCCTCCTCTAGATAGAGAAACTATCTTATCAATACAGCCCCTCCATATGTGTTTACTAAACAGAACTCTAAACTTTCAACAAGGTAATAACAGTGTAATGTAAAAAAGTAATGGGAATAAGATAACAGAAGAAAAAGGGGTTATTTCAAATGAATTAATTTTGACTGGAGAGAAGTCAGAAGGTTTCAGTTCATTTGTTAACATTTTCTCTCAAACCTGTTAAAATGGAACATCTTCAAAAAAAACCCGATGGACTGTTAGACTATGATAGGACCACATAAATCATATAATTCATAGTCACTCCCAATACCCAATACTTTTTAATATCATCTGTGTTGATCCTATACTTTGTACAACTGCGTAGAAAGAACGGTGAACAAAGGGCAATTGGAAATCCCTGTCTAATTTAGTCAAATCATTTTACCTGTTTGGCCTTTCTTTGCACTTTTGTAAAATAAAGTAATTGAACTAGAAATCTCTGAGTGCCTTGAAATCTTTAGGCTTCTGGCTTTCTACTTCTGATAGTGAGAAACTCACTATATTTTTTGATAATCCAAAGGAAAGCTCAAATCTTGAGAATATTCTTGACTCCCTGTACCTCTCGCCCATTGCTCCAGTGTATGTCAGTGACCCAAGGCTGACTCCCTCTCTCGCAGCCATTTACATGTCCGCAGGCTTGCTAGTATGCCATCCTCCCCCCATTCTTCTCTTTTCTAATCTAAGTAGAAATAGATAAAAACGTAACATCAATTTTAATGACAACACGTGAACTGCATTCAGTGAAATCTTGAATTTTCGATGTTAAAGGTTTTTGGCTTTAACATTCATGAGGGCTATGTTTTGGTCCAGAAAAAAAAGTGACCATTTAGTTATTTATTTAAACATCTCATTTTCTTCAAACAGATATTTCACAGGGTCTTGTGAATAATTACTCAAAAACACACAACTGACCAATGGTCCTCCTTATGTATTCTTTTTATACTTCTTCAATGGCTTTGGAGAAAATCCATAGTTTCTAACATGTCATAGGGAAACTGATGACCTGACTTCAGCTCACTGCTTTTACTATTTCCCACCTCACAGGTTTTGGTCAAGCACAAAATTGCCTCTGGCTCCTAAGCCAGAAGCTGCTGTTTCTTACTTTCATTTACTGCTTCAAGCTGCTGCTTCTTCACCATCTAATTTATCTTCATTCTTTAAGCCAGCCCCTCAGAAGTCACCCTTTGGCTTTCTTAATGTCACAGGATGAGATTGGGGTCCCTGCTATGATCCCATATCTTTCAGTGCAAATATCATACCATTAAACTTACCACAGTGATTTACAAATACTGCTTCTGGTGATTCTTATTTCTCCTCTAGATTCTAAGCTATTGAGAGTAAGAACTCTGTCTTCCCCATCTCTATATCCCCCAGGCTTAGAACAATGCTTGGCATAGAGCAAGCTCTATTAAGTGTAGGATGAACACCTGAATCAGTACTAAGTATATATCAAATAGGGCAAATTGCCAATATATGATAGATATTTGATCAACCTGTGTAAGAAATACCATTAATCTGTGCAGAATCTGTAATAAAGGCATTACAACAATAAAAAAAAAAATAGGCACCTATTTATATTGCCAGATAATTTGACACTTAACTTGAAGAAACATTGTGACACATGGCGGATGTTTATCATCATCATGTAGAATGTTCCAGTTTCAAAGAGCATCACAAGTGATGCAACTTGAAAGTGGGAGGAAAGCTGCACATCCTTGAAGCCCCCTCCTGGGCTCTGTTGTTGGAAGGGGGTGGAAAATGAGGGAGAAACTCTATAGAGGGCTGTGCATACTTGCCAGGGTAGCTGTGTTCAGCCACTCTCTAGTCCTGCCAAAGTGGAGGTGGTGCATGGAGCATGGTCTGCAAAACAGCAGATGAGGTTGGTTTGGTCCCCATGGAAACCAGATCTCCCATTGAGAAGTAAACATATTTGGTACTTTTATAATCAGAAGCCATCAAAAAGTGAAAAACAATCCATTTTTTTTATACTCATATTGTCTTAGGAGAATAGATATTCGAAGTCAGATTCACCAGAGTATACTTCCATTTCTAACACAGACTTTATCAAGTTATGCCTCTTTGACATAAGAGATTTTAAAAGTTTCTCACTTAGCACTGTGGTTTAGCTCTATACAGAACTACTGGGAATGAAATATAGTAAAATGATCAATATAGCCAAAATGTGTCTCTAAGTATAAAATTGTTCACTCCAGATCTTCACCTACAGGCAGAGACATCTCAGTATCACAAGTCTTCTACAATGAAAATAATGATAAATGAATCTAAATAAACAGGGTCCTTATCGTAGCCCATATGACATCATTTAAAGTGAACCTTTAAAATGTGTGTTACACTTCCAAGTACACTGGAAAAAATTGTATTTAATCCTAATATATTTATTAGGCAGTCTTTAAGAACCATTAGGGAAAATATTCAATCCTGTTCCTTGAAATTTTCCCTCTGAACATTACATTTTCATGTTATAAGTGAAATACTCCTGTACCTATTCTCATTAGTCAGAAGTCTTGACTGATGTAAAAATGAGATACAAGTCAGTAAACATTCAATATGTAGGAAATTCTATCCAACGTCCTGCCACAATAGGAATTTTACAATTTCTTATATAAAATGTAATATGTAGTACAGCTTCACCTATACACTATAATTTTTGGAAAACTAAAACTTTGCCTCCATGATTATATATTTAGGAAGCTAAAACATTGAGATACGAAATGAAAGGTTAGTTCACTAACTAAACATTAGAGTCTAAGTGAAATTAAGCATCTGGATATTCTAAATACTGGGATATTTGCCATATTATAAACAAAGAATTGAGATGACTGTCCCCCTCACATTTAAATATACATCTTTCAGCATTGTCTAAGTAAAAGCAAAATAATAGTACAATTCCCATTACACCCTTTGTAATACATTTACATGTGAAGTCTACAAAATTCTATGTCTAAAACTTGGCAGATTTGTCTAATTAATCCTAGCACACTTGCCAATCTTATATAAGATTGTTCTTTTTACATCATTTATAGAAATTGGCATTCGTGTGTTTCTAATATCTTGTAAACACTAAGAATTCTTGCTGCTGCCTATTTATTAGGTTTGGGTAAATTTTTAAAGGGATGTATTCCAATAAGCTGTGCTGTTGTCGTGGCCGATGATGATACTGTAAAAAATTTTCTAATATTTTTGTTAGAAATGTCAATAGAATTTTGTATCATGTTCCAATATAACATAAAGTTTCAAATTTATTGCAACTATCTTAGCAAACTTTAAAAAAAAAGAAAAGAAAAAACCAAGATTGAAAAAGTAACCATCTCACAGATAAGCACTTTTCATGTGTACATGCTGTTCTGGAACAGAGCATTTCAAATGTGGTCTATGAAACCTGAGACAAGGACAAAACCTCAGCTGCAGGGGTTTTTGATCTTGCTTATTACTAAGATTGAAGGGTCCAGGGATAGGAGGGATTTTTTTCCAGCCTATTTGCCCAAGTTCTTTACAATTACTTTCTTAATACATCACCCTGCTCCAGTACCTGACCACCTACGCAGGCTTCGGACAAGCACATGTTCTAATGCCCTTCTCTAACGCTGACCTTACTCCCTGCCTTAGTCCATTCAGGCTGCTTTGGCAAATTACCACAGATCGAGTGGCTTATAAACAACAGAAATTTATACAACAAGGTCCTACTGTATAGCACAGGGAACTATATTCAATATCCTAGGATAAACCATAATGCAAAAGACTATAAAAAAGGATGTATATATGTATAAAACTTAGTCACTTTGCTGTATAGCAGAAACTAACACAACATTGTAAATTAACTATACTTCAATAAAAAAGAAATTAAAAAAAAGAAATTTATTTCTCACAGTTCTGGAGGCTGGGAAGTCAGAGATCAAGGTGCTGGCAGATTCAACGTCTGGTGAGAACCCGCTTCCTGGTTCAAAGATGGCTGTCTTCTTGCTTTGTCCTCACCTGGTAGAAGGTTTGAATGTGCTCTCTGGGGTCTCTTTTATAAGCACACTAATCTCATAGATGAGGGCTCCACCCTCAAGACCTAATTACCTCCCCAAAGCCCCACCTACCAATACTATCACAACCTCATATCAGGGATTAGGTTTCAACATATGAATTTTGTGGGGACATAAACATTCAGTCCATGCACTCCTTTACCTTACTTCCTTTTGCATGTTCTACACATTTCAGGAAACACTTTTCTCATTGGAAAAGGGAATAATAAAATTAATACACGGATACCATTATCATAGAACCCCAATGTAAAAAGCCATCTAATTCAATGACATTTCCAATTGAAGAATGTCACCATACAATAATATCAAATAAGTAGTTCCCCAATACAGGTGTTTTCTACATTTGGCAAAAAAAAAAAAAAGCGATTTCCAAAATGAGGTCAGACCTGACAGTGGTTTCTTCTCAACTGGCCAAAAATTTGGTTGTGGTGAGTCTTAGAATGTAATTCAATTACCTATAGTCCCTGACTTAAGTAGTTGAGGGATTTTTTTGTTTAAGCACTTCATAGTCACTATCTACTATCAATTATTACATTGGTTAATGTCCAGTGAGGAGACAGAAAACGCACCGGTTATTCTAACAGAGATAACATAGAGAATGGTTAATAGGTTTAAAGTTGATAAAGGTACAAAGGCAAAAATGGAGCACTAAGTTATCGCAGAGGTAGCAACTGTAGGAAACAGCAACCACCTGTAGGGCTAGAGAAACAGACAGAAGATGGTGGAATT
The DNA here is from genome assembly GCF_965194805.1 of Balaenoptera borealis. Classification (NCBI taxonomy): domain Eukaryota; kingdom Metazoa; phylum Chordata; class Mammalia; order Artiodactyla; family Balaenopteridae; genus Balaenoptera; species Balaenoptera borealis. The sequence goes on from NC_138862.1 coordinate 40,122,191, forward strand.
ATTAAAACTTAGAAGATTTGATGACGAGTGTCTGAGCTGGCGCTGGTTCTTAGCTCAGAAAAGGGACTTTGAGCAGCTGGAATTCAGACCTGTGAGGAGAGGGCACTAGCCCACCGATTCTGGTGTTTCTGAAGAGCTGCAGAAGAGGCTGGTTCTAAAAGTATTCCAAAAAACTGCAAACTGGATTCAGCTATTGGAACAAACTACTGCTGTAGGGTGAAGTAGTGAAGCTGGAAAGACGCTGACTGCAGTAGAAAGCCAATGGGAGCAAAGAGGAAACAGCAAGTCCCTTTTTACTTTTTCTAGCTTTCCAGGCTTTCTTTAGCATCCCACTCAGAGTTTAACAGGGAGCAAGCTGCCGACCCAAAAACGTTGTTTGTGGCATCCCAGCCCAAGTATTAACAAAGATTCATATGGCAGTGGGTGTTAAGACTGGGAGACAATCACTAAGTAGCTGGCACACTTACTTCACTGTGCTTTAAATTATTTGTGTAGATAACTATCTCTTTAGCCTAAATATTCCTCCTTGAAAGCAGGAAATATATTTGTATCCATTCCATTCTTAGGCATAGTATTTGATATATAGTTGATGTTAAATAAGTATATGGTTAAGGTATAATGGCCTATATTTATCTGTTTAATATTATCCTGTTAGATACAACAGTTATTCTAGTTTGTAGAAATTTAATTCAAACCCCCCCCCCCAAATAACGCTGGGTCTGTTGGTTATCACTGCCAGCGTTGGGGTAATTGGCAGATTTAATATGCCTTACCTATTTTCATACGAAATTGATGTGAAATACATTGTCAAACAATCCTCTCACTTTAGAGGACATAAAGATCGCCTGGAGAGCTAGTTAAACATGGGCTCCCGGGCCCAGAGATTCTGATTCAGCAGGCCTTATGCAGGACTTGAGAACTTGTGTTTCTAACAGCCTCACAGCTACGCCGATGCTACCCGTCCACGGGCCACATTTTAATTTACACTGCTTTAACAAAAGGTCAGAATGTGGCAGTCTTTAAAAACTGCTTTACACTTCAGTTCAGTAAAACACTTATTGAACACATAGTATGTATAAATCACCCTGTTGGGAAATGCAAAAAATCCAGCAACAATTAAGATATGTTCTCTCAAGGGGTTTATAATTTAATAATTTAGTATAACACCTAGAAATTTTAAATAGGGACTAAAACAGTGTAAGTTCTTTGGGACAAACAGAGGAAGGAATAATAGAAATAGTGGCTTTTTTGTTTAAATCTTTTTTGTTTAAAATACTGCAGCTGACTTTGGGAAATTGATTACAAATCATGCTTTACTCTTTTTTATCTGCTCATGGTAGACGGATAATACGATGAGAATATCCCACTATGCATCTGCTTTATCTGGCTTCAAATATTTCTTTTGTACTCTATCTTCATCACTTAAGTTATTTTGGAGACTACCCTTCACCCAGATCTCCTCTATTCTTCACAACAGAATTTTTAAAAGAATCAAAATAGGGCAAGAAAAGTTGAAATAAGATTCTGAAAGGGGAGTGAAGGAGAAAAGTGAAGGAGCTGAGGATTTCTCTCTTTATCCCTACTCCAAAATGCCAAAATGTTATCATCAGAACACCAGACATGTCCCTCCATGTGCGTTTATGGATCGTGGCATCATGGCCACAGACCGTGTAAACGCAGCCAGCTCTTTTGTTCAGCAAGAAGGGCCAGTGAAATGATGAGGATCAAGTAGGTCAAACCAGTTCCTTCTGTAGTCAAGTACTGGGGGGAAATGTCAGCTTAAATCCAAAACCATAGGCTCATAGGTTTGGATCCTATTTCTCTCGATTCAAATTTTGGATCTCTTTTAGTTGAGCCGTGAGTGACTTAAATGCTGTGCCTCAATTTCCTTGCCTGTAAAATGGAAATTAATATGGTGTCCCTTTCATAGGATTGTTTTGAGGATTTAATGCATTAATTCAGGTAAAGCACTAAAATGCATCTGGCAGTTAGTAGGCACTCAACACATCTCAGTTGTTATTACACTGTTATCTTATGGATGAATCAATAACATCATTGTCTTATACAGAGTATAATTGCACTCTTTACCAAAAAGATATTATTGTAAGACCAACAATTTGGAGGAGTGTATTATTTGTATATTTTTGAAAATGAATGAAAAAAATTTAATTTTTAAAAATATGATGTATAATTGACATATGTTTATCCCCTTTGTTATTCTTTCTCTTACAGAGAAAGGGGAAACAAATAGCTTTAAGAATAATTTAAATAGAAAGATATTTGGATGAATAATGTGATAGGTTGAAAAAGTTTACAAAAATTTAAAAGGACATAATTAATATAGTATGAGCACTGTTTTATCTCAATTTGAGATAATATGTAATATGATAACAATATGTGCATCACAGAACAAGCATTCATATTCTTGTTTTACGGAGTATTGCACCTTTAATCTTTTATTCCCTATTATTTGTTAAAATATTAAAGAGCATTGAACAGGCCAATATTATAATGTAAAATCTTTCCACCTGACAATTAGTTGTGATTGAAACATGGCAAAATGGTGCTAGTACTTAACAACACTAGATATGGTAACTGTAAGGTGACAAGTTATAATCATCTAGATTCGGTCCAGCTCACTCAACAGTGAGTTAGACTCAGTGTCCTTCTTAAAAATGACTCTGCATATTTGACGGTTGTTTGGCAAAGCTATCTCCTTGACTTCTTCACAAAAAAGAATTATCTCACAAATAACAGTGTCTTGGACATACTGTCTTTATGGACTGATACCATACTTCCTTTCACACCATACGCTCATAGTGGAGGGTAACTTAAAACAGATAAGCGTATGTGTCTGTGCCTGCACATGCATGGGTACATGTTTCCCCATCTTGATATTACTGCTTCTTTTACATATCTAAATACATTTACACATGAGGATGTTCTCTGTTCTTTTCATTCTCATGTACCTAACTGCAAACCGCAGAAGCTGACTTTCAGATCTTGGGGTAAAAGGAAGCAGGTCCTGAGTCTGTTGTGGTCCATCTAAGTCAGTATTTCTCAAACTTGATTAAACATTGGAATCTCCTTGGGAACAGAGGGGCTCAAGTTTTTTTGGTAAAAATCTTCCCAGGTGATTATAAAGCATAGCCAAGTTTACGGGCTGTTAGTTTTAAATTAACAACTAGGTATTTCACTTTATCACCACATTCTTGCCACTTTCCCATCCAAACCATTTTACTGGGATCCTGCCAACCTCTGATTAAGACATGTATTGAGTTCATTAGTGATGGCAAAAAGATTTTCTCCCTTATCCTGTAACAGTGAGCATATTTGGGAGATGTCTTCTTAATTCAAAGGAATTAATGATTTTTTGTGCCAACTATATATAAGGCGTCGTGCTAGCTGCCACTGGAAATACAAAGATGAATTTGATGCAGCATTTGCAATCAAGGAGCTTGAAATTTGTGAAAAGAGAAACATATGCACCAAGATTTTTCATATCAGAAAAGCTTTAATGCAGTTTTCTCAACACTGGCTGCACATTTGAATCACCTGGTAAGGTTTTAAAAAATAGTGATGGCCAGTCCCACCACCAGAAATGCTGATATTAAATCTGGACTGCATCAGAAGTCTTTAAGTGTTTCTCTGGTGAGTGATTCTCCAGCATTCAGAGCAAGAAAACAAAGTGTTATGACAATGGGGGAAGGAAAGTTCTTTGAGGAAGTGGTAGCATTTTATTAATAGAAACTACTCGTCATGAGCTTACTATATACTCAAATCTTTACATGGTTTAACTCAGTTATTCATCACAATGACTCTTAAAATGGTGCTGCAATGATACTTTTCTTTTTTTACAACCGAGTAAACTGAGTCATAGAAAAATTGAGTAACTTACCCAAGGCCAACTATGTGGTAGAGCCCAAACTAGAACCCAGGGAGTCTGACTTCAAGGCTTCTTCTCTCAAATACTATGTTATTCTTCCTAAAGAGTGGGAATTTAGGAAGTAAATAAAAGAAAAAACATTGCAGGAAAACATCATAGAGTAACATTCACAGGCAAGGGCTCTGGAGCCAGTCCTGTGTCCGTTTGAACCCAGGCTCTCCCAGCATCATCGCTGATTAGCCAATTACATAGGTTCTCTGTGCCTCAGTTGCCTCGGAGGTACAAGGGATAATAAGAACACTTGTTTCAGAGTTGTTATGAGGATGCAATCAGTTACTACCTTAATATTAGCAATCATAATGACTGTTTTGAGGAAAAAGAGAAACTACTGGGGAAGCTAAAATGCCTGGCTGTGGAATGGTGGGGGGATCTGGTGTGGTAGATCATGGGGAGTAGAGTGGCCTATAGTTAGCATGACTGCAAACCTAGGTTTGTACCTATTTTCTTGTAATAATTGATAGTGCCTGCTTTTCTCTTAAATGTGTCCTGGTTGGGACAATAAAGAGAAGATCTACCATAGCTATAACATACAGACATACCTCGTTTTATTGTGCTTCACAGTTATTGCAGTTTTTACAAATTGAAGGTTTGTGGCAACCCTGTGTTCTCAGATGATAGTATTTTTTTTAGCAATAAAGCATTTTTTAATTAAGGTATGTACATGGTTTTATTAGACATAATGCTATTGCACACTTAATAGACTACAGTATAGTGTAAACATAACTTTTATATACACTGGGAAACCAAAAAATTTGTATGACTTGCTTTATTGCAATATTCACTTAATTGCAGTGGTCTGGAACTGGACCCTCAATATTTCTGAGGTATGCCTGTGTCATGTCGTACCAGCCCAAGTAGAGGGTTTACAGGGAGAACCACTCAGATGGACTTTGAGTTGGAAAGTGCCATAATCAGAAAAAATAAGATCTGTGCTTTATAAAGATAACTCAGGCAGCAGTGTGTTGGATGGATTGAAAATTGTAAAATTTGACAACTTCCAAATGCAAGGTGGTGAAAACACATGCTTTGAAAGATATAGTGGGCACTTGGGGACATAAATCAAGGGGAAAGGACTGAGAATGGGATGTATCCTAGGAAGACTGAATCTTTAATCTTTGAAGCCAGGGATCAAGCCAGGAATTGTTTCATTATTAAGGCCATGTGTAGCCTGAAACACTCAAAAAGACCAGGCCTCAATAAGTTTGGCCAAATTGCCAGTGGTGTGTGGGTTTGGATTTTTCTCACTGAAGGAAATAACAACAATTCAGGCCAGACTAGAAAACACAGGGTCACATCTCAGTGTTTATGGCCCATGGTCTGGGTATGGGGGCTAGGTGGTCAAGCTCAACTGTGTGACGGTAGAAGGAATGGAGAAAGGAGACAAGAAAGAGAAGTGGCTGCTGTCAGATCTTATAAATAGTAACTGCCATTCGTTTGAAGGAACAGGGGAAGGCGGCTCTTAGGAAATGCAGTAAGCCCCTCATCATTTTCCTTACCTTGGTGATTTTCACATGGATAAGATATGTCAGCCCAAGATCCTTTTAAAAGAACATACCACCTCTCACGTAACCTTCCAGAAACATGGCAAATAACAAGTGTGACTGCAGGGTGAAACTATAACTGGAAACTGAAGCAAGAATTTCTGCATTCCTTGCAAGTACCCATAGTTCCTTTAATTATACTCAGGGCTTGTAAACAGGAAAGTGCTTCACAGATGTAGAGAATCCAAGAGGTAATCCAAAAAAATAAAATACATATATGGTCTGGCACCACCAAACCAGATTAAAGGAACATGATTTACTAAGGGAGAGGAATATTTTGGAGAAATTGTAGCAACAATGGAATCATATGCAAAATGCTCCTTTTTTGGGAAAGCTATGTGACTGAGGGAGAGATTGTCAATTTTGATAGATATAACAAAGATGAAAGAAATAAAATGAAGGAAATGACTTATATTTTTAAATTACAACTTTAAAGGAAAAAAATCTATCTACCTATCATCACATTTCCTAACTTTCCTTTGAGAGAGAGAAATAAAAATCCTAGAGTCCATTATTTTTGTGGTGATTATTGAAAATATTTTTACAATTCTCTTCCATCTATTTCTACTATTAAACATCTCCATCTTGTTTTACTAATTCATGTTTGTCTAAATTCTGAGGTTTTATAGACTCTTTAGTATTGCTTTGCCTCTTATCCAGATTTCCATCTATGTAACATTAGGAAATCTCTGATGCCAATATGAAACTCATAAAATTTGGTAGTGAATCAGACCAACAATTTAAGAGGTAGTTTTCAGAGAAAGTCCAGTTGTATTTAAAAACAGCTGCAAAGTACCTTTTCCCCTCAGCATCCAGAAGGCACACATGAAGTTGACTGAGACTGTTAGACTTGCATGAACACAACAAGCTGTTATCTAATTTGTTTTCCCAGAATTCCTCTCACTCTCCCTGGCAGGAAGTCACTGTAGTGACATCTGTTTCTTGTAGAGCTATCAAGAACGATAAGCAGCTTCTTGTGTTGTGTAAGTCATAGATTCTTTCCCCTTTTCTCCAACAGCTAATATGCTCTTTTTCTGCCATATGGAAAAGATAAATACCAGAACTTAAAATATCAGAATAAAAGAGAAATGAGAATGAAACTCTTTGAACACTGACCATGAAGGATATACTTATGGAGTATGTTCAAAGGTGTTGGACTCTTTGTGTTATTGTTATTAGTGACCACATCAAAAATACATTGGCTAGCAAATATTTTCCTTTTTATCACTCTATTCAAAAATTCATATGGACACAAATTGTTAAAACCATACCCCATTTTCGGTTATTTATTGCTATGTAACAAACACCCAAAACTTACTGTTTTGAAATTACATGTTATTATTATCCTAATGAATCTGTGGCTTGACTGAGCTCAGCAGGGTGGTTTCAGATGAAATCTCCCATACCCTTGCAGTGAGATGTCAGCTGGAGATACAGTCTTCTGAAGATCTGACTGGATTAGATAGCCATGATGGCTCACTCATGTGTCTGGCAGTTGATGAAGATTGTTGGCTCTGAGCTTAGCTGGAATTGTAAACTTTAGCACCTCAGACCCACCTCTCCGTGTGGCTTGGGCTTCCCATGGCATGGTAGCTTGATTTCAAGATGGAGTGTCCAAAGAGCAAGTGTCCCACAATACCTAGGCAATAAGAGACAAGTTTCTTATGACCCAGATTCAGAAGTCATGTGGCATCTCTTCTGTCACATTCTAGTGTTCAAAAAGTAAGTTACAGTGCCAACTGAAGTTCAGGAGGAAGGGACCACACAAGAGCCTGGATTCACCAGGAGTCCTCATTGGGGAGCCATCTTTGAAGATCAGTTACCAGATCTCAAATTAAAACTTTATGTAGAAATCAAGAGAAAAACTCAATGTAAAAAAAAATTTTGAATTTAAAGAATTTACAGACTCAGGGCCTAATTTGGTATGGAATACCTAATTTCATTTAATGTCTCTAAGATTACATAATATTGAACTATGCTGAGTTTTATCTTTATGACAATATGTTAACAAAAATATGTTTCATAAATCAAGTTTCACATTACTCCAATTACTGCAATATTTGTATTTTAGGTAAAAATTTTCCTTCTTTTTGAGTATTGATCATTTTAAATAATGATGGCTAGCATTTATTAAGTATTAACAAATGTTTCAGAAATTGTTACTTTCATAAAAACTCAGAAAAGAAGTACTATTATTATTTATCACACTTTATGGCTATATCGATAGAGAGAGGCTCAGAGATTAAGTATTTACAAAGAACCACATAGTTAGTAAGTGGCAGAGCTACAACTTGACCTTAGGGAATATGGATCCAGAGCACATACTCTTAAATATAAGATCTGCTGCAAAGTACTGTACTGAGATACAGTAACACAGTAACTAGTAACATCGTTGTGTTATCCCACAGTGGAATCTAATCTAGGGCAGGGTTTTAGGTGGTATTAATTCCCTCCATCCAAGGAACACCAGAAAACACCTGGAGCTGAATAAGTTGGGTTTGTTTTGCACTGTAGCATGGAAGAACACACAACTTGGAAACTTGTGGTGTCTCTGTAAGAGAGTTTTAGAAATAGCCTATTTTCAAATTGAGCTTTGGTTGGATTACTTTGAGGAGGGCTTAAGAAAGGGGGGATTTGCCCAAGACTAGATGCTGTCAGAAAGTGGGGACAAATCTATGATTGGATATCTCAAAAAATCCTATATATAAGAAGAACAGACTAGGGTGAGGATCAAGCTGTAACTGGTGAAGCAGTAGCAGTTGCTCAAGTTAGTCAGGGGAGGAAGATGCTTGGTATTTTGTGGTTTACACAATGACCTCTTTTTTTGTTGGCACTTAGACAAAATTATGAAATGGTCTTGCTTTTGTCTCACCTTATCATGGTCTCAGAGTGACCTTGTCTGATGTTGGTATTCTTTGAGATTGTTTGTGTCCAGAAAGAGAACAGAATGGCCTAGCTGTGAGGACCATGCCAGCTTTTAAGACACTGAGGCCTTGCTGCTCGTGTCAGGCCTGTTCCTGGATGTCAGGGACTGCTTTTATTATTTCTTAGTGGGCTGATTTTTTCAAGTGAGTATACTATGTCCTATTTCTTTTAGCACATTATTATTTTCCTTTAATACTTAAGGTGCTGAATTAAATATCTAAACAAAGACACTGTATATTTGCAACTTGTAATTTCTAGGTAAATTTAATAAAAATATTTTATTATAGATCATTTATTTTTAACTATCAATATGCAATATGCATCATATTTTTAAATGTTTACTGTTATATTTTGGAGAAACACTTTTCCCAGAAAAAGCAAATCTCTAATTCTTTAATAGAATTAAAGGGGAAATGCTTGCTAAATTGACAGACTGATTTTATATTAATTAGGCATTTGTTTTAGCATTTATGTTAAGCTGCTACTTTCACATTAGAACTGACCCTTGAACAACATGGGTTTGAACTACATGGGTCCATTTACATGCAGAATTTTTTCAATAGTAAATACCACGGTACTATACTGATCCACATCTGTGAACATGGAAGCATGGATACTGAGGAACCGTGTGTAAGGAGGGCAAATTATAAATTATACTCAGATTTTCGAATGCATGGAGGGTTGGTGCCCATAACCCCTGCACTGCTCAAGGGTCAACTGTAATTTCTTTTGGCATCATTTACTATAACATTTATACTGAAAGAAGAAAAACAGGGATTTTGAACAGAGATATATTGAGAAGTCAACACAATATATAAGATTCATAGGAATTCTGCGTTAATTGTTGGTAACATACTGCAATCAAACAAAGACTTTTTTTTTTTACCCACTCGGCCATCTTGGATGACTCGGTTAAATGTCGCTAAGCTTTAAGACAGACTTCAAGAAAGCAGATCGGATACCATTCAGCAGTTGCTAGAATTCAGCATTCAGGTTAAGGAGCATTACAAGGTACTTTGGTAGAAAACAAAAACAAAAAAACTATTCCTAGTTCCTAGAGTACTAAGTCTCATTTCTCTGACTACACAATCCTATTTATCCTTCAAGACTCAGCTTGGTTTTCCAACCCTTTGCTTGAGATAAATGCCCTTCCTTAGAGGCCCCTAAAATCCTGTTCATAATTTTATCATTATTTTGTCTCCACCACTAGACTGTGGACACTTCAAGAATGGTCATTCATCCCCTTATCTTAGTGTCTAACACAATACCTGCCTTCTAATGGATGCTCAAAAAATGCCTATTGAATGAACAAATGAATGAATGGATGGATATTAATTTTTATTTTCAGTTCACAGATACATTGGCTTAAAAAGAATTTTCTTTCTCATAATTAACAAAGTTATAATACTATAATACTATGGTGAAGTAAATTGCAACCTAACTCCATGACAGCATGCAATAAATAGTTTACTTTAAAAATAATTTTTTGGCGCAGTCCCAAAAGTGATGGTGATTGCAGCTGTTGGTCTTACTGCTCCTCCCTTGCCCTAGAGGATCTTCTCTTTTTCTCCCTTTCTGCCATTCCAGCAAACTGCAAACCCTCTGAAAAAAAATGCCTCTGCACCTCTAGCTCCTGCGGAGGTTGGGGTCTTCAGTGGAGTTTCCTACTGCAGGGGGACCTTCTAGATGGTGAAGGAGACTTAGAGACAACCTTCCTCCCCACAAATACATCAAAACGACATCTACATGTGGAACAACTCTTAGAGAACACCTACTGACCACTGGCAGAAGACCTCAGACTTCACAAAAGGCAAGAAAATCCCCACGTACCTGGCCGTGTGGCGGACAGGGTCTTGGTGCTCCGGCCTGGTGTAAGGCCTAAGCCTCCGAGATGGGAGAGCCGAGGTCAGGACACTGGACCACCAGAGACCTCCCAACCCAATGTAATATTAATCAGCAAGATCTATCCCAGAGATCTCCGTCTCAATGCTAAGACCCAGCTCCACCCAACAGCCAGCAAGCTCCAGTGCTGGATGCCCTATGCCAAACAACCGGGAAGACAGGAACACAACCTCACCCATTAGCAGAGAAACTGCCTATGATCATAATGAGGTCACAGACACCCCAAAACACACCACCAGATGTGGCCTTGCCACCAGAAAGACAAGATTCAGCTCCCACCAACCAGAACATAGGTACCAGTCCCCTCCACCAGGAAGCCTGCATAAGCCACTGAACCAACCTCACCCACTGGGGGTGGATATCAAAAACAATGGGAACTACAAACATGAAGCCTGAGAAAAGGAGACCCCAAACAAAGTAAGTTAAACAAAATGAGAAGACAGAGAAATATGAAGCAGGTGAAAGAGCAAGATAAAAACCCACCAGATCAAATAAATGAAGAGGAAATAGGCAGTCTACTTGAAAAAGAATTCAGAGTAATGATAGTAAAGATGATTAAAAAAATCTTGGAACTAGAATGGAGAAAAAGACAAGAAACATTTAACAAGGACCTAGAAGAACTAAAGGGCAAATAAACAATGATGAGCAACACAATAAATGAAATTAAAAATTCTCTAGAAGGAATCAATAGCAGAATAACTGAGGCAGAAGAACGGATAAGTGACCTGGAAGATAAAATAGTGGAAATAACTACCGCAGAGCAGAATAAAGAAAAAAGAATGAAAAGAATTGAGGACAGTCTCAGAGACATCTGGGACAATATTAAATGAACCAACAATTGAACTATAGGTGTCCAAGAAGAAGAAAAGAAAGGGTCTGAGAAAATATTTGAAGAGATTATAGTCGAAAACTTCCCTAACATAGGAAATGAAATAGTCAATCAAGTCCAGGAAGCACAGAGAGTCCCATACAGGATAAACCCAAGGAGAAACGCACCAAGACACACATTAATCAAACTATCAAAAATTAAATACAGAGAAAAAATGTTAAAAGCATCAAGGGAAAAGCAACAAATAACATACAAGGGAAGCCCCATAAGGTTAACAGTTGACCTTTCAGCAGAAACTCTGCAAGCCAGAAGGGAGTGGCAGGACATATTTAAAGTGATGAAAGGGAAAAACCTACAACCCAGATGACTCTACCCAGCAAGGATCTCATTCAGATTTGATGGAGAAATTAAAACCTTTACAGACAAGCAAAAGCTAAGAGAATTCAGCACCACCAAACCAGCTTTACAACAAATGTTAAAGGAACTTCACTAGGCAGGAAACACCAGAGAAGGAAAACACCTACAAAAACAAATCCAAAACATTTAAGAAAAAGGTAATAGAAACATACATATCGATAATTACCTTAAATGAAAATGGATTAAATGCTTCAACCAAAAGACATAGACTGGCTGAATGGATACAAAAACAAAACCCGTATATATGCTGCCTACAAGAAACCCACTTCAGACCTAGGGACACATACACACTGAAAGTGAGGGGATGGAAAAAGATATTCCATGCAAATGGAAATCAAAAGAAAGATGGAGTAGCAATTCTCAAATCAGACAAAATAGAGTTTAAAATAAAGACTATTACAAGAGACAAAGAAGGACACTACCTAATGATCAAGGGATCAATCCAAGAAGAAGATATAACAATTGTAAATATTTATGCACCCAACATAGGAGCACCTCAATACATAAGGCAAATGCTAACAGCCATAAAAGGGGACATCGACAGTAACACAATCATAGTAGGGGACTTTAACATCCCACTTTCACCAATGGACAGATCATGAAAAATGCAAATAAATAAGGAAACACAAGCTTTAAATGACACAATAGACCAGATGGACTTAATTCATATTTATAGGACATTCCATCCCAAAACAACAGAATACACTTTCTTCTCAAGCGCTCATGGAACATTCTCCAGGATAGATCCTATCTTGGATGACAAATCAAGCCTTGGTAATTTTAAGAAACTTGAAATCATATCAAGTATCTATTCTGACCACAATGTTATGAGACTAGATATAAATTACAGGGAAAAAAATGTAAAAAATACAAACAAATGGAGGCTAAACAATATGCTACTAAATAACCAAGAGATCACTGAAGAAATCAAAGAGGAAATCCAAAACTACCTAGAAACAAATGACAATGAAAACACGACGACCCAAAACCTATGGGATGCAGCAAAAGCAGTTCTAAGAGGGAAGTTTACAGCTATACAAGCCTACCTCAAGAAACAAGAAAAATCTCAAGTAAACAACCTAACCTTACACTTAAAGCAACTAGAGAAAGAACAACAACAACAAAAAAACATGCCAAAGTTAGCAGAAGAAATCATAAAGATCAGATCAAAAATAAATGAAAAATAAATGAAGGAAACAATAGCAAATATCAATAAAACTAAAAGCTGGTTCTTTGCAATGATAAACAAAATTGATAAACCATTAGCCACACTCATCAAGAAAAAAAGGGAGAAGACTCAAATCAACAGAATTAGAGATGAAAAAGGGGAAGTAACAACTGACACTGCAGAAATACAAAGGATCATGAGAGATTACTACAAGCAACTATATGACAATAAAATGGACAACCTGCAAGAAATGGACAAATTCTTAGAAAAGTACTACCTTCCAAGACTGAACCAGGAAGATATAGAAAATATAAACAGACCAATCACAAGCACTGAAATTGAAACTGTGGTTAAAAATCTTCCAACAAAACCCAGGACCGGATGGCTTCACAGGTGAATTCTATCAAACATTTGGAGAAGAGCTAACACCTATCCTTCTCAAACTCTTCCAAAATATAGCAGAAGGAGGAATACTCCCAAACTCATTCTATGAGGCCACCATCACTCTGATAACAAAACCAGACAAAGATGTCACAAAGAAAGAAAACTACAGGTCAATATCACTGATGAACTTAGATGCAAAAATTCTCAACAATATACTAGCAAACAGAATCCAAGAGCACATTAAAAGGATCATATACCATGATCAAGTGGGGTTTACCCCAGGAATGCAGATTTTTCGGTATACACAAATCAATCAATGTGATACACCATATTAACCAAGTGAAGGATAAAAACCATATGATACTCTCAATAGATGCAGAAAAAGCTTTCGACAAAATTAAGCACCTATTTATGATAAAAACTCCACAGAAAGTAGGCAAAGAGGGAACCTACCTCAACATAATACAGGCCATATATGACAAACCCACAGCCAACATCGTTCTCAATGGTGAAAAACTGAAACCATTTCCTCTAAGATCAGGAACAAGACAAGGTTGTCCACTCTCACCACTGTTATTCAACATAGTTTTGGAAGTTTTACCCATGGCAATCAGAGAAGAAAAGGAAATAAAAGGAATCCAAATCAGAAAAGAAGAAACTGTCACTGTTTGCAGATGACATGATACTATACATAGAGAAAGATTCTACTAGAAAGCTACTAGAGCTAATCAATGAATTTGGTAAAGTAGCAGGATACAAAATTAATGCACAGAAATCTCTTGCATTCCTATACACTAACAATGAAAGATCAGAAAGAGAAGTTAAAGAAACACTCCCATTTACCATTGCAACAAAAAGAATAAAATACCTAGGAATAAACCTACCTAAGGAGACAAAAGACCTGCATGCAGAAAACTATAAGACACGGATGAAAGAAATGAAAGATGATACAAACAGATGGAGAGATATACCACGTTCTTGGATTGGAAGAATCAACATTGTGAAAATGACTTTACTACCCAAAGCCATGTACAGATTCAATGCAATCCCTATCAAACTACCAATGGCATGTCTCACAGAACTAGAACAAAAACTTTCACAATTTGTATGGAAACACAAAAGACCCCAAAAAGCCAAAGCAATCTTGAAAAAGAAAAACAGAGCAGGAGGAATCAGGCTCCCTGACTTCAGATTATACTACAAAGCTGCAATAATCAAGACAGTATGGTACTGGCACAAAAACAGAAATACCGATCAATGGAACAGGTTAGAAATCCCAGAGATAAACCCACGCACATATGGTCACCTTATCTTTGATAAAGGAGGCAAGAATATACAGTGGAGAAAAGACAGCCTCTTCAGTAAGTGGTGCTGGGAAACCTGGACACCTACATGTAAAGAATGAAATTAGAACACTTTCTAACACCATACACAAAAATGAACTCAAAATGGATTAAAGACCTAAGTGTAAGGCCAGACACTATAAAACACTTAGAGGAAAACATAGGCAGAAAACTCTGACATAAATCACAGCAAGATCCGTTTTGACCAACCTCCTAAAGAAATGGAAATAAAAACAAAAATAAACAAATAGGACCTAATGAAACTTAAAAGCTTTCGCACAGCAAAGGAAACCATAAACAAGACGAAAAGACAACCCTCAGAATGGGAGAAACTATTTGCAAATGAAGCAATTGACAAAGGATTAATCTCCAAAATATACAAGCAGCTCATGCAGCTCAATATCAAGACAACAAACAACCCAATCCAAAAATGGGCAGAAGACCTAAATAGACATTTCTCCAGAGAAGATATAGAGATTGCCAACAAACACATTAAAGGATGCTCAACATCACTAATCATTAGAGAAATGCAAATCAAAAGTACAATGAGGTATCACCTCACACCATTCAGAATGGCCATCATCCAAAAATCTACAAACAAATTCTGGAGAGGGTGTGGAGAAAAGGGAACCCTCTTGCACTGTTGGTGGGAATGTACATTGATACAGCCTCTATGGAGAACAGTACGGAGGTTCCTTAAAAAACTAAAAATAGAACTACCATACGACCCAGCAATCTCACTACTGGGCATATACCCTGAGAAAACCATAATTCAAAAAGAGACATGTACCACAATGTTCATTGCAGCTCTATTTACAATAGCCAGGACATGGAAGCAACCTAAGTGACCATTGACAGACAAATGGATAAAGAAGATGTGGCACATATCTACAATGGAATATTACTCAGCCATAAAAAGACACGAAATTGAACTATTTGTAGTGAGGTGGATGGACCTAGAATATGTCATACAGAGTGAAGTAAGTCAGAAAGAGAAAAACAAATACTGTATGCTAACACATATATATGGAATCTTAAAAAAAAGGTTCTGATGAACCTAGGGGCAGGACAGGAATAAAGACGCAGACATAGAGAATGGACTTGAGGACACGGGGAGGGGGAAGGGTAAGCTGGGATGAAGAGAAAGAGTAGCATTACATATATATACTACCAAATATAAAATAGATAGCTAGTGGGAAGTAGCTGCATAGGATAGGGAGATCAGCTCGGTGCTTTGTGACTACCTAGAGGGGTGGGATAGGGAGGGTGGGAGGGAGACGCAAGAGGGAGTAGATATGGGGATATATGTATACATATAGCTGATTCAATTTGTTATACAGCAGAAATTAACACAACATTGTGAAACAATTATACTCCAATAAAGATGTTAAAAAAAATAATAATTTTCTCACTTATATATGATCTAAAAATCCTTGATGTGAAGTTGCATTTTTTTTCTGTACCCAGAAGACAAAATGTTTTCTAAAGACTGTTTTATTGTTTTGCTTTTGGAATTTTTTTAGAAAATACAAAACAGGTGTGGATCATCTGTAGTCATTTAAAGAAACAAATGAATTTTTTAGTGTATATTTCAAAAAAAACACATGCAGAGTTAGCTTAATTGCCTATGCAAATAAGACAAATATTGGTATTTATAAATACCACATTAAAAGTTGTTAAAATTAATATCATAACTTCAAAAAATGAACTTCAATGTCTAGAGTGCTAATAGTAGAACAAATAAAGCAAACTTGTTAATTCCAGATATATATAGCCAGAAAAACTCATTGAATAATGTTGCTATATATACTGTTATTCAGGACAAATTTATATTTCTTTTGAAGTCAGAACTTACAAAAGAATTTTGGCTCCATAAATTAGCATGTGACAATTATGGAATTTACTTTGTTGTGTTGATTCTTTCCATTGTTAAACTTAACTGGAAATCAACAACAACAAATACTGCCAACCATTCAAGTTGCACCAATCAATAATTCTATAAATTGTTATTCTAAATGGACTAATTTTTGCATCTCTTACAATCTCATGAAAAGTTGTTTGTAAAGAAGATCTTGTTAGACTCCCTAAATAGCTCAAGAGAAATGTAAGGAGAAGATAATCCAAGAAAGAGTTATTTTTCTTTGTTAAAAGAGAAACTTAGAAATATTTTATTCATGCTTCCTGATAAATGTGTTGGAATTGTTTCCATCATGATATAATTAATTTAATAAACCAACTGTAGCCAACTCAATGAAATATAATTTAATTCATTACTTAATTTGGGAAACAGAAGAAACAGTTCAACAAATTTATGTCACTTAAAATTAATTTACATGATTAATAGCAATTTAAAGATTGTAATAATTAATAATTAACCAAGTTAATAATCAATTAAATGAGTAAAACTAAACAAAATTCAAAACTTATAAAATGAACCATAAGAAAAATTTTAAAACATTATATATATATATATATCTTCATGGACCTTTATTATGAGGGGAAACAAAGCCCTAAAATGGAGGTTAGAAACATGTATTTTGGACTTTGTCCCCATAGCTCTTTAGAGTCTCATTTAGAAAAACAGGTATTGTAGTAAATGCATCTTTTTCTACTATAAATACATATGAGACACATGGCAAGTCATTCGGAAATATTTTATGCCATTATAAAAATGAAATATTTCACTGTTAATGGAGATCTCACAGAATTGCCACAAAATGACACTCAAACCCTGATAATTGAAAAAAAATTTTCTTATATTAAAGACCATCCTTTTATCAGAAATTCCCATTGCTAAGCACATAAATATTTAAATATTTTTATCCTATTTATAAGAAATACCCTGTACATTATTAATATAGCAAGTGACGGTTCTTAGCCCAAACCCTCAGGATAATTGACCAAATACTTATTAAATCAGCATTTATGATCTAATTTATGTTGCTGGTGATAATTTGAAGGATTAATATGACTATAACTGACCTCTAGGCCTGGCATATTAGTAATTCACCTTTATTAAATACTTTCTATACACCAGATAGATACTTCATGATAACTTAGACTCAGAGAAGTTAAGTAACTTGCACAACTAGTAAGTGGCAAAGTCGGGATTCAAATCCAGGCACACTGGCTTTCGAACCCACACTTGAACCTCTACGTTGTACTATCTCCCATAGAGCCTCTGGTAGTTCTTTTATAAAATAAGGAAGCCAAAGTCCACTAGGTTAAAATAATTTGCACAAAGCCACATAGTAAATCTTTGTTGATGCCAGAGCAAAGCCCAGGTAGTTTACTCCAAGTCCCAAACTTTTTCCTCTATGACAAACTGTTCCTCACTTCCCCAGAATCCCGTTTCTCTCAGTACCATAAATTTCCATTTCTCTTGTCCTACTCACCCCCTTCTCAGACCTGTGACTATTTCCAGGGGCCAACTAATCTGCTCCATCCATGGGCCACCTTCCTACACCATTCTAGATCCACCAGAGCTTTGGTTTAGGCCATTTGGCCAAAGTGGAAAGACCCTGAACTAGGCCAACTAGATAAAACAGTTGCATTTTCAGGCTGACAAAGGGTTCTGACAAGAGACAAATAATGAGGAGAGTGGGAAATGTTGAAAACATGCAAAACAAGAGAAGAGTGGGGGAAATTAATCTGCACAATAGAGAATGCTTAGAAGAAGAGGAATTTTGTGTTCTGAATATTTGGAGGGTGATGTGCTGTCCATCTTGTAGCTGCCCCTCCAGACCCATTCTCCACTTGTATTCACCCTGTGTCTGGGATGACGACCTCTATAGAGTCTACCGACAGGCCCTCCTTCCTCTGGAAGTGGCAGTCACCAGCAGGACTTTGGAGGGAAGGAGCGTGAGGTCAGGTGTTTATTCCATAGTTCCCTTCTTGTGGCTTGGCTATGAAATTCTTCCAAAGACCCCCTCCAATCAGGCTGCTCTCTCCTTACGCCGTCCTCCCTGCATTCCAGGAACTACCTTCTCCCCTTTCCCCTTCAAACCTACCAGTGATGACGGTTTGTCACGTTGTGAGCCCCAGAGTACTGTACGCTCTCTCGGCAGTATCCACAAGTTCCCGACTGATACAGGAGGTCTGGAAGATAACAGAGAATTCATCATAAAAATATCTCATTGGCAGTAAGTCGAGAATACAGAGAGGCGTATTTCAACCGAGTATTATGAAGATGGATTTTCTGAACAGTATCAGTGCCGTATGTAGTCTGAGGAAACAGTCATCTTCCATCATTTGAAGATAAAAGTCAGGCAATTAAGACTATTTAATAAGGTGAAGACTTCTGAAAGGAGGCCCCAAACTCACAAGAAATCAAGTTAAAAGTAAATATGTAGTTTTTGTTTTGAGTGTAGTGTACTAAGTGCCTTAGAGAGCATTACTCTTTAATAGCCACTCATTTAATAAGGCAGTTTTACTCTAATTTAGGCCCAGTCATTGTATATTATTTTTTAAAAAGAAAGATCAAATATAAAAGAAAAATAAAAACATATAACATTTAATACACTTATTATATACTAGGAACTTTGCTAAATACTCTTTTTTAACATTAGTTTTGTTGAGGTTTAATTTATATAGAATACTATTCAACCTGTTTGGGTATAAAGTTCTGAATTTTGACAAATGTATATAGTCATGTAACCACCACTAAAATTCAGGTATAGAATATTTCCATCACACCAAGGAATTCCTTCGTGCCCATTTGTAATCAATTCCTCCCCAAAACCCTAGCTCTAGACCCTGGATAGCAGTGATCATCTGATTTCTGTACCTGTCAGTTTATAATTTTCCAGAATTTCATATAAATAGAATTGCAACTTATGTAACCTGTTGTGTCTGAATTATTTGCTTTAGCATAATGGCTTTGAGAGTCATCCATACTGTTGCATGTATCAATAGTTTGATCCTTTTATTGATGAGAAATATTCTATTATACCACAATTTCTCTATTTACCTGTTGATTCACTTTAGGGTTACTTCCAGTTTTTGTGATTATGAATAAAGCACTTATTCAGGTAAGGTCTTTGTGGTAACATATGTTTTCATTTCTCTTTGGTAAATACATAAAAATGGGACCATTGGGTCATATGGTAAGTGCATATTAGGAAATTACCAAACTGTTTTCCTTGTGTTAAGTGGTTATACGTACTGGCTCACTTAATCCCCAGAATACTAAATCCTTATTAACTCATTTAAATCTTAGAAAAGAAGAATCTTGGTTTCCTTCCATTTTACAGATGAAAAAACTGAGCCTTAGAGAGATGAAATGACTTGTCTCGGGCTACATTTCCAGTAAATTGTAAGGTCAGGATTAGAACCCAGATATTCTAGCTCATATTTCGAAAACATGACTATAGTGAGTAGCCTGTTATTAAACAAATATTATACTGTGCATCTATTATGCACCAGTTACTGGTCTAGGCCCTGAAAAGTTGAGTTAAAATAAAACTGACAAAACCTCTGTGCTCAGGGATATTGCACCAAATCTTCAAACCCAGTTTAGAGTTAGATGCCAATTACTTGACTAAAAATATACATCCTAGCAGTGCAGGGAAAAACATAGTTTTAAAATCTGGCAGTAGAGGACTGTTTCTAGCCTGGGAATAGGCACACCACTTAGGAGTCAGACTCCCTGATTCTAAATCTAGGCTCTGCTACTTGCCTGGGGAGGCAAACTTAAGTCACATAACTACTCTAAGCCATAGTTTTTTCATTTATAAGATAGGGATAGTCATTTTTATGTAGATTAAATTAGTTAACAGGATACAGGCATTTAGACAGTATCTGGCACATAGTAAGAGCTCAATAAATATTAACTATCAACATTATCAGGGACATACTGTCAATTCCACTCCAAATCCCAAGTTGGCCTCTTGCCTGAAATTCTTTTAAGTTCAGTAAGATCTGTATCTGTGAATGTGTTTGTTTATTTCCTTCCTTGTTCCAGCAGAGTTTAAGACAGCATCTGTCAATATTAGGGAGCTGAAGCTTACCTAAACATAATGAATGATGACATTTGGATTTTCTTTCAACTTTGGAGTTTTAAGATTCAGCTTCACGGTGGTAGAATAATCATACAATAAACCTCACAATTTACTGGAAATGTAGCCCTGGACAAGTCATTTCGTCTCTTTAAGGCTCATTTTTTTCATCTGTAAAATGGAAGGAAATCAAAATTCTTCTTTTCTAAGATTTAAATGAGATAATAAGGATTTAGTATTCTGGGGGTTAAGTGAGCCAGTACTTATAACCACTTAGCACAAGGAAAATAATAATCAGCAGACGCTTCATGCATGATAGTATAGCCAGTAAAAAAAAATATCCCATCTGTATTTGTCGGCCTTTATGCCTGTGTAAAATCACTGAATCCCCTCCATTCCTTTAGTTCTTGTTTACAAAATAAGGAAGTAAGGCTTGGGCAATTAGAACACGTCAGTAGCAAGCTTGGTGCTAAAGACAGAATCAGAATTAAATATTAATAAGGTATTTGTCTCCTTTTTACTTGTCAAACCAAATCAACCTTACATATACACACACGTACATATACCTATATATGTATATATACACACACACATAAATATATATGCACATATACGTATATATATGTATATGGGCATGTATGTGTATGTGTGTGAGGTTGGTTTGGTATGTAACAAATATATGTGTGTGTAAATCATATATATATATATATATATATATTTATATATATAAATAAAATAACATATTTGCATTAAGAGAAAAAGCTCTGTATTTGAATTAATTTTACCTTCCAACTTTAGAGTTTTGGACTCCTTATAACTCCCAATATATTACAAGAACAACTATATTAAATTTTCTTAGTTTTTCTCTGGTTATTAATATAGTATCAAGGACAGGAGGGAAAAAAAGGAAATCTCTAAATTTACTCTAGAAAGATAAAAATTAAAGAGCAAAATCCACAAGTTTTAAATTTTATATTCTCCGTTATAATTAACAATATATATTATAGAAATTATTTCTGGTCAGTTTGAGACAGTTTTTGATAGTTTATCCAGAGTATTCATATAGTGTAAGATAAATCCATTTTGTCAAGGCATGCACACACAAAAACCCTACTATATTTAAAAGAAGAATTCAATAAGCCACCTGAATGAAACCATTACAAATGTGAATTATGCATGTGAAATAGGCTCAGATTCTTTTCAGTGAATTTCTCATCATTTGGATTCACCTGATGTTTGAGCCTTTAGGGTCTTGAAGAAAATCCAGCTTGGAGTGAAATTTAGGAAGGCAGAACAAAGCAGGCAAAGCCAAGTGATGAGAGCTGTCACTAGATCTGCCGTGGGATAAAATTGGCAGGTTTTGCTTGGCTATGGCCACAGGTGGAACATAATTTTGATGGCTTTATCTACAATTCTCTTGAGCATTTTTTTCCACATCATAAAAATCTGGTTCAACTCAGTCTGACAGATGGCTATCTGATTTGTAGAAATGTGGGACCCACTATATCTCAGGACTAAAAGAGACAGGGTCACCAGTCTTCCTGGAAACAAATACAAAGTCAGTAAGTTGTGACACAAGGAAATTGTTTCTTGGTTTCCTCTTTCTTCCCCCAGGCATGCACTATACAAACCATAATATATGCATTGCCCCCTGCAGTTAATCCCATTATCCTGATTAAGCTTAAATAAGGATGGAAGAACCAGATGAGTTGTAGTAACAAATTCTGGAATTACTTAATTGGGTTTTAAATCATTCTCTGTAACATATACAGTGGGACATAGCTCTGTAGGTTCACTGTCACTGAGCTATAAGGGGTACTTGGCTCTGCTCTCCAGGATCAACTGAAAGAGTTGATATTCATGAAATGTTAGTTGAAAGTTACTTTTGAGATATGTGCAGTTTTTATTCAGAATTTGAAACTGGAAACATTCAATCATGAATGTCACAAAATGCTATCACTTTTCGGGGCTTCCCTGGTGGCGCAGTGGTTGAGAGTGTGCCTGCCAATGCAGGGGACACGGGTTCGAGCCCTGGTCTGGGAAGATCCCACATGCCGCGGAGCAACTAGGCCCGTGAGCCACAACTACTGAGCCTGTGCGTGTGGAGCCTGTGCTCCCAACAAGAGAGGCCGCGATAGTGAGAGGCCCGCGCACCGCGATGAAGAGTGGCCCCCACTTGCCGCAACTGGAGAAAGCCCTCGCACAGAAACGAAGACCCAACACAGCCATAAATAAATAAATAAATAAAAATTTTTTTAAAAAATCATTAATTCTATAAAAAAAAATGCTATCAACTTTTCTCCTTTCCTATTGCTCCATTTTCTTGTAAATTGTGTTATCCCTTTAAATGTTTGGAAATGTAAGACCTACAAAGGCTGATTAGAGAGATATAATGGCATCATAGGTAATGAATTATCTTTCAAGAAAGTTCATTTTTAAAACAAATCTGGCTGTAATTTTAAGACTGGTGATCTATACAAATTTGTGTGAGTACAAGTTTTTCACAGGTTTTTCTCTTATCACCTATATGGCCATATGTGATCCCATAGAAGAAAACCAGCTCTGTGCTCAGCCTTTACTGAAGGGCTGGTAGCGCTTTTGTAGTGATGTGCTCTCTGCTGGGAATGTTCTTTTCCTGCAGCTCCCCAAGGATTTGTCCCTCTTTTGATTCAGGCTTCTGCTCAAAAGTTACTTTATCAGACTTCTTTGTCACACCCACTTCCACTGCCTCACTTTCTACCCACGCTCTGTTTGAATATGAGGCACATTTTAAGTGAGAGAGTCGTATAGTTAGAAATAAGAGACTAGAGTTTCAGGGTTAGGGCAGAGCTGGAAACACACATGCATGTGCTTTCTTGGTATCCTAAAGGTATTCTGTAAAGCAAAATTGAATGTATTGGGATTCTGTTTTGTCATTGTTTTTAAACAAATACTTTAGCAACCTAGTTTTGTTTGATTCTCAGAGTATTCTATCATTTGATTTATTACCATTAAATAAAACTTTCTTCCTGCTGAACTCTCTGTACCTAAACTCAGTATTATTAATTGAATTTGCTGTGGAAAATTTCACTTAATAGAGTTTCCTGCAATATGTTACCGTATTTTTTCCCCAGCCACCTGTTCTATAAGTTCTGGAAGCTTTTCCTTTTCTTGGCTAAGACATAAGTCAAACTCGCATCTATTTAGGTGAATTTAAATGATGAGATGTGACAGGGTGAGAGAGTGTCATGGACATATATACACTACCAAATGTAAAATAGATAGCTAGTGGGAAGCAGCCGCATAGCACAGGGAGATCAGCTCGGTGCTTTGTGACTACCTAGAGGGGTGGGATAGGGAGGGTGGGAGGGAGATGCAAGAGGGAAGAGATATGGGAACATATGTATATGTATAACTGATTCACTTTGTTATAAAGCAGAAACTAACACACCATTGTAAAGCAATTATACTTCAATAAAGATGTTTAAAAAAATAAATAAATAAATGATGAAGTTCGATCAAAGACATTTTTTTTTACATATCTAAATATAATGTGAGGAGGGGGCAGAGCAGCATTATTTTTTTCATAACGCTTTTACAAGCAATGGCTTATGAAATCAAGGAGACCTCTAATCAGAACACACAAATATTTCATTTCAGAAAGAAGTACGTTCATCTCTGAGTAACCAGAGGGCAAAAAATCTACTCCAAAAAGGCAAGTGAGATAGTAAGCTAACAAAAAAGCCACAGCAGTAAGGTGTGGGGAGGGGAGGGCAGCAGCAACAACAGAAAGAACTCCTCGCCATCAGTGAGAACACCTGGAATGCTTGTGGAACTGATCTCTGTTGAACTGCTAACCCTGACCTTCCTCTAACCAGGAGGCCTGCAGGTAGGATGCTAGGACCCACCTAGGCTTTAGTATCTAGGCATCTCTACAAACATATCTAGGCATCTACCAAGTCCATCTTTTTCTTGCCCTTTTTTCAAAGAAGAATTAGAGCTGTAAATGATTTTTTTTTTTTTAATTAGAGGAAACAGGAAGAAAGAAAAAGTGAGGGTCAAAAAAATGAAACCAGAGATGAGGTTAGTACATGAAATACATGTAATAAGATCTGGTGAATTTGATCTAGATGGGCTACAATTTTGCCTCTAAAAGCTCTCGAGAAGCCACACAAAGTGGGAAACATAATAAATTATATGATTTAATGGTCCACAAGATTAAAACAAACTAGCTGCTCAGTACTTTTCCAGGTATGGAGAAAATGTTCCCCATAAATAGGACTTGTGTAATATCACAAATAATGTTCTTTCAAAAACAGACTTAATAATAAATATAAGATATTTTAAAGGGCTATTTCTTTTAATATGCTAATGATGTGATGAATCATTACAATGAAATCTGCAAATAACCGAAATAAGGGTCTTCCCTGGACAATTTAATACCATGAGCTGAATGTACTAGAATAGTATTTTTTTCACAGAGCTTTTGGTAATATTGAGCAGTACTACCTCAAAGTACATCCCTTGAGAAGTTTCAGATATTCCAGGCTGCTTGTTATGTGCACACCTTTGTTTTTTCACGTTCAGTCACACTGAAAGCAAATATGACAACTACTTTTTAATGACAAGGGTACTAGTGAGGAAACATGCCTTATTAAACATGCTTCTTTGTAAAGTACTTTATTTGAACTTGTAAAACAAATGGGATTTGCTTAAAAGCGACATAATTATATACTAAAGATAAACCATTAACTGACTTTAGTGAATAGTTAAAGCAAACCTGACACATAATTAGAAGCATATCAGACAAGTATGAGTTTAGCTTTGAATAATAAGCCTGATTCACAAAGAGTTTGTAAATATGGTCTAGTCATAGATGACTCCATCCATGCCATTCCGGCTCTTGAAAAACTGTCCTCTACTTTCCTTTTCTCTTGAATCTGTGTATGTGTCCCCAGAGAATTGAGAACCCACTGTATTTACTCAATATCCAGGTATGATCCTACCAGGGTCCTGCAGTTTGGGAGGTGAATACAGATAAGCCTTCTTTCCTTTTTCTATACTTCCATTCTCTTCTCTCCCCTTCGCTTTTGTAGTCTCTCTTTTCTGCAGCTGCACCTTCTGGACAGGGTAGCACATTTCTACTGAGACTACCTCTCTCTTTTGAGTTTCTCTTTCGCGCTTCTCTTCCCACATACTTGGTCTCTGTCATGCGGTCATTGCTTTTCCTTGTCCTCCTGCGGCCACCTGCCCTGCATTCATGCCTCACTCTTTGTGCCCAGGTGACCCAAGGGGCAAGTTTCAAGGTATTGCTCCCCTGAGTGACTGACCGGTCCCCCACAGACTCCAACTTCCACGTTCAGACTTTTTCATGCTTTGCATTGCAGGAAGTTCTCAACCATGAGAAACTCAGTGTTAGTGGAAAGAAGCCTCTGAATTCTTAGTGAGAGTCACCAAGGAGACAACTGCCCTGTCCCTGGGAATCCAAACAGCTCAACACGTGATACTTTGCTTCTCCATTGGTTTGAAGTGCTCATATCACAGCTACGAGAGGAAAGCAAAGTGGCTTTCTCTCCCTAGGGCTGTGCAAACATCGGGAAAACTTTGATACTTAACGTCAACTCAATGTGTGTTACTCCTGCAAGTTTTTAGTTTCAAGAAGTGAATGCTCAAAAACACACGGATGGAAAAAAGACGCTTTCTAGACAAGTTTCTCAAGGCAGCATAGACTTACCATCCACCAGCCTAGAGAATGAATTAACAACAGCAATAGTATTCGCAGGAAAAAGCACACTCCCAGTCATCTGAGGATATTTTTCCCCCCAAATGGCCATGACAACAAATTTCATGACCTCAGAAACTTCTCTTTCTAGCAATACTGGTATAACGGTTTTCGTTTTAAGAATTAGGCTGTCTTTGAAGTAAATTATCTCCATTAAACAATATGAAAAAAGGTGAATTAATATGATATTCTCTCATATATATAGGAAAAATATTGTTCTATTTTTATGTTAGTATTAATCACATATATTGGCATCCACTGCACAGAACATTCTACCGCTATAGGGTGTCAGAAAGGGAAAAAAATTACATCCCTCTATCCCATTATTTCAATTCTGAGCAAAGTTCCCATAAGGAATGTTACTCTTTGAGAGCCAGTCAGGCATGTTGAGATAGTTCCTTCACATTGTCAGATCACATGGGTACTAATTAGTTTACTGAAAGCAAAGTAATTCTATGAATGGAATTACTCTCTTGATTCAGATAATTAATTGAGGCTCCCACAGGTAACTGGCACCTGGTGAGCAGCTGACATGCTTGGAAGAGCTAGATCCTACACTCAGGGTAAGGGCCATGAAATAATTCGGAGAGATATGGTACCATTACCCCATCAAAAAGCTGAGACCAGCCCAAAAGTACAATTTAACCCATTATTTTCTTTGATACACAATATCCAAAATTGATAGATAAGGTAAAAAAAAGAACAGTAAAGGATGAACTTTAGCAAAGAAACTATGATTAACAGTAACTAACACATATGGTGTTTTTTCTTATAAATGCTTTACAAATATGCATTTAATCCTTACAAATTCCTATGAGGCTCATGCATCATTATTATCCCTAGTTTAAAGATGAGGTGAGCAAGATGGAGAGAAGTTAAGTAAATTGTCTAGTAAATCATCCAAAGATACACTGCTAGTGAATGGCAAAGGGATATTTGAACTTGGAAGCCTGGATCCAGAATCTGTGCTCTTACTTACTCTACTTTAATTCTTATTTAAAAAACAGAATATCAAAAGCACAACCTAATGGGCATAAACTGCACATGATCCTGAACAAACTGTGGTTCTAATGTATTTTGATGTTTACAGAGTTAGGGAGTATTAGTCATTAACAGTAGTAATAGTTCAGTTTACTGAGCAACTACTATGAGTTGAGTATTTTGCCTACATCACTTCTAACAGTAATCTTTCAAAGCAAGTAGTTAATCCATATACATATGGATTATGTATATCTAAAGTTCTTATATATATAAGAACTTTAGAGAAGTTGAATCACTTGCTCAAGTTTTTATAGGCAGTGAGTGGCATCACTTGGATTTAAAACCAAGTGTCTCTGGGTCCAAAGATTGCATATATTCTATGCTTGGATTCCTCTCACTTAAGACTGATAAAAACTTATTTGGTGTCTATAGTCCATATAAGTCTTAGCAAAGTGCCACCAATATATATTTGTCAAACACATTTGGAAATAAACATAATGGAACAAGAAGGAAGAGAATGAAAAACAGCATGAAGATTTTAGTTTAAATTGCATTAAGCTTTCGTCAGCATGGACCAGTGAATGGATAACTAGAAATTGACCCACCACTCCAATTTTAGCTAATGCCATATTTCTTTAAGAATAACTTCCAGATGCTGGCTTGGGTGTCCATTTTGTTATTTCTGGCAAAGAAAATTCTTTTGCATTTTGCCAGCCTAAGAGAGCAGAATCTATTAATCAGTGCCAGCCATGATTTGTTCTTCCAGCATAAAAGCACAGGCCTTTTCTTTGGAATGCTTTTAGTTATAACCATCTTTTTCTCCATTTCTGCCCGCAAGGATGCACATTCATATTTCTATCATGAACTGTGTCAGGGTTTAGTGCTCATCTGTTAATTTAGTGAATTAATTATCATGAATCAGTAAATGGCATACCCCTTAGGGAACATAATAGTCCTTTTAAGGCAATTGTTCTCAAACTTAGGTATGTAATAGAATTACCTGAAGTGTTAATGAAGCACACAGAGGCTAAGCTTATTGAGGTAACATAGGATCTGGGTCTCTGCATTTTTACTAAGTTACCAAGTGATTCTGATACCAAGAAAAGTTTGAGAACCAAACCAAACATGTCCTGTGGTTCATGTCAGCCTTGCCTTTTTTCTGGTTCTCAAAGCTGAGTCAGTGAAGCTTCCCAGATTCATGTCTCCTTCGCTACCCAGTTTCTGAACTGAAGCAGTAGAGTTTAGCAGACATCGCCCTTGCAGATGCAAATGCCCTCTAAGCTAGCTTCTGAGTCACAACTCCTCCCTGTTCATGTACCCAGTTCCCAAGCCTAAACTTAGGTTCTTCTGGACATGGGGGCCCTTCTTCACAATGCCAGCTCTGTGGCCAGAGTTACACGTGGCTCTGGCCAGTCCCACTGCCTGGGTACTGAAATATATCCACTGAAATCCACTTCCAAATAAATATCTCTAAAGCCATTTACCCAGCCTACTTGATTTTTTTCTCAAACTTTGGTTGGTGTTTTAGGCAGCCTCTAAGAGGGCCCCAATGATTCTATCCTCCCTGAATGTACACCATGGTGTAAATCCTTCATGTAGAGTGTTAGCTGAGCTTATTGATTTACTTCTAATGAATAGGAAATGGCAGAAGTGATGGGATGTCATTTCTGAGATGAAGTTATGAAAAGACTGGGGCTCCCATCTTGGCAGTGTTTCTCTCCCACTCTCTCTGTTGGATTGCTCACCCTGGAAGCACACAGCTGCCATGTCATGAGGCAGCCTATGGAAAGGCCTACCTGGCAAGAGACCAACTGCCATAAAACAAGTTGTTGGAAGCAATATTATAGACCTTGTGTGAGCACAAAAACCCCAGTGCACGATTTAAGTCAGGAATCAGCACGATTTAAGCTCAATGAGGAGGGCTCACCTCTCATTCTCATTTTATGGAAGGATATGTCCAAAAGAACAAACCATAGTTAACATACAGCAACTACCCACAAAACAAACTGTTGGAAGAAATAAGATAAACCTTATGTGAGTGTAAAAATCTGTTATATGTATCTGCTGAAACTCCTTCTGGCTTGTTCTAAATATATGTAGCCAACTTCCTGATTTTATACAAAGAGCTTCATTAGTTAAGGGCAAGGAACAGAGAATAAGAAGAGTGAAACACTGTCTTCTTAGGAGTTTTGAAGTTCGTTTGGCACTCATGTGTCTTGGAACAAGAGAGCAACGTTAAAACCGTGACCACACAGAAAGTGCTGTAGAATAAAAATAAAGTATAACATATTGGGAATTATAATAATTGAGCTACAAATTTAACAGAGCAGGAAAAGAAGTTCCAACATTGTGATGATATTGCACAGAACCCAACTTGTGGTTATTTCTAAGAAAAATATCTTAACATTTTTCATATGTAATCAACTTTTTAATCAAGTAATCTCTAAACCCCCAAAACCTTGCAATTTTTAGACTAACATATTTTAAATGTAATTTTATTCTTTTTTTACTTCTTTATAGGCTTACTTCTCAACTATCCTTTTCTAGCTTTCAGATATTTAGCAACTAAGCAATCTTTTTTATAACAGTCAAAATTGTACTTTTTTCTATGTGTAAAAGCTAAATATTACAAACATGCAATTTCCCATTTCCCGACTGAATCCCACGTGTCTTCTAGAAAACAGAACAAAATTAAGTTTACTTCTAGGTCCTCCCCACTTCTGAATATCAACATACTTCAAGTATTCATCTACTCCAATACTACAAGTATTGAGTAGTGTATCCAACTACTCAATTGTATTGAGTACACTATTGTATTGAAATACACTATTTGTGAAATACACAATTGTATTGAAATACACTATTTCAAGTGTATCCAACATGAAAATGGTAATAAAATCTTTTGGAGTCACTGAACAACTTCATGAAAGCAAACGGTATGGTTTTGAAAGCTGTTTTAACTTATTGAATCCTCAAGAGCATGTGTGGCCCCCCCAATCTCACCACTCTTAAAATGTGGTTTATAGAATCATATTCTCTTCTTACTCATAGATTGGCTTTGTCCTACAAATGAAATAATATTATAAATACTGTTCTGTAATTTTCTTTTTTCCTCTTTAAAAGGTTTATCTCCTATATTCCCATGTCATTAAATATATTGTATTTTATTATCTGGATGTCTTATTACTTATTAAACCTATTTCTTACTATTGAATATTTAGTTTGTAATTTTTCAATACGATTAACTCCAGTAAATAGTCTCAAGGACAAATTTTTGTGCATATTTAAGATTATTTCTTTAAAATAAGTTCCTAGAAGTGGAATTGGTAAACCAAAGGCAGGAATATTTCTGAGTCGTTGACATGTATTGCCAAATGATCTTCCAGGAAGCTTTTTAGCACTGTATCTTCTTGTTGGCACTGTAGAAGAATGCCCATTTCCTTATTCACTTACCAATGGTGCTTTGTTGTTGATGCTGTATGCCTGTGTGTTTCCTTTGATTTTTGGCTAATTTTATAGTAGAAAATATAATCTAACTGCCTTTTGTTAGTATTCCTTTGGTTATCTGTGATTTTGAACATTGAAAAATTGTAAATATTTTTAGTGGTTTCATAATATTTCATCCTAGGGAGGTACAAAAAGTGCTCAGTCATTCCCCATTTTTTCCTTACAGATTCCTTCTAAATAATTCCGTTAAAAATGCTGCAAAGGGCTTCCCTGGTGGCGCAGTGGTTGAGAGTCTGCCTGCAAATGCAGGGGACGTGGGTTCGAGCCCTGGTCTGGGAAGATCCCACATGCCGCAGAGCGGCTGGGCCCGTGAGCCACAACTACTGAGCCTGCACGTCTGGAGCCTGTGCTCCACAACAAGAGAGGCTGCGACAGTGAGAGGCCCGCGCACCGCGATGAAGAGTGGACCCCGCTTGCCACAACTAGAGAAAGCCCTCGCACAGAAATGAAGACCCAACACAGCCATAAATAAATAAATAAATAAATAAATAAATAAAAATTAAAAAAAAAAAAAAAAGCCCTCAGTGACCCTACAGGAAACAATATGTACTCCAATCACAGAATCAGAGTTGTTGTAAAAGCTGTTTCAGAAAGACATGTTTAAAAAAAAAAAAGAAAAAAAAATGCTGCAAAAAAAAAAAAATGCTGCAAATAATATTTTTGTATATAATAATAGTTTACACTTCTGTTTATCCTCAGGGTAAATTGCCACAGAAATTAGTAGAAGAAAGAGTATTGCTACGGTGCTTTGAAGAAAGGCTTTACTAATTTATCAGAATGGGAGAGTGTTTGCTGTGGGTTAAATTATGTTAAAAGATATGCTGAAGTCCTAGCCTGGGAACTATGAATGTGAGTTTATTTGGAATTAGAGTTAGATGCTATCAAGTTGAGATGAGGTCATACTGAATTAGGGTGGACTCTAATTCAATGTGATCTGTATCTTTATAAGAAGAGCAGAGACAGAGACACAGAAGAAAGATGACCATGTAAAGACTGCAGCATAGATTGGAGTCACAGGACCACAAACCAAGGAAGGCCTGGGGCTATCAGAAGCTGGAAGAGAAAAAGAAGGATTCTCTCTTCAAGGGAGCATGACCCTATCAACATCTTGATTTCAGACTTCTATTTTGTAGAACTGTGAGAGAATACATTTAAATTGTTTTAAGCCATTCAGTTTGGGGTACTTTGTTACAGCAGCCTGGTCAAATAATATAGTAATATTCTCAAAATATTTGCTAATTTAAAAGATTTGTATTTACCTGTTCTGATTTTCAAAAATATCTGCTAATTTAAATATCAGAATGACATTTAACTGTTCTGATTTTCTTTGAATTTAAAAATTTATGATGTATTCTGGACATTTATGTCTTCTTTTATAAATTGTCTCTCAATATTTTTATATTTTTTCTCTTGTTTATTGTAACTTTAGTGTTCTTTTTCATCAATATATTAAGCTTATCACTTGTTATCTGTCACATTTACTATACATTTTTTCCTTTAGTTTTTGGTTTGCTATATAACTAAGAGCCTAAATATATAAAATAAATAGAAATCATTTCATAATGTTTATAAAATATCTCTGCTTCATAAAAATAGATTGTCAAATTACAACTGACAACAACAAAAATATTTTTTGGTTTCCCTTACTTGATGATTCTGGCATGAGATTCTCTGGAAAATAATACCTAAATTCTATTAAAAGTCTAAAAAGAATGGTCTTTTAGGGGGAAAAGAGAATGAAAGGACTGCATATGTGGTTTTATTTTTGTGATGGGTAGGTTAGGGATAAAGGATATTTTTCCTCATCAGAGACCTTCACATTTACAGCAAAGAATATTTATTACTCTCAAATGAGTAATATGGAGTTAAACTTCCATTAAACACAGCAGAATAGGAAGTTGTGTGATTATAAACAAGGTTAAGAAAAATTAACATTTTTATTTCTTAGAAGAAGGAGGAAAGAATGGAAGGGACAGAAGGAGTGAAAGAGAATGAGAAAAAAAAGCTCTGGAAAACTTTGAAGAAACGAGTAATTGGAATATTTTTAGATAACAAAATAAGTGTCTTGTGATAAACAGATGAAGCTGCAGGTAAGTCATACAAGATCTGCAGGAGTTATGATTCTGTCAGAAGCCTCTCTCTGCGATAAAAGCAAGAGGCCATGATGATAATCACTGTGGGAACCTCTAAGATAAGGATTTATCTCCAAGGATGGCAATAAAAAGCTGACAAGTACAATTTAATTATGATGAAGTAGGTCTTGAATGACTGTAAATCTATCACTGGGATCTGTATAAAAATTAAGATGCAGGAGTATATGCTTTAATTTATAGGATTCTTCTTTAGACTGCTTATAAATCAAAAGAATAGCAGAAATTTCAAGGGCAAAACACACGCTCTGATCATTTTCTGAAGACTTCTTGGGCGGGTTAGGTTTTTTCCTTTGATTCTATAAAGTCAGCCAGCCAGAATTCTCATGCTTACATTTTTCTTTTTTGCCTTATTATGTCCATATTCACAAGGCCTAATGAATAGATACTATACAATGATATGGTGTAGAATCTTAAGATTTAAATGCAATATCTGTGAACAAGGAATCAAGTAGAATCTTGCAAACCTACTTAATAAATAGACCCTAACGTGAAATAATATGTGAACATAGGAGCTTGTTTAGTTATAGATAACTGCACAGATATTTATTCTGTGAAACATTCAGTATTATCTACTTGACTTTCACAATTATAACAAGTAGTCTTAATTATGCTCCCCTCCTTTTAACCAATGCAAAAAATGATTTCGCTTGATATAAGAAAAATAGAAAAACAATGAATAATTTGTTCTCCCCCTTGTCAAAGGAAAATGTTAATCTATAAATCTAATTATGACTAATGATTTTTCTTATGTTACATTTGAGATAAATTGCTTGAATATACATATTATGTTTCAATGTGGGTAAATAGTACAAAAATTGTTACCCAGTTTTTTGCCCAATTCTTATTCTTTACTCACCCAAACCTTTTAAATAACTTTCTATGGTAATGAAATAACCATGTGACAACAAAGACTAGGGAATGTATTAGTGCAGAAGCTTAGAGAGAGCCTACATGAAAAAAGCAGGACTGGAAGACCTAAGGTATGCAGAAGACTCAAGTTGGGGTGTCTTCCTAGTTCACAATAAATTGAGGATTTATTCTTTCTCCCAATCCCACCCCACCACCCTGCTCTGATATAATGGGATCCTATATTTCTGACCACGGTGATTAAGGCAATGGTTTTCAATCAGGGGACAATTTTGTCCACCAGGAGACATTCGGCTACTAGCACTTAGTGGGTAGAAGTAAGGGAGGCAGGTAAACCTCCTATAATACACGGGACAGCCATCCACGATGCATAGTTAGCTGGCTCAGAATGCCAATATGCCTAGGTGACAAACTGGATCTAAGGACAAATCAAGCAAGGTCAGGCAAAGCTCTTTCTTAAGAGCTTTGATTTTGTTTTTTAAATCTTAAAGATGGGAGAATGAAGCTCAGTTTCCTTGCATGACAGAGCTTGGAATATGGAGTCTCGAAACTGCCTCATATGGAGGCAATAGAGGATGAGGCTGAAGCCACCACACAAAAGCAGAGCTGGAAGCAGAAATGTCAGAGCCGGCGCGGGTTTCAGTTCCATTTCTGGCTGCATAGCCCCCAGTTACAATCCAGCTTCTCTCAGTTAGGTTAACCATTTTCCAAATTCTGTATTTAAAGTATCACACTCTTCTTTATAACCTGTCCCTGTGTACAGAGAGTCTAGGGCAAAATGTTGGCCCCAAAGTCATGCCACCCAGGGTGGTGGACCTGCATGTTCCCTGTGTTTCCTCTCAAAGGGGAAAGCTCTCCCACTGACTAACAAGGGTCCTCCAAGCCTTTCATTCCACTGCCTATGCTTATATGGCGTAAGGCATCCTCAGAGGGCAGGGACAGGCCATTGTCAGGCTACAGCAATTGTTAAAGCAGCAAATGTGTATGAGTTATGCTCTGTGAAGCTGGCTCCAGACCCTTATAGTTATGAGTCACATTTTTGTAACTCCTAAAAATGAACAATTTTGGTTCCAGCTCCTGCCACTTTGGGGATGCAAGATGATACTGGAAGGGTTCAATCTGAACCCAGAATCCCCTCATACTTCTTTCTCTTCTGACTTGGTACTAGGGCCAGACCACAAGTCCCATCTCCTTCAGCTTTCCTGAGGTGTTTATCCATCTCTAGGTTCCTCATACAAACTGAATGGCCTCATCTGCAGGGCCCTGAATACCATGATTCCAGGCTGTTTTGCTAAGACAAACAAAAGACCCTTTCACACATTCGCTCTAGGGCAAGTTCGCCTGGTGTAGACGGCATAATTATTAAGGACCATAATGATCTGCTCGAAGGTGAAGGATCTGGACAGTCTCTTTCCTTTCCCTGAAAAAAGCAAATCAATTATTTTCTCATAGGACATCCCACTGATAAGATGCTGTCACAATAAAAGTTCCTATCTCAATACAATTTCACATTGTACACAGAAAGATAAATTATTAAACAACTGTCTCTACTGCTCTTTATTATAACTTTTTTTGTGATGCAGAGAGAATTTTTTCAATAGTGTGTTTAAAATACTGTAAAATCACACTGCTGCTCTTGAAGATTTATGCCTGAGGAATGATACTCCAGGGAAGGTTGGCACACTCACCTGTATCCACCTGCTGCTAGCCATTCTCTTCCCTCCCTCCTTTTCTTTCCTTCCTCCTTTCCTTGCCTCCTTTCCTCCCTCCCTTCCACCCTTCCTTCTTTTCCAAATGATAATCCTAATGAACTGTTATACAAGTCCATATGCTCCCCTGAAATCACTTGTTTTAGAATTCTGACAAATTAAATGAAAATCCACTTAATATTTCCAGTTTAATTGGGCTTATGTGCAATTAGAATAAAAGCACCTATTAGCTGTCAATTAATAAGGAGTTATAATTTTTCTTGTCTACTTTATAGCACTTTTCCTACCCCAAAAAGAAAAAATAGAAAATGAGAGGGGAAGATTTAATTTCACTTCCGCCTACTCAGTTCCCTATGTGGCTATATTTCCCCATAACTACCTTCATTTTATTTTTTCTAATTACCATTAAAGATGTTACATTGACATCATAGTTAAATTTTCACATCTTTAATAAAATGCACTGCCCTTGAAAATTATTTGGTATGGCAGAAACCTTTAAATTTAAGTCCCCTGGTAGCAAGAAACTCCTATATACCAAAAGCACCAGTTATTTAAAAATATATATTTTTTGTATCTTACTCATTAATTTAAGAAACCCTATATTTTTATTCACCTGATATAAAATGCTAAAAGGGTGGGATAGGGAGGGTGGGAGGGAGACGCAAGAGGGAGGAGATATGGGGATATATGTATATGTATAACTGATTCACTTTGTTATAAAGCAGAAACTAATACACCATTGTAAAGCAATTATACTCCAATAAAAATGTTAAAAAAACAAACAAACAAAAAAAAAAGCATTGTTGAATTGTTTCTAAGGCAAGGCAAATTTTACAACACATAGAGTTATTTCTATCTTTGACAAATGGAAATTTTACAAGAAAAATTATTGCTTTTTATGTTCCCTTTCTCAATCCATTTCCATGGGGATTCACTACTTGTGGGAGTTAAAGGCCAGATATACTTGAAATATGCTTGAGATCTAGAAGTGCTTAGTGGCCCTGAGCAACACGGTTCTAGAATTGATGATGTCAATAACAGTCAGGTTGATAAAGTTTCGTTTGTGTGTATACACATAAAAGACTTTAGAGCCATCTTCATATATGCGCACAAATTTTTTTTCTAATGTATCATGTAGTACTCAACCTTAAGTGTGTTTTACAGCATCCTCTTCTTCCATCAAAATCCATTTTAAATTTCCTGATCTGGACTGTAAATCTCCTTTCTCTATGTCCACAGACTATCTCACATTCTAATACACAAGCTTAACATTTAATAAAAGCCAAAAGTAGAATATAATAAATTGTGAAAGTTTAGAATGAGGTGAACAGGGTCAACCCCACTGCTAACTGGGAGATCATCCACGTTTGTCTTCAACAGTCCTCCCTTCTGCAGTATTCACCCTCTTCCCCTTGGAAGCCTCCCTTTCTCTGAATCTCTGTACCTCTGTGCTGCCTCCTAGATTCCTGGGTCAGAGAACTCTCAGAAATATAGACCAGCATTCACCAAAGGAGACTAAAGAATCCTGAGATGTGCCTACCCATGTTCTCATTTTCCAGTAAAAAGAAGGATAAAAAATAAAGAAGTTGAAACAAACTTGTTCCTTACAATTTATTTCAATATATTTGTTCATTTACTTAAAAATTACTCAATTTACAAGGGAAGAATTGAGTCTTATACACATGATTTTATTTTGTGAGACAATATCCTGCATATATTTTAAAAATAACTCAAGAATTTTATTTTACTTATTTTTATAGTATATTTTAAGTTAAATGACTCAAATTCAGAGATAGGAAGAGATGGTATATCTATTGGCCTTAGCAGCAGATATATGAATGATTCATATTTTAACGACAATGTATACAAGTCAAATTTTAATTACGATAAAGCCCAAAATAGGCAGTTCTTACCCTCTATTGTTATATAAACAGCAATCCACAATAAATTAAGCTGATAATGAAGAAGCTAAGCTCACTGTAACTTACACACACACACACACACACACATACACACAAGACTATAAGAAATAAAGGACCTGAACCAACTGAAGATCAAGGTGATTCATGAAACAGTGTGCTTCCAGAAAACCATTAATTCCAATGATCCATGAGTGTCTGTAATAGGAACTTTGTAATAGTTGGTAATCCTACCTTGAAGACCAGTAATTATCCTCCTGAGCTGAACATGTCTCCCTTAATTGCCCTTAAGAGTAAGTATGTTACCCTTAGTAGTACAAACAAATGAAATTCTATGGAACTTCTTTTTATTGGCCTATATGAATCAAATAAATGACTTAGAATTTTAGAGTTAAGGATAACATTTTGAGAATCAAAGATCTGAAGTCTTCACATTGATGCATTTTACTTCTGTTTTGGCTCTTTCTTTGAATCAAATTTACCTGTCCTGAATAATTTATTTAAGATCCTACCTTTTTTGTATAAAAAAATCCGTCTGAGAAAACTTATTAATTGCTGGTTTGTCCTATTACCCTTCCCCGGTGACAAATACATAAGGGACAAGTAACACTTCTGAGGACACTATTTTCTTGGAAGGGACTTCAGCACTATAATCAAAGCAACAAATTGAATGGTAGGATTTTAAGAATAAGGGTAGAATGGTAGAAAGATATTTTTGTTGAAGAAACTTTTTTTTATTAAAATTACCTTATATGGACTCCAAGTTACTCTATACTTATTTCTTTGCTTGGTCACAACATCAATACATAATAGACATCTGGTATCTCTGTAAAAGGAACTTAACATAGATATACTTTTTGGAGTAGGATCCTCATATCTAAATTTATTTAGTAGTTATTGTATTTCATAGATTTAAACTTACTGTTAGTATCTTTCTTCTTGATTTAAAAGCAGTTAAATTTGAAGTGGAAATACCTCCTTTTTATTCTAGGTGGAATATATGTACCAAAATTCTTGGGATTAAATCTCAGCCCTTCACATTTTGGCTTTTGGGCCAAAAAGATTCTTGACCTTAAACTCTCCAATGTTCTGTTTTAATAAAAAAAAATCCATACAACTTTTAGAGCTTTTGTAAAAATTAAAATGAGACTCTGTATGTTAAATACATTTATAAACAATGAAGATCATAAGTCACCATTTTTCATTATTATAATCAAGAGTTCAAAATTACATCTAGCATATCACTAATTTGTTTTCTTGTTGTTGTTTCTGGAACTACTTCTTAATTAAGAAACAACTGAGCTTCTTAAAAGGTTAATTTTTTTCTTTCTGTAACTTTTTTAATCATACTTTTTATTTTTAGATAATTATAGGATTACAAGGAGTTGTAAGAAATAATACAGAGATGTCCTGTGTACCATTTACCTAGTTTCCTCCAATAGTACTATCTTGCAACACAATAGCACAACCTACAACAGATATTGACTTTGATATAATACACGAGTCTTATTCAGATTCCCCAGTTTTACTTGTCTGTGTGTGTGCACGTGCATGTGTGTATATTTAGTTCTATAGAATTTTGTCATATCTGGAGCATCATGTATCCACCACCACATTCAAGAACAGATTCAGAACACATTCAGAACAGTTCCATTGTCACAGGGATCCCTCCTATTGTCCTATCATAACCATGTCCACCTCCTGCCTGCCCCACTACCTTCTCTCCTCCTGGTCCTAACATCTGGAAATTGCTAATTTGTTCTAAATCTCTAAATTGGTGTCTTTTAAATAACTTTTATATAAAAGGAATCATACATTATGTAACTTTGGAGATTTGGCCTTTTGCACTAACATTATTCCCTGGACATTCATTCAATCTGTTGTGTCCATAACTATATTTCCTTTTCATTGCTGAGTGGTATTCCATTGTATGGATGTACCACTGTTTGTTTAACCATTCACTGATTGAAGGGAACCTTGTTTCCAATTTGGGGATATTACAAATAAAGTGGTTATGAACATTTCTGTAAAGTTTCTGGTGTGAACAGAAGTTTTTATTTTTCTGCGATAAATGCCTACGAGTGCATTGGCTAAGCTGTATAGTAATTGCAGGTTTAGTTTTACAAGAAAAAAGAAAATTTTCCAGAGTAACTGTACCACTTTGTATCCACAGATGCGTAAGTGGAAATGTATGACTGGCATCCCCACCAGCATTTGGTATTGTCATTATTTCATATTTTATTTCAGCCATTACATGCATACACACACACCACACACCCACAATTACTTATATATATATGAATATATAAATACATATATATATGTACATATGTTTATTTTAGCTATTCTGATAGGTAGTTAGTGATGTCAAGTTGTGATTTTAATTTGCATTTTCCTGATGGCTAGTGATATTCAACATTTTTTTATGTGTTTGTCATCTATATATCCTATTCAGTGAAATGTCTGTTCATTGATTTTGCCCATGTTCTAATTGGATTGTTTGTGTTTTTACTGCTGAGTTTTGAGAGCTTTTGTAAATTTCACATTCTAGTCCTTTGTCTGGTATGTGGTTTGCAATTTTTTTCTTCATAGTCTCATATATTTTTATTCTCTTAACAGTGTCTTTTGCAAAACAAAATTGTTTTTATCTTTGATGAGGTCCAGTGTATCAGACTTTCCTTTTACAGTTCATGCTTGGATATCAAGTGTAATACCTCCCTACTTAGCTCAGGATATAGAAGATTTTCACCCAATTTTTCTGAAAGTTTTATAGTTTTCAATCTTATGTTTAAGTCTATGGTCCATTTTGATTTAATTTTTGGTATAAGGTATGAGTTTTAGTTTGAGGTTCATTTCTTTGCCTATGGATGTTCAATTACTCCAGCACCATTTGTTGAAAAGGTTATCCTTCCTTCATTGAACTGTTTCACAGTTTTTCCAAAAATCAGTTTGGCATATTTTTGTGGGTCTATTTCTGGGTTCTCTATCATCTTCATAGATTTATGTGTCTATCCCTCCCTCAGTACCACATAGCCTTGATTTCTGTAGCTATATATTAAGTCTTAAGTCTTAAGTCAGAGTAATTTCTCTCACTTTATTTTTCTTTTCCAAGATTGTTTTAGTTATTCTAGTCCCTGTGCCTTTCCATATATATTTTAGAATAAGCATGTCTGTGTCTACAAAAAGACTTGTGATTTTTATAAGAATTGTGTCAAACCTGTAAATCAATTTGGAGATAATTGACATCTTATTATGCTGAATTTTCCAATCCATGAATATGGTATGCCTCTTCATTTATTTAGGACTTCTTGGGATTTCTTTCATTGCATTTTGTAATTTTCATGTACTTTTTTTGAACTTATACCTAATATTTTATTGTCTTTGGAGCAATTGTAAATGATACTGTGTCTTTAATTTTGGTTTTACACACTCATTGTAGTCTATAGAATTGTGTGTTGCTCTTGTATACTATGTATACTATAACTTGCTGAGCTCACTTGTTACTTCTAGGAGTATTTTTATAGTTGCCTTGGGATTTCTATGTAGACAATCATAGGATTTGCAAATAGAGACAATTTTATTTCTTCTGCCTTTAATTTGTGCCTTTTTATTTCATTTTCTTGCCTCTTTGCAGTGGTTAGAACTTCCAGTACCATGTTGAGTGAGGGATGAAAAGG
The DNA here is from genome assembly GCF_965194805.1 of Balaenoptera borealis. Classification (NCBI taxonomy): domain Eukaryota; kingdom Metazoa; phylum Chordata; class Mammalia; order Artiodactyla; family Balaenopteridae; genus Balaenoptera; species Balaenoptera borealis. Next base: position 40,163,216 of record NC_138862.1, read on the forward strand.
GACATCCTTGCCTTGTTCACAATCTTAGGGGAGAGCATTCAGTTTTTCCATTAATTCATTTAAAAATATGTATAGGGTATGAATATACAAGTTTCTGTGTTGTTACCTGCATTTCTGAATTAAGTGTCTAAAAGCAAAAGTGACCCTTAAACAGATGAGTTAAATGAAGCCATGGCAAAAATTGGAACAAAAACTTTCAAACCCTGAGCTCTAACCAGGTGTTAAAGCAGGTATCAAGGAAAGAAGGTATCAATGTGAATTATAAGATTCATTTTACAACTTATGGATAGAATAAAAATGCATCTAAATGTATCAATAATATTCTGAGTTTAAATTTAAGATTAGCACCTAAATTATGATGCTCAGACATGTGGTAGTTAAATGGTAGCTGTTAAATAGGAAATAGTTATACATATATAGATGTTTATAATTCTAGAATGACAAGTAGATTATACATAGTTTTTCACATGTATCCTCTTGTAGAACACTGAGAATAAAGGTATTTTTTCTGTATCTCTTAACTGAAATTCTATTAAAAGATATTCAAATATAGTTCTGCCCAATAGAAAAGAGAAGATTTGTAAAAAGGAGTATTGAGCAGCTTTAGTAGATATACACCCTATCAAAACTTACTAACAAAAGTAATAAATATTCTCAGAGACATCATAGATAGAAACATGTTGGATATCTTTCACATGTACAACTGCATAGCTCTAAAACTTGGATCTTGATGGAGATTGGTGAAATGATTTACTCTGGCTCATTTACAAACATATGTAATTTTCAAAAATATGAGTTCTCCTTTTGAATTTAAAGAAATATATTTTTAGTGTAGCTAAAATTTCCAGACGTGTAAAATAAAAAATTATGCATATTAGAAATGAGACAGTCACAGTCTCCTGGTTTTCCATTTGAATTAGGCAAATATGGATTTGGTAGGTGGCATGTCTCCTGAAAATAGTGCTACATTTTATAAGAGTGATTAAGTCGTCCAGGGCTCAAAGAGAGAGATAGTGTTTTGAAATCAGCCAAAAACTCAAGGAGCCCAGAAAAGTTGATGAGTGTTCTTAGAAGGATCTTATGAGCAGGTTAGTTTCAATTTTCTGATTACTGCAACAGGGAAAAAGAGACTGCTACTGCCATCTGTTGGTCAAATAAAACATCGTCCACTCAGTTCAGCTGATTACCTTGCTGCTAAGCACAATATTCCCCCAAAATGCAAAGGATTCTTGCTAACACTGACTGCATTAGTTCTGAAAAACCTAGTGTTCTGTTAGAATACCAAAAAAAGGTTATTGTTCAAATAAACTTCTTTCTGTCCTGTGCATTGCACTGTTCCTTCCTGGTGCTTTCTGCTTAAGAAAGGGGAAATGTTCATGTTCCAACAAAAATCAAGAGATCTGCAAAAACAGTTTTGCTCAGAAGTAAAATAAGAGTGATTCACTGTGTTTCCACGTGCGGGGGTGGTGCAGGGTAGAGAGGGAGAGAGGGAGAACAGAAAAAGATGAGCAGTAGAAAAGAAGGGACGACAAAGAGAAGCTGGGATATAGCAGATATTCCTGGAATGGGGCACAAGTAGTTTGAAATACCTTTTTTATCATTCTGATGAGAGCATTATATTTAGGAAATGACCCTTAGCTAGGATGTTAGAATTCTTGTTCCTTGTTCTTCAAGGTGTGGACCCCAAACCGGCTGCATCAGCATCACTTGCTTGCTCATTAAAAATGCAGAATCCCAGGTTCAAACCAAGAGTCAGAATCTAATTCAGAAATTGATTTTTCTTAATCAAATTTGCATTTCAAAAAGACTCTCAGATGATTCTTCTGTAAATCAAAGTTTAAAAAGGGATATTCTCTAAAGTTGGCTCCCATTAATGCATCAAAACAGATTATTTGACATGTTTGTCTATTACATTTATTGATTCTAAAATGCACATGTTTATATTTTAACATCTTTAAAATTAAAATATGCATTATAATCTATAATGTCTGATATTTTAACTAGCAGAGGGTTTTTTTCTTTTTTTTGGTACATAATGTAATGATGCACCTTGAAATTGATGGAGTCTTTGATTATGTGAAACATAGTAGGCATCATTTTGTTAAACAGAGAAAGAATCTAGAGGGATGAAGCATAAAGTAGGTAATTATAAAAATAGCTAATATTTCCTGAGCACTTACTACACACTACATATTTTGATAAATATGCATTTTACACTAAATCATAAGAGACACTATAATTGGCCCTATTTTGGACATAGAAACTAAGACTTCAGTTAAATAAATTTCTATGTCACCATATGGACTATAAATGTAGATTCAGGTACAAACTTAGGTCTATCTGATTCCAAATGCTCTTAACCATGAAGGTATTGCTTCTGATAGACTTTTTGTTAGTGTAGGAAAAGAAGTAGGAAAGACTAGAAATGGGAAAGAATCTGACATTTTTGTGGGGGCTGGGAGGGGATGTTAAAGCACATGGCCTAAGAGTTGGCAATTTGAAAATCTAGAAATGTAAGAAAAGCAATATCAAAAAGAAGATGATATTCAAAACTGTCGTTACAGAAATAAGTTTCAAAACTCTGAGTATGAGGAACAGAAGAAGAGAACAGGCTGGAGTAGGGGCTGTGAGCCACGCCCATTATATCTCTATCATCAATTGAGTAATTGCTATTTCCCGGTACCATAACAAGACCTTTATATACAAGAACCACTTTATCAGTACTCCCACTTTAAAGATGAAGCAAGAGATGCTTAGAGGACTTGAGATCTTAATGTCAATGTTGCACAAACAGTAAATGGTAGAGCTGAAAATTCCTAATTTGTATTCACATGATCAACTAGTAGGGAAGGCAGGTAAGCAGATATCAATGAAGTTGCTTCACCCATAACAAAGGTGACCAGGAAGGTGTCTAGTTTGCATGAAATAGTCTGCTTTATAGTTCTCCCAGGTAAATTATTAATGGGACCCCCATGCACTCTAACAGTTGTCATGGGTTGGACAATAAACCATATGGTCAACCTCCAGATTGTGAGCTATGATAATTTAAGAACAATCAGAATTAGCCCTCATTCTTACTGAGACTGGGCAAGTCAAAAGAGTGGGTTCCATTCAGGTTACTTAGTGCACCTCAGTCAAGTAAGTGGCTACCAGATACTAAAGTCAGAAAGGTAAACAGAAAAGTATTTTCATGACTTGGCCCAAACCATATGCAAATATGATCTCTAAGAAACTGCATCCTACAACTAGATCCCCAAGGCAGGGATTCTCCCTGCTGACACCAGTTTAGAAATAAACATTATTTATTACACTATATAAATATTACTAATAATGATGCTGATAATATCTTCCCATTAAAGGTTGCACTCACTGCTGTGTAAGCCTCCTCCTGATGATAAATGGCCCACAGATTAAGTCAAGTTATGTATAAATACTACAGCATGCCAACCGAGAATAAAAGTAGCACAACTTCAAAATAAGTGTGGCAAAAAGCCATTTCCTATTGTCACTAAGTGTTTTAAAGGTTTATATAATATAATAAAAACATGCCCGAGTTATTTGTGGTTTCACAATATATATCTTCTTTCACAATTGGAAAATTTATTAAATATACAGTCCATCAACTTAATTGGTATGAAAGCCTGAGTCCTGAGCAGAATGAATTCCCTCAGGTGCGCTCAGAAGATCTGTTTGGCTTAGAGGCACTTTAATGCTAGGTGGATGAAGGGATCTCTCTGTTCCAATCCATTGATCTCCGAAAGTCTAGAAACACTTCCTGTATTTTCATGTACAGTATTTCTCCCGTGTTATTTGAATACATAGTGAAGGAATACAGTTACCAAGTGACTTTTTTAATGTATGCATCAGTGGGATGATATTTTTAAAACATAAAAGTGGATAAATACTAGCACTTTAACAAGTGAAGAAAAATACAGGAAAAAAAAAAAAGGAAAGCAATTCAAAATTTTACAGCTGGAAAAAAGTTTATATTTCTAATATTTTGCTTGTGTAATTTTGATTTTGAAACTGCAAATAAGGATCTTAGATTTTGTGGCTCTAAATCTTTTGGGGTGAAGCATATTGCAAACCCAAACCTCTTTAGTCAATAGAGACAATTTACAATGCTTCAGCTTTTCTTCTCAATAGTGTAAATTTTGCTTTACTTCTCAGAGGAATATTCTCGCGCATTGCCTATATAACCACGATCTCAATCACTGTCTTTTTTTTTTTTTCTTTTTTGCTTGAAAAATGGGTAGAGAATATTAGACTAGTAGAAAAGTCAAGGAGGAAAACAGTGCATGATTTGTCTGGAATACATTGTATAATAAAGACTGGGTTACTAACAATTCTCTGGAAATAAAAATAGAAGCTGGGTAATAAAGTTAAGTCTAACCTTTTTTTTTTTCCTTTGTGCTTAGTCTTGTTTCACTTGCTTACAGGGTGCCGCGTGCAGAGGCCTCACAGCTGGCGCTCCAGACCAGACTTCCCAGTGGGAAACGCCTGCGCTGACACCTCCGCTCAAGCTGTGTACAGAAGCGCCCACAGGATGCTCAATTCAAGATGGCGGCGGGTCATGCGCAGAGACGCTGCACCCAGCCCCGCGATCTGGAGCGTGCGCAGCGCAGCGGCGCCTGCCCGATGGGAACTCTGCCCCTCCCCCCACCCCCACAGGAGATCCCTATAAAGCAGCCCCGCCCACGGTCTGTGGGGAGATCATGCGCTGAGTGAGCTCTAGAGCGGGAGCTCCCACCTCTCCATTCTCTGATCAGAGAACAGAGCTTTCCTTTGCTTCTGAACAAAAAATAATAAACCTGGGTTACTAAAAAGAATTCCTACCCTTGAACTTCATAGTTGATTTCCTATACTTTCTACTTTCATCATAAAACTTTCTTCCCTTTCTGGATTGTGTGAATAGGATTATTTGCTGGGTTGATTCGTTCATATTCTTATTGTTACATCCAGCTCTGTATTCCAGGTGTTATTAATATATATTTGTTCTTATTGTTGTGAAAACTGAAATAAAATTAGGAATGATGAGTTATTTTCCCAAGGTCATATATAAACAATTAATTACAGCATAGGTCTCTCTGATTAAAAGGCCATAATAAGACCTACCAGTTATTTAAGCCTACCATGTGCCAGGCACTGTATAAATTATCTCAACAAAGCTGCAAATTAGGATCATTTTACAAATGAAAAAATTAAGATGCAGAGAAATGAAGTGATATGCTGAAGGCTACAACATAGAGTTTGAATTTGAACTCTTATCTGTGTGGTGCAAAAACGGTACAATTTTTACTATACCAATTTTCTGATAATTGATTAATTAATCTGGTACACGAAAATATCAACATTTGATGTGCTGTTTCAGGCATTAGATAAGCTAAGGTGTGAAGACTAGTTACCGCCGAAGAAAAAGTGTTATATCTTTAAGGTAGAAAAGATCTAAATATGAGGACTAGTTTAGGCAGATAATAACCATGGAGATCCTATACATGGCCCAACTACTTATAAATTTTGTTGGAAAAGGTAGTTTTGCTTTAGAGAAATCACTTATATGATTTGTATTTCTCCCTGATGAAAAGGAATGTATTCACTTTCTTAGAGCAAAACAAACAAATACCAATTGATATCCTTAACTTTATTAGGAAATCATACTTATTTGATGCTTATATGACTCATTCCTCAATTTATTCCATTTTATCTTTAGTTTCCCTTTTGGAAAAAAAAAATTCTTCACAGTAATTTAAACAATAACAGAACTTTAAAATTTTGAAATTCATCTCTATATGAGACATTTGTTCCCTTATTGTTTTTCCCCTATTTACACATTTTTTTACTCAAAACAATAAGAAAGTCTAGTGATATGTTTATGGAATAAAAGTAAAAGGGAAAGTTCAAGTAATTATCCTCAGTATACGAATTCCCTCCACATAGAAGTGATGGGCAAAGAGAAGCTGGGTTTTCTATAATGAGTTAACACAGTTGGCTTCATATACCAATTAAAAGCACTGTATAATGGCTCAGGTTTCCTCTCTTTGCCTGTAGCTATAATGAGAAGGAAGAGAAAAGAAGTTAATTTTACTAGTAAATACTCATGCTTTGCCTAATTTTGAATTGGGCAAAACTCAATTGTTTGAGCACATGGTAGAAATCATGTTTATTTTAGTCCTGAGACCCTAAGATATTTTTCTAGCACATGGTAGGCAGAGACCTCTATTTATGCATTTAGGTCATGTTTTTATTTATGCCTTAGTATTTTTAAAAATACCAGATCAAACTGTAAGCCAATCCATAATGCCTTCTGCATAACTGTGTGGGAGTTAAACCACAAATATTATCTATATTTATGTTGGGCCGCCCCACCCGTTGGCTGTCTTCACAGCCCTGGTTTACTAGGACCGACACTCTTGAGTAGCAGTGGCGCCACATCCATTTGGCACAGCTGTCTACATGGGACCTTCCGTCTGTTGTCTTTCTTTGGCACGAATCAATGAATAGAGTCATGCAAAAATGTGTATCTAGTCACTGGGGATGCCTGGTATTGTGATAATGGAGACTGCTCATCTGGAACTCTGTCCTATGGTTTCTGAATTATCTCCTTGCCATTGAGGTTTTTGGCTGGTCTGATAAACATGTGCCCAACTCCCCATACTCGAGAGCAGTGTGCACAGAAGCAGAGGACATGGAGCAGTGTACTTTAGTGGAGAGACGTCACCTCAATCTTCCAGCTGGTTGGTAAATTCTCACTGAGCCATTCAAATAGCCCTTTAGTTTGGGTTTTATGGAACATACTTTCTTGGAGTTGTTATAGAGTTGTACTCTGTGGTTTTACATACACTACTCTTAAGTCCCAGATATACTGATGACCCAGTTGTATCACAGTACAACAGTTTCATAGAAGTCTACAGATTTGTGACCTGGAAAAGATTCAGATGTTTTCAGAGGAGTTACCAGTCAATCACAAATACTTATTATACAAGCTTGCAATGTGCCCACAGTCTTTAAAAGAAGGAGACATAGGGGGTGGGAGGGAGAGGGAGAGAAAGAAAAATTAATTGCGGTGACAAGAAAAAAATGAAAATGGCTAAAAGTATGAAAGAACTTTTAGAGAATGTAAAGTTACTTAGGCTTCATAGTCAGGCAAGGTCGAATGCAGCAGGCAAATTGGTGCTGGGCGTGGAAAGCTGACCAGGAGTCACACAGGTGGTGAAGTTAAAGGATCATTGACATCATCAACAAATGTTCGGTGGGTATCTGTAATATGCGTAGTGCAGGAGATTGTACAAGAAGGGGGGAAACAAAGTCATATAAAACAATCTCTTTACTCAGGATCTTACAATCTAATCAGAAGCACACATTACTAGAAAAACAAATGGTAATTCATGCCAACAAATTATAATTCTAAGGTAGAGATTCTGACAGTAAATGCAACCTAAGGTCAGAAACATGGGATTAGGTGGCCAGGAAAGAATGAGTGAATGAGGTGAAATTTAAAAGGGTCTCTAAAAGGTAAGCTGGTCTCAGATATGTAGAAAACACCCCCCAAACATTGTTTTATATCCAACATGCATATTAATTAAACATAAACAAAGTTTGTAACAGGAATAATGGGAATAAGTGAGAATTAAGGTCAAAAAGCTATGAATCGTAGGGTCATAAATTTAGAAGGGACTAGAATACCACCCAGCTTAAATGTGGCATTCACAACCATGGCTTTCACAACCAGGAAGCTTCTACAAAAACACTTTACAGCGCAAGGGGTACGCTATTAGGTAAATTGCACCTGGATTGTGTAGGACTATTCATGCCAGGCTTAATAAAAGTTTATGAATTACTCTCTAAGAGGCAAAGAATCACTGAAAATCACTAAAAATACTTGAGCAGGGAAGGTATGTATTAAAATATATATGCAGATGATAGGTATTAAAATCTTTCAATCAAAATACCAGTTTTTTGATCCAGTTTGCAGATCTGAGCAGAGAGATCAATGAGGAGACCTTTGAACTTGTCAAGCCATAAGGTGATATGAGTAAGTGAAGTGTGGTGGCAGCAGAAATAGTGAAGTGATGGGTCCGTTGTTAGAATTAAGAGAGGTTGAAGAAAATGCTAGTTTAGTGGGAAACAGACATTGATTTCAGTTTCAGGCATGCTTATTTTGAGTTAACAGTGGGACAGGACAGAAATTTAGCATAAAAAATATACAAGATTGACAACTTCCAGGGTGCCTATAGATCGAGAGAGAAGACTCAGCTCAATCATTGAGCATGGGGTGAGGTCTTCATCCTGCATCACAATGGAAGTTAAGATTGGAAGTATAAAAAGAAGTCATAATTATCATGAAATTGAAAAACTTCTAAATTTTTCTGTTTATAAAACTGACAAGTTGAGCTTTTAATTAATTTTTCTTCCCACATATTCAAAAATGTTTCAGGTCTGTTTTCTGTCCATCAGTCTGTGTGGCAAAATGCAACCCCAAGATGGAACTGAATCCTTCTGCTGGTCTATTATTTATTGGTAAGCCTCAGATACTCCCAGCAATTCTGTTGCTTTGTTAAATGGAAGGCAGTAGCAGAAGCATTTACATATACATGTTTCTTCCTTGCAAAATGAAGTGGCCTTAAATTCTACTTTCCCCTCCTACCTCCTGACTTCCAAACACCAGGTAAAAAAAAAAAAACAAAAAAACCATAAATAGTAGGGTTTCCTTCTATATCTAATTTCTGTGTCCAAATGAATACCAAAAAACTTGATGTGATAGCTGACTAAAGATAAACATAAAGCAAATAAGTGGAGCAATCAATAAACAATATGGTTAAATCCATTCCATGAATACTTTTATTGCACCATATTGAATTAATACAAATGCCTTTGGTACAAAAGCAAAATTATTTATGAAACAATAGAAAATCTGTTCTTGAGTAGAAAAAAAAGCACTGCACATGATTTCAGTGACAAAAAGAACCAGATGTTACACATACTTTAAAAAAACACAATCCCATATGCAGTTACCCATGAAATATTCAACACATACATAAGTTTAGGGTTTACTGCCTTGATTTCTTTCTTCCCTCTCACCTTCATGCTAATCTTCCACATGTCAGCATTTCTTTGAAATCAGAGTGTGTTACTCAAGTAGAGAATAGAGAGCCAATTGAGGATTGATTCCAGTTAAAATTTTTGTTGAGTGCCCAGGGATGTCCTCATCCATAAAAGGAAGAGGGTGCACTCACTACATGTCAAGAATGCAGGCGTGCAGGCATCATGGTACCATTTGCTTTCTGTAGAACCAGAGTGGATAGACTTCTGGAAATGAAGTTAATTATTAAGAGATGCCTGTTCAAGAAAAGGGGTTATTTAAATAGTCCAGATTCCTCTACTGCAGATGAAAGGTCGACATAAGATTATCGATTTAATTCCCACCACTAAAAGTGACCTATGTTGTCTCAGTTACAAAATCGAACCCTTGATTATGGTATTCCAATTGAAATTAAGTTTATATATGAAAGTTTTTTGTTTTGTTTTTTTTTTAAGATAACACAGAATTACAAGCAGCCAACTACACCAACCATATGTTTACCCATCTCTTTGCTGTCTTTTCAACTGACACAAAAGCCCTAGGAATTTCCTACATTTGGAGTTTTTGCTAGCGCTTCTTTTTAAATTTGCTCTTAGACTTTTGACATTGATTTTATTTTTATTGTTTTTCCACTATTAGATCTGGTATATTCTGAAGCCCATAGCCATCATTAGGAAATACACAGATACCGTATCACCTATTCAAAAATGCAAACCTTTTTTGTTTTTATATGCTGGTTTCTCTCTTTATACGTTTAAAAATACTGGTACTATCTCATATGCCCACATTACTTCCAGATTTCTGCCTGAAAGTAAGAGTCAATCACTCAGCAAAGAAGCTCAGGACCCCAGATCCTAGAAGGTTCAAAGAGCACTGGAGGCTGACAGTGTGGGTTTTCCCTAGACCAATAGCTAAGCCCCTGTAGGCAAGATTAGATGTCTGGGCTGGAGGAGAAGGTGTTCTAAGCACTCTAATTATTTCACAAATATATCAATCATGAGCTTTCCCTAATATTTTATAAAGCATACATTAGTAGCCAACATCCCTTCCTTCATTCAAAGCAGGTGAGTCACAGATCTAGGTATTTGGGATTCATTAATTAACAAAGACAGAAAGACTCCCTGCCCTCCATATAGCACTTATATCAAAGATAGTGTAAATTTAGAATTGGATATGAATATGGATATACACATATAATGGGCATGTTTTATCATATATATATATACGTATACTTATATAAATGCTATTTCTCTAGTTAGATGTATCTATATAAGTAAATATATACATATAAAATGAAAACACGCCCATTTATATATATGCATACGTGCAGCTGTCTTAAGAGAGCATGTATGGTGTCTACGCATACTCTTAGAAGGCAAACAGAGACTTGACTGCATCCTGTTTGAGAAGAGTCATGGCCTTGTCAAATTAATCTGCCTTCTCTAATAAGGAAAAGCATGGCATAGGCAGAGCAAATACTCTCACGACACATGTAGGGGATTTTCCTGAAGTTTTGCCATAACCCTTTTAATCCATTTTAATCCAAAAAATAATTTGAGTTGGACCACAGAAATAGATCCCTCACAAGACAAGATAATGAAAAAAATTAAAAGCAGATGGGGAAGAGTGCAAAAAATTCAAACCAGTACATCTTCAGATACCATGAACAGAGGTAATGTATAAACTATTCCAATCATCAGGACTGAGCAGAGAGTCCCCTGTAGATAGTATTATACAATACCTGGTGATGTGCCATTTAGTCATCAGATATTCACCACTGGATGTATTACAAAAATGTTTTCCCTGCACAGTAAGAAGAGCTCGCATATTTGGAATTATTGGGTTGGCCAAAAAGTTCGTTCGGGTTTTTCCTGGAACATGTTACGGGAAACCCCGAATGAACTTTTTGGCCAACCCAATAACTAAGCTAAGCAGAGGCTTTTTCTTTTAACATTGTCTTCCCTTAGAGAAAAAAAAAGAAAACTCTACAAGAAGGGCATTGATGAAGGAAATAATTAAAAACTGTTTTGAGTTGGAAATTACCAATCATGATTGTTGATATTAAAAACTGTAAGCTCCAATAAGCTTTCTCCTCTTTTCCCCTTTACCTCTCCTTCATCACTTTTAATATATCTTTCTTTCATTCCATACTCAGTCTTATACAGTTTCTCTTAAAAATAAGCCATGATCAGGATATTCTTTAACTCTTTAAATCTATGCACATTTAAAGAGACAGTGGATGGTATCAAGTGTAAAGTTGGGAAGAAGACATGGATGCAAATGCCTGAATAAAAGCCCAAGTGGAAACAGAGCCAAAGATTGGCATTTGAAATATCCCAGAGGGCAGAATAGTTGTTATGAGTGGGTTTGGTTACTATTAGCCATTCTGCAGGGTACTTAAGTCATAGATGGTGATTTTCATTCAATACCTAGGTTTGAGGTTTGAAGCTTTAGAAATGAGGTATACCAGCAAGATAGACAAGCATGAGGATGGGTAATCTAGTTAGATGACACTTGGATGTCCACTTAGGCAGGAAGACACTGGTCTTGAGGAAGTCAGTCCTTAAAAATGGAAGCCCAAGTCACCAAATGAGTTCGGAGGCAATTCCAGCACCTATGTAAGGAGCAGATCAGGACAAAGCAAAAGTCAGCACCCCAGGGGCACTAAGAAATTAGACAGGCAATGAGAGCATGAATTAAAATAGAAACCAGATCAGAAGATGAGGGCAGAGGCAGTACAGTTAGGACCTTGGGTATAGACACTCTGGTGCCAAAAACATCTTCAGAGCAGGGACAAAACAGAGAGTTTAAAAACTATGTGAGGTCCAAGTATCAGCCCTGTGAATCATGGTCTCAGGTCAGGTTTGCCACAAATGTAACCAGTGGCACAGGAGAGAGCCTGGGAGGATATCATGATCTTAGCTAGTCTGGTACAAAGAATTCAGAAAATAATACTACCATTGATCAGATTCCATCTATATGTTTGGCACAGTGTCAGATGCTATGCCTACATTTTTTCTAATCCTCACAACCACTCTTTAAGGTAGGTATTATTAATCCCACCCATACTAATGAAGGACTTAAAGACAAAAAAGGGGCAGACTCAAACTTTTAAGTCCAGATTGGTCTAGGAATTAAAGCAGAGTTGACTGTGTGGATAGGGATTTCAAGGAGAGGAGGAAAGCATGGGGAGACAATGAACAGATGATCTTTTAGCTGATTTTCTGGAAGCATTATCTGTAGTTACCTGCCATATGTAGTAGTCATGAGGGTTTGAATATCTACTCAAAATTATAAGGTGAAACCCTATTATGTGCCAGATAATATCTAGGCATCTGGAATAGTCACGAGTTAGATAGTATACACTCTCACAGAGTCCATATGCTAGTAGTTGATGCCCAAATGGATTTTCTAAACCAATCATGGAAATCCCATGTCCAGTATCTAACCTAGATTGTGGGACATGAGAAGTCAGCTGAGGACATTTGAGGAAGACTTTCTTTTCATAAAAGTTACAATCCTTCCCTTTCATGATGCAAGCACAAAGAAAATTAGCTCAGTGTGAAGTTGACACTGAGGATGACAGAATGACAGAGAAAACAGAGGTATCCAATGACGTTATTGAGTATCTAATCATACTATTCTCCGGCCTGCTCTGTTTATGGACTTCGGTTATGTGAAATAATTTCCTGACTCAATGTGTAAGCCACCATAAACTGGGGTGTTCTGTAATTTGTAGCTAAAACTTCTCAACCTGATGCACAGACCAGGAACTGAATCAAAGTACCTGTCCTATCAGCTAATTTTAGCAAATAAATTAAGCCTCTGAAGGGACAGAACCAAAGAGTATTATATGGGTTGGGGTGGGGGAGGTGGAGAGACAAAATCCAAATTGTAACAAGTAGAGGAGTAATGTTGAGAGGATAGAAAGAAAATGACCAATGAAAAAGCAAAGCATGAGATGTGAAAGGCCTTTTCTAAAAAACAAAAACAAAACAAAAATATAAGGGAAAGAACCAGAATCAAGTACTGAAAAGACAAATCACCAAGTTGCCTTCCCAAAAGATTTTCTGGAATAAAATTTGCTTTTCCCAGAATTCCAGGAGCAGATTTAATACCCATCATTTCAATTTGTCCTTATTAATTTTAAAGATGCATGTTGTAGAGTCTCCTGCCAGAGTCAAATAGCATTGACCTTGATAATTTTCATTACAATGAACTCACTATCTCCTGTGAAGAGCCCTTTCAACTACTGTGATATTTCTACACTTGGCCCCAGTTTCACACTGGAGATATTAACTCAAAGGTAGAGTCAGTGTAGAAAAGGAGAAAACGAATTTGATGAAGAAGAATCTTAGATTTAAATCTCATTTTTTTTTTAAATGGGCCTTTTAGTGAAACCAGCTATTATTAATATTGTTTAGTTCTGCTGATTGGCAGTTTTTAAAATATTTAACTGAATTCTCAAGCTTAAGGGCAAGTAGTTTTCTTTAAACAGTAAAAAGAAATATTACAAGGAATATGTGCATTTAAAACATCAAAATATCCTTTAAAAGGATTGAACTTGACAATGTTGGTAAACACTACCATCTACTATAGTAGCAATAAGTATTACTTATATTTTGCAAGTTTTAAATACTGTTATTTTACAAAGAGCACAGTTTTACATAGAAACAATATAAAATTAAAACAATAACTCATTGTTAAACTTCCATTCTAAGGATACCACACATAATTGAGTTACATTAACTCTCACGAAATAGGACCCAGTGGTGACATCCTGATTACCATCCTCAATTAACACTGCTACATTTTATAATGCCTATACTTAATGTCAAAACATTAAGAGGCTTCCAGGATAAGAAATCTATTAGTGTTTCAAAAATATGTTCCAAACCAGAGAGACTAGAAACAGAATGAAACCATATGTCATTTGCACTAAGGTGATAATTTCAGCAATATGAATTAATCAAGTTTCTCAAGGGACGGCTATAATTTAAAAAGTAGTAAAGAAATTCAGTGTTGAACACTAGGCTGAATCAGCTTGTTTAAGATGCAAAACAACAAATCTGAAAAAATTTGAGAAGTATTACACATGGGAGAGAGAACATTTCCATATTTCTAACTGCCATGTGTGTCTATTCAAATCAAACGATGACCTTTCCACGTGTTCATGTTTATTAATGATGACCCTCACAGGACCAGGCAAAACGTGTGCCCTCAGTATATGGTTTTTAAATAAATGAACAGCTTAAAGAAAAAAAAACAGGGGAAAAACCTTCAAAATTTAGGATTATAATGGAAAGAAGCCTGAAGAAATGCAATCTAGATCTGGGTTCTAGTCCTAATTTTGCAGTTATTTATTTTTAGAACCATGAGCAAATTATTTGACACACAATTATTACATCTCTAAATTTACTTAGTTGATTACTAGGTCTCTAAAAATTCCTCCCACCTCTTCATTCTGTCACTAAAACTGTGACTTAGCTTTAAAAAATCAGGCCAATAAAATATCCCAGAAGAGACAAAGAAAAAGAAGTATGGAAAATGGCCAAAATTAGTAACGGTAAATGATTTGAAAGATTGTGTTTGTTTTTAAGACTGGAACCATCTGAATGAAATTAGATGAAAATGATCCCTTAGGGTCTTAATACATTTAAATAGAAACAACCAATCTAAAATACAAAGAATACAACCTTGAAGAAAAGAAAAAGCTAAATTTCCAAATAGAAGATACTAATATTTAGAAGTTGTTAATTTATACATTCAGTCAACAAAAATGTATTAAATGTGTTCACCATGCCAGGTACCCTGCTAAGTACAGAGGGTATAAGGATAAAGGAGAGAATCTCCATTCTCTAGGAAGTACTAGTCTGTCAATGAGTTCACAATATATTCTAGAAATATAATTCTAAGGGTTGAAAAAAGTGCCACAAAAAAAGTTCAGACAATAATAGTGTAGTCCTCAGATTAAAATTTATGTATTTTTTAGACATACAAAATTAAAATATAACTATTATTTTCATCTTGGATTTGTTGGGAAAGTCAAATTAATTGAATAGAATATTAATTTTTTAAAATGACAAGTTAAATGAGAAAATAGGCTAAAACAGGATGATCTCTTGCATTTGACTTAGCAAATGCATAAGCATTCTAAAACATCTTTAGAGAGACCTACAAGATGGCAAAGGAATAAGACGTGGAGATCACCTTCTTCCCCACAAATACATCAGAAATACATCTACATGTGGGACAACTCCTACAGAACACCTACTGAACGCTGGCAGAAGACCTCAGACTTCCCAAAAAACAAGAAACTCCCCACGTACCTGGGTAGGGCAAAAGAAAAAAGAAAAAACAGAGACAAAAGAATAGGGACGGGACCTGCACCTCTGGGAGGGAGCTGTGAAGGAGGAAAAGTTTCCACACACTAGGAATCCCCTTCACTGGTGGAGACAGGGTGGGGAGGTGGCAGGGGGGAAGCTTCGGAGCTACGGAGGAGAGTGCAGCAACAGGGGTGCAGAGGGTAAAGCGGAGAGATTCCCGCTCAGAGGATCGCTGCCAACCAGCACTCAGCAGTGTGCTGAGAGGCTTGTCTGCTCACCCGCCGGGGTGGGCGGGGGCTGAGAGCTGAGATTTGGGCTTCTGAGGTCAGATCCCAGGGAGAGGACTGGGGTTGGCTGCGTGAACACAGCCTGAAGGGGGCTAGTGCGCCACAGCTAGCCAGGAGGGAGTCTGGGAAAAAGACTGGAGCTGCCGAAGAGGCAAGAGACCATTGTTTCCTGGTGTGCGAGGAGAGGGGATTCAGAGCACCGCCTAAACAAGCTCCAGAGACAGGCGAGAGCCGTGGCTATCAGCGCAGACCCCAGAGACGGGCATGAAATGCTAAGGCTGCTGCTGCAGCCACCAAGAAGCCTGTGTACAAGCACAGGTCACTCTCCACACCTCCCCTCCTGAGAGCCTGTGCAGCCCGCCACTGCCAGGGACCCGTGATCCAGGGACAACTTCCCCAGGAGAACACATGGTGCACAAATCCAAAGCTGAACCCCAGGAGCTGTGGGAACAAAGAAGAGAAAGGGAAATTTCTCCCAGCAGCCTCAGGAAGAGTGGATTAAATCTCCATGATCAACTTGATGTATGCTGAAACTGTGGAATACCTGAAGAGACAAAGAATCATACCAAAATTGAGGTGGTGGACTTTGGGAGCAACTGTAGACTTGGAGTTTGCTTTCTGCATCTAATTTGTTTCTATATTTATGTTTATCTTAGTTTAGTATTTAGAGTTTATTATCATTGGGGGATTAGTTTTTTGATTTGGTTGCTCTCTTCCTCCTTTTTTTCTTTTTATGTATAGATATATATATTTTTTTCCTTTTTCTCTTTTTGTGAGTGTGTAGGTGTATGCTTCGTCATGTGATTTTGTCTGTATAGCTTTCCTTTTACCATTTGTCCTAGGGTTCTGTCTGTCCGTTCTTTTGTGTTTTTTTTTTATTAGTATAGTTTTTAATGCTTGTTATCATTGGTGGATTTGTTTTTTGGTTTGGTTGCTCTCTTCTTTCTTTTTTTTCTTTTTTTAAATTACTTTTTAATTTTTTTAATTTTAATAATTTTTTTTTATTTTAATAACTTTTTAATTTCATTTCATTTCTTTCTTTCTTTCTTTCTCTTTTTCTCCCTTTTCTTCTGAGCTGTGTGGCTGTTATGGTCTTGGTGCTCCGTCCAGGTGTCAGGCCTGTGCCTCTAAGGTGGGAGACCCACGTTCAGGACATTGATCCACAAGAGACATCCCAGCTCCACGTGATAACAAACAGTGAAAGCTCTCCCAGATATCTCCATCTCAACGCTAAGACTCAGTTCCACTCAATGTCCAGCAAGCTACAGTGCTGGACACCCTATGACAAACAACTGGCAAGACAAGAACACAACCCCACCCATTAGCAGAGAGGCTGCCTAAAATCATAATAAGGTCACAGACACCCCAAAACACACCACTGGATGCGGTCCTGCCCACCAGAAGGACAAGATCCAGCCACATCTCCAGAACACAGGCATGAATCCCCTCCACCAGGAAGCCTACAAAACCCACTGAACCAACCTTAGCCACTGGGTGCCAACACCAAAAGCAAAGGGAACTACAAACCTGTAGCCTGTGAAAAGGAGACCCCAAACAGAGTAAGTTAAGCAAAATGAGAAGACACAGAAACACACAGCAGATGAAGGAGCAAGGTAAAAACCCACCAGACTTAACAAATAAATAGGAAATAGACAGTCTACCTGAAAAAGAATTCAGAGTAATGATAGTAAAGATGATACAAAATCTTGGAAATAGAATGGGGAAAATACAAGAAACTTTTAACAAGGACCTAGAAGAACTAAAGAGCAAACAAACAGTGATGAACAACACAATAAAAGACATTTAAAATTATTTAAAGGAATCAATAGCAGAATAACTGAGGCAGAAGCATGGATAAGTCACCTGGAAGATAAAATAGTGGAAATAACTACTGCAGAGCAGAACAAAGAAAAAAGAATGAAAAGAATTGAGGACAGTCTTAGAGACCTCTGTGACAACATTAAATGCATCAACATTCGAATTATACAGGTCCCAGAAGAAGAAGAGGTAAAGAAAGGGACTGAGAAAATATTTGACTAGGTTATAGTTGAAAACTTCCCTAATATGGGAAAGAAAATAGTCAATCAAGTCCAGGAAGCACAGAGAGTCCCATTCACGATAAATCAAAGGAGAAACATGCCAAGACACATAGTAATCAAACTATCAAAAATTAAATGCAAAGAAAAAATATTAAAAGCAGCAAGGGAAAAACAACAAATAACATAAAAGGGAATCCCTGTAAAGTTAAACGCTGATCTATCAGCAGAAACTCTGCAAGCCAGAAGGAAGTGGCAGGACATATTTAAAGTGATGAAAGGGGAAAATCTACAAAAAAGATTACTCTAGCCAGCAAGGATCTCATGCAGATTTGACGGAGAAATCAAAACCTTCACAGACAAGCAAAAGTTAAGAGAATTCAGCACCACCAAACCAGCTTTACAACAAATGCTAAAGGAACTTCTCTAAGCAGGAAAGGCAAGAGAAGGAAAAGACCTACAAAAACAAACCCAAAACGTTTAAGAAAATGGTAATAGGAACATACATATCGATAATTACCTTAAATGTAAATGGATTAAAAGCTACAACCAAAAGACATGGACTGCCTGAATGGATACAAAAACAAGACCCTTATATATGCTGTCTACAAGAGACCCACTTCAGACCTAGGGACACATACAGACTGAAAGTGAGGGGATGGAAAAAGATATCCCATGCAAATGGAAATCAAAAGAAAGCTGGAGTAGCAATTCTCATATCAGACAAAATAGACTTTAAAATAAAGACTATTACAAGAGACAAAGAAGGACACTATATAATGATTAAGGGATCGATCCAAGAGGAAGGTATAACAATTGTAAATATTTATGCACGCAACATAGGAGCACCACAATACATAAGGCAAATACTAACAGCCATAAAAGGGGAAATCGACAGTAACACAATCATAGTAGGGGACTTTAACACCCCACTTTCACCAATGGACAGATCATGAAAAATGCAAATAAATAAGGAAACACAAGCTTTAAATGATACATTAAACAAGATGGACTTAATAGATATTTATAGGACCTTCCAACCAAAAACAACAGAATACATTTTCTTCTCAAGTGCTCATGGACCATTCTCCAGGATAGATCATATCTTGGGTCACAAATCAAGCCTTGGTAAATTTAAGAAAATTGAAATCTTATCAAGTATCTTTTCTGACCACAAGGCTATGAGACTAGATGTCAATTACAGGAAAAAATCTGTAAAAAATACAAACACATGGGGGTTAAACAATACACTACTTAATAACCAAGAGGTCACTGAAGAAATCAAAAAGGAAATCAAAAAATACCTAGAAACAAATGACAATGAAAACACGACAACCCAAAACCTTGGGGTGCAGCAAAAGCAATTCTAGGAGAGACGTTTATAGCGATACAATCCTACCTGAAGAAACAAGAAACATCTCAAATAAACAACCTAAACTTACACCTAAAGCAATTAAAGAAAAAAGAACAAAAAACCCCCTCAATTTAGCAGAAGAAATCATAAAGATCAGATCAGAAATAAATGAAAAAGAAATGAAGGAAAAAATAGCAAGGATCAATAAAAGTAAAAGCTGGTTCTTCGAGAAGATAAAGAAAATTGATAAATCATTAGCCAGACTCATCAAGAAAAAAATGGAGAAGACTCAAATCAATTAGAGTAGAGTAGAATTAGAAATGAAAAGGGAGAAATAACAACTGACACTGCAGAAATACAAAGGATTATGAGAGATTACTACAAGCAACTATATGCCAATAAAATGGACAACCTGGAAGAACTGGACAAATCCTTAGAAAAGCACAGCCTTCCAAGACTGAACCAGGAAGAAACAGAAAGTATAAACAGAGCAATCCCAAGCACTGAAATTGAGACTGTGATTAAAAATCTTCCAACAAATGAAAGCCCAGGACCAGATGTCTTCACAGGGGAATTCTATCAAACATTTAGAGAAGACCTAAAACCTCTCATTCTCAAAATCTTCCAAAATATAGCAGAAAGAGGAACACTCCCAAACTCATTCTATGAGGCCACCATCACCCTGATACCAAAACCAGACAAAGATGTCACAAAGAAAGAAATCTACAGGCCAGTATCACTGATGAACTTAGATGCAAAAATTCTCAACAAAATACTAGCAAACAGAATCCAACAGCACATTAAAAGGATCATACACCATGTTCAAGTGGGCTTTATCCCAGAGATGCAAGGATTCTTCATATACGCAAATCAATCAATGTGATGCACCATCTTAACAAATCGAAGGATAAAAACCATATGATACTCTCAATAGATGCAGAAAAAGCTTTTGAGAAAATTCAACACCAATTTATGATAAAAACCCTCCAGAAAGTAGGCATAGAGGGAACTTACCTCAACATAATAAAGGCCATATATAACAAACCCACAGCCAACATTGTTCTCAATGGTGAAAAACTGAAACCATTTCCACTAAGATCAGGAAGAAGACAAGGTTGTCCACTCTCACCACTATTATTCAACATAGTTTTGGAAGTTTTAGCCACAGCAATCAGAAAAGAAAAAGAAATAAAACGATTCCAAATCGGAAAGAAGAAGTAAAACTGTCACTGTTTTCAGATGACATGATACTATAAGTAGAGAATCCTAAAGACACTACCAGAAAACTACTAGAGCTAATCAATGAATTTGGTAAAGTAGCAGGATACAAAATTAATGCACAGAAATCTCTTGCATTCCTGTACAGTAGTGATGAAAAATCTGAAAGAAAAATTAAGGAAACACTCCCATTTACCATTGCAACAAAAGGAATAAAATACCTAGGAATAAACCTACCTAAGGAGACAAAAGACCTGTATGCAGAAAACTATAAGACACTGATGAAAGAAATTAAAGAGGATACAAACAGATGGAGAAATATACCAAGTTCTTGGATTGGAAGAATCAACATTATGAAAATGACTGTACTACCCAAAGCAATCTACAGATTCAATGCAATCCTTATCAAACTACCAATGGCATTTTTCACAGAACCAGAACAAAAGATTTCACAATTTGTATGGAAACACAAAAGACCCTGAATAGCCAAAGCAATCTTGAGAAAGAAAAACGGAGCTGGAGAAATCAGGCTCCCTGACTGCAGACTATACTACAAAGCTTCAGTAATCAAGACAATATGGTACTAGCACAAAAACAGAAATACAGATCAATGGAACAGGATAGAAAGCCCAGAGACAAACCCATGCACATATGGT
Source organism: Balaenoptera borealis (assembly GCF_965194805.1). Lineage (NCBI taxonomy): Eukaryota > Metazoa > Chordata > Mammalia > Artiodactyla > Balaenopteridae > Balaenoptera > Balaenoptera borealis. Next base: position 40,184,172 of record NC_138862.1, read on the forward strand.
CACCTTATTTTTGATAAAGGAGGCAAGAATATACAATGGAGAAAAGATAGCATCCTCAATAAGTGGTGCTGGGAAAACTGGATAGCTACATGCAAAAGAATGAAATTAGAACACTTCCTAACACCATACACAAAAATAAACTCAAAATGGATCAAAGACCTAAATATAAGGCCAGACACTATAAAACTCTTAGAGGGAAATATAGGCAGAACACTCTATGACATAAATCACAGCAAGATCTTTTCAGACAACCCCCCTAGAGAAATGGAAATAAAAACAAAAATAAACAAATGAGACCTAATGAAACTTAAAAGTTTTTGCACAGCAAAGGAAACCATAAACAAGACGAAAGACAGCCCTCAGAATGGGAGAAAATATTTGCAAATGAAGCAACTGACAAAGGATTAATCTCCAAAATTTACAAGCAGTTCATGCAGCTCAATATCAAAAAAAAAGAAAAACAAACAACCCAATCCAAAAATGGTCAGAAGACTTAAATAGACATTTCTCCAAAGAAGATATACAGATTGACAACAATCACATGAAAGAATGCTCAGCATCACTAATCATTAGAGAAATGCAAATCAAAACTACAATGAGGTATCACCTCACACCTGTCAGAATGACCATCATTAAAATATCTACAAACAATAAATGCTGGAGAGCGTGTGGAGAAAAGGGAACCCTCTTGCACTGTTGGTGGGAATGTAAATTGTTACAGCCACTATGGAGAACAGTATGGAGGTTCCTCAAAAAACTAAAAATAGCACTAACATATGACCCAGCAATCCCACTACTGGGTATATACCCAGAGAAAGCCATAATTCAAAAAGAGTCATGTACCACAATGTTCATTGCAGCTCTATTTACAGTAGCCAGGACATGGAAGCAACCTAAGTATCCATCGACAGACGAATGGGTAAATAAGATATGGCACATATCTACAATGGAATATTACTCAGCCATAAAAAGACACAAAATTGAACTATTTGTAGTGAGGTGGATGGACCTAGAGACTGTCATACAGAGTGAAGTAAGTCAGAAAGAGAAAAACAAATAACGTATGCTAACACATATATATGGAGTCTAAAAAAAAAATGGTTCTGAAGAACATAGGGGCAGGACAGGAATAAAGACACAGACGTAGAGAATGGACTTGAGGACATGGGGAGGGGGAAGGGTAAGCTGGGACGAAGTGAGAACGTGGCATGGATTTATATATACTACCAAATACAAAATAGATAGCTAGTGTGAAGTAGCCACATAGCACCTGGAGATCAGCTCGGTGATTTGTGACCACCTAGAGGGGTGGGTAGGGTGGGTGGGAGGGAGACGCAAGAAGGAAGAGATATGGGGATATATGTATATGTACAGCTGATTCACTTTGTTATAAAGCAGAAACTAACACACCACTGTAAAGCAATTATACTCCAATAAAGATGTTAAAAAAAAAAAAAAGAAATCTATAAGTCATTGTCAGTGCTTGGGGTCTAAGGGAAATTTTTGCTCTCCATCAGAACTGTAGTCCTCTGGAATGTTCATAGGTACTATTTTTTTTTTTTTTTTGATTTATTTATTTCTGAGTTAGAAGCAGAGTCCCTGTTAAATGATTTGGAAAAAGCCTGAATTAAAACCAAATGTTTCTTTCCTGCAGGAATTTTCAACACTTTTTACAAACTTATAGGCACCATTATTCTCCAAGGAGATAATACAATATTCAGTATTGTCTATGCGCATTTCACCACAGAATGTCTTTTTTTTTCTGTGAGCCTAGAGATTCATGGACTACTTTAAATAATACCAGATTAACCATTTGTATAACAGTTCTTTATGGAAATAGCAATCAGGAGATTGGGTTACAAAAGCCCTTCTCACTGGTACTGCGTATTTAGTGGGAGCTCCCTTGTTAAACCATACACCTGCACTCTTAGGGTACTCTGATAGAGGAACCTTCTGCCAAGGGAAAAACTTAGAAGAGAAATGGAGCTCAGAGAAGGGAAGTGTTTATGAAGGCAAGATATTTTATGAGAACCTTCAAGTGCCAGATGATTTTCCAAGTTCTGGGGATAAGGAAGTTTAAAAGGGCCAGAGAGAGATTGCTAAGCAAACAGTCACAGTACCACAGTGCAAAGTTAGGATAGTGGTGTTCTGGGAGCATGGAGAAAGAACACCCCAAGTCCTCTTAGGAGCTTTCAGAGAAGGATAAGGGAGAAAGGCATTTTTACCCGAATCTTGAAAATTGAGCTGCTGTTAATTAAGTTCATAGGTGGTGACACACATTCCAGGAGTGGTAATAAGCAGGACAAAAGCATGGAACTTTGAAACGATGCATTGGTTGCTTGGGAAAGCAAATGATTTGGTAGACTGCAGGTAGGGTAAGTCATGGAGCTGGAAAAGTAATCAGGGATCAGATTAGAAGAGCCTTGTGATTTGAGCAAAATAATTTTTGAAAGATTTTAAGCAGGGGAGTGACATGAGAAGACAGGTTTTTAGAAAAGGCTCCTGGGAACTCTGTGGAGGATGAGAATGGGAGAGTGTGAGAATGTGGCAGCAATCACAGTTAGAGGCAACACAACAAGTGAGAAAACCTGAGGATTTAGATTTATGCTAAACAGAAGAGAAGGTGGAGAGAGGACAAAGTTGGGAGCTGTTTAAAGATATTTAGAAGGTTACGACAGGACTTGGTGACATGTTGGCTGCAGATGCCTAGAATGAAGGAGGGATTAAAGATAACAGCTTTGTCATGGGAACTGGGACCCTAATAGAGTGTTTTTCTTTCAAAAGGATCTGAGACCATTGCATACTCCCAATACAAAAGTGAGAACACTGCACAGTCTTCAGGATAAATAACATATTTGTGGTATTTTCATTCTTATGCCTGTTTGTTCAGATTATAAAAATAAAACAAGCTTACATTAAAATATTTTAAAAATATAATTGCTGTAATATTTGAGACTATTTCCTTTCAGGCTTCTTTTCTAAGCATATGGAGAGGGGTAGTGAGTGAGGGTGCATATTTATGACTGTGTGTGGTGGAGATCCAGTTTTTATACCATGCGCAGACTGCATTTCTATTTAATACTCTATCGTGATCATTTCCCTATCTGTCTTAGTCTGTTTGGGCTACTATAACAGAAATACCATAGAGGGGGTGGCTTAAATAACAAACATTTATTTCTCCCAGTTTTGGAGTCTGGGGAGTCTGAGATCAAGGTGTCTGCATAATCTATGTCTAGTGAGAGCTTGCTTCCTGGTTCATAGACAGCCACCTTCTCCTTCTATCCTCATGTGGTGGATGGGATGAGGGAACTCGCTGGGGTTTCTTGTATAATGGCACTAATCCCATTGAAGAGGGCTCCACCCTCATAACCTAATCGCCTCCTAAAGTCCCCCACCTCTTAAAATCATCAATTTGGGGGTTAGAATTTTAGCCTATGAATTTGGGGGGGACACAGCATTAAGTCCATAACACCATCATTAGAAATTATTCCTCACCATCATTAAAGTGTTTTTTAATGATATTAAAAAACTATATTAAATTCTGCTTTATAACTGTCCTACAATTAATTTAATCTTTCCTCCTTTTCGATATTTAGGTTGTTTCTTTACCTTTTTTTTTTATTTAGAAGTTAGTGCCTTGATAAATACTTTTTCACCTAAGTGTTTTTAGATTCTTCTAATAATTTACTGGTCATAGATTCCAAGAAGTGGAATTATTTTGTCAGATGGTATAAACATTTCCAATATTTTATGAATATTGAAAATTGTATTTCAGAAAACTTGAAACATCATGTTATTTATTTAAGTAACCATTAACCATATGACTTTTATTTAGTGTATTTAACCTATCCTCAAATTCTATTTTCCAGATATTATACAATTATTTTGATTCTACTGGTTTTAAGTTTTAAAAAGAGTAGCTAGATACTGGATTATTGCTAATCATAGTTTCTTAGAAAATGTATTTTCTTTTTCCTAATATAAACCACATAATTCCTTTATAAATTTAGATTTTTCTAAATTAAAAATGGAAAAATTGATCAAAAACAGAGTTATTTGTCTCTTCTATGTTTAATATATGTTTCTGCTAAAATCAATATTGCCCATGGTAGAAAATTTGGAAAATATGCTAATATCTACAGGAAAAAAATTACTTACAACACTACCATCCAAAAAGAACCATCTCTAATGTGTGTTCCACAATGGTATCTTGGGGATTTTTTTGTTCTCAGCCCTGACCCAAGTTTAACAAACATTTGTTGAATAATGAATAATTTTTAGCTTAATTTTTAATATTTTACATAGATATTTACAATAACATTTATTGATCAATGTACCAACCTTCATTCTAAATGCTACATACAATGCCTCATTTAATACAACAACCCTATTTCGTAGGAACCAGTGTAGTGCTCAAATGGTAAATGTAGAGTCTGTGTTTTAAACAGATTAAGTCGCCTGTAAAATGTCACATAATAGCCAACAGTTTAAGCTGTGGCAGGGCTTGCTTCTAACCATTACACAAGCCTGCCCCCTTGACAGGCAGATAAACCACAGTCATTTTATTAGGGTTTATTATTTTAACACTGCTATTGTTTGTAAATCATTTCTTAAATCCCTGAATGTTTGATTCCCTGGATTTAGTAGCATTTATTAAAAAAATTTCCATTTGTTGGGTAATTCCAATATTTTACTACTTTAATATTGTGATTTTTATCATTGTAATTAATATTTAGTCTGCTTTCTGAATATTACTTGAGCTTTGATTGTTATCAGTGGAAGTACTAGATCAAGGAAATGATTATTTTTAAGTACTTTACACTCAGAAAGATTGTTGGTGTGCTCATTACAACAATACAAGCAGTCCTCAATCTTTTTAGTCACCATATCCTTTTAGATTCTTAAAACTTATTGAGGACCCCAGAGAGCTTTCATTTATGTGAGTCAGAGCTATCTATATTTACCATATTAAAAATTAAAACTAGAAAAAAATGTAAACAACAAAGCACACATTCCATTAGTTCTCAGAGTGATGACCCATCAGACACTAAGTAACCTGTAGAAAACTCTCCAGTACACTTGTGAGAGAATGAGCGTGAAAGGGCAAGTGATGTCATGGTGTTATTATGAAAATGCTTTGACCATGTGGTTTTTGTGACAACTTCTTGGGGATTCATAGGGGTCCGTGGATCACTCTTTGATAACCACAGCACTATATCATACTTAGTATTTTAACTTACCATTTAAAAAAATCTTTTCATTTTGATGGGCAAAGAACAATATATCATCGTGGTATTAACCTGCATTTACTTGGATCATTGTTATTTGCGCCTCACCTTTTATGATCTTCCCTCCTCATGTTGATTTCTTTCTTTGTTTTTCACTTTCACTTTCACTTTGAATCGGAATTGTCCAATTCAAAATCTCTTCACATTTTCCCTTGAAATGTAGACAATAACTCAAATTAGTTTTTCATTTTCTTTCTAGCACGCTGAAGCAAATTTATGTTACTTGTGGTTGACTGTTCTGGCAGACCTTAAGCTCATAAGTCCTCAGAATAAGTCCCCCTGACTTCATACAGGCTGCAGCTGATCTGTGTGTGCCCTACAGACCCTTCCAGAAAAAAAGACCTCTGTCTTGAAACATCAATAACCTGTTTAACTTCTCCATGTTTATTATACATAATCTCCCTTAAAATTTACCCAACAGTAAACTTCTCACTTTTTCCTCCTCATTCTGTTCTCACAGGTGCAAAGTCGGGAGAAAAGTCATAGGAAAAGAAACAGAAAAGACACTCATACCTTCACCCACTGCTATTGTGCCACCAAATTTGCTTCTTACTGCTTCACCCATATGGGTCTTCAAACACTTGTTGACAGAATACCTGATATTCTTTAATATCAACTCTTTTGCTATTTAATTTTATTCTTGACTTTAAAAATAATTAATTTCTAAATGATACCTACACTAATATTTCTAACTATCATCTGTCTACATTTTCTGCTTTAACATATAAAATTTGGATTCATTTTAATAGACTATTGCAGGAATAATATTGTTTCAGCTGAAATTGTATTGTCTTGTCTGAATATTAATCATATGTCCTTCTATTGAACATAACTTCCCATGTTTAAAAAGCTAATTTAATTTTTCCACAATATGGTTGAGTTTATCTCAAAAAAAAATCCCTTGCAGCATTTAGGTTTACAGAAATTATGTCCTGTCAAAATATCTTATAATGGCAGCATTAAATATTGCCCTAAGGAAAAACATAGCTAAAAGTTGACTGAGAAATAATATCTTGGTGCTATGCCACATTAGAATAATTTTTTATTTCCTGGAGATAATATTTTATGGCTATATTTTGAAAGAGAATCTATATTTGCCCACAAAGTAGAATATTTAAATGGGAAAGTTAAGGATTCATGATACATTGCTAAATTATGAACTCGACTGCCACCTCCATGCGTTTCTACTCATAAAAGGCCCCTTTCCACTTTGGACTAAATGAAGTAGTTAATAGTTTGGGCAGAGTACTTAGCTTCTGAAAATAGCCTGCAGATAAAGGATGACATTGGTGATAAATATAATAAACAACTGACAATTTACATACAGTGCTTGTGCCTACAGTAGTACATGATAATTAGCAAGCACGCCTGGTGACTCTCTGTATCCTCCCCTCCATCTGTTGCTTCACTTTGAGTTTTAGGCAACTAGAATACTGAGTATTAGGAATGTTTTTCAATGCTGTGAAATTTAGTTTTAATGCATATATATTATATAATTCAGTAAATAAGTAATATTATTGACTCAAGTACTCAAGAACTTTTCTATATCTGGCATTGGATAGGCTGCATGTCAGATACTTGAAAGACATTTCCAGCCTTCGTCTGTATATCTAACATTCCTTTCGATCTTTAAGGATGGCAAAATCAACTCTAGGCATTGTGAAAGCAAGATCATACAAAAGATTACATAGAGTAGCTGAAAATAGCCCATACCAGGGAAATGATCTCAATGGCTTAAGAAAAGAAATATTGTCCCTTTTCTGGGATATGAGACCAAACATTTAATCACATCAATGTGATAAACTCAGAAAGCAAAATTATGTTATAGAATAGTCATTAAAATATGGATGATAAGAATCAGACTTCCTGGCTTAAAATCCATATTCTGCTGTTTACTAACCATTTAAACTTGGTCAAGTTTCTTTACCTCTCTTTGTCTTAATTTTTCTCTTTGGCTCAATGTTTAGATTTGTAAAATGAACATAATAATTGTATATGTAGGGTTGTTATGAAGATTAAAGGAGCTAATATTCATAGACACTTATAACAGTAACTGCCATAGAGTAAATCATATAAGTGGCTGTTAAATGAATAAAAAGAAATAAACACACTATGCTTATCTTAACTTTGCTCATTTTAGCCCTGAAACTGTGAAAGATGCCCAAAGATTTGCTTGTGCTAATCAATCACGAAATTCTTATTGCTCTCATATTATTCTCTTAAAAATCATTTTATTAAATGTTAATAACATCATGACAGAATGGAGTCAGTGACTTCTATCCGCATTTTATCATGAATAAAATATAATGTTTTCACTTGAAAGATAGGATATCTATTTTCATACTGACCATTGCTCTTTGGCAGTGTTCCAAATGAGACATGTTAATTAGTATAATAACGAACTGTGCTTAGTCAATGTACCCCTAAATTTTTTAAATCTCAAAAAGTCTTGTATTGCATGTGAATATTTTTAATTGAACAAGAGGCCATAACTAAAACCCTGGAGGTATAGATTAGATAATTAGTCACAGTTTGCTCTTTGCTGATCCCAAAAGAAATTAGCTGAATCTAAACCACTAATGATGGACAGTATAATATGAGAGTAAATAGTGGTCCTATTACTCTTTGTTTGCTGATACAGTCCTTTTTAAAATGTTTAAAAAAATTTTTTTTATATCTTGGTCTGAATATCTTTAATTTTAGGATGGAAGATTTTACCACATAGTTGTAATTAGCAGTAAAATAGTGATGTGACATGGACAAAAAATTGCTCAACTCCCTCCTATTTTTGGTATAAGTTCTAAAATATAAGGCAAACAGTGAAGGAAACTATCTTTTGTTTCCTTTCCTGCTTTTAAAAGATTAATATCATTAATATTCTTTAATATTCAAATAATCTTTCTAATATCATAAAGTTAGAAAATAATACCCTAATCTATGTTATATCCGTATAATTTATAATAAATATAAACACCAATAAAATTCTATAGTTGTAGACAAAGTCTAGATGTTTTGTTGGCTCGTATGACTGTCATTTAAATACCTGCAGTCAGACCTTAGTAAATTTCTCAAAAAGTGGGATATTTGAGCAAATTAAGCTTCTGAATAATTTATTAAGAATAGCTCCTGTCCCAGTTAGCTTTTGCTATGTTACAAACCACCCATAAAAGATAGTGGTTTAAAACACCCACCATTCATCATTTTTCACGAGTCTACAGGTTGGCTGGGTGGTTCTGCTGATCTGGGTCAGACTTGACTGATCTTAATGGCTGGGTACTGGCCGTCTGGACTAGACTAGCATACATGTCTGGATGTTGATCAGGTGACATCTGGGAACAACACGGATAACTGGACCATTCTCTCACCACATAGCAGTTTAGCCTAGGCTTGTTCACATGACAGTAAAGAGTGAGAAAGGGAAGAAGTACACAAGGTCTCTTGAAGCTTGGATTCAGAACCAGTACATCACTCTGCCAAATTCTGTTGGCCACAGCAAGTTACAAGGCCAGCCCAGATTCAAAGAATGGAGGAATAACTCCATCTCTTAAAGGGAGTAGCTGCAAAGAATTATGGTCATTTCTGCAATTTACCACAGACACTCTGGGTAATTTAGGAATAAACCATATTTTTTTCTTTAACTGAGCTGAGGCCCGATCTAAGTACAATGTTCACATCATGAGCCCTGTAATTAACAAACTGAAGCTTTTTTCCTTTTTTTTTTTTTTTTTTTTTTGCCTCTGAGGAGGTCTCTATATAATATTAACAAGGAGATGGAAAGCATGAAAAAAACAGCTAGTCCATTTGGCCTCAGAAAGCCCTGAATATTTTAGCCATGGTTCGACTAAACTATTTGATGGTTGATTCACAAGAAAATATTTCCAGGCTAAAGCTCCTTGATTTCATGTCAACAAGTCAAATTCCTGCCCTTTCTTTACTTTAAATTAGCTGAATGGGAGTAGCCATTACAATGGTGAACAAAGTTGTATTCATTTAAAAATACTTACTCTATCAAACCCCAGTTGAATTGGCCTCCCTAACTTCAGCATAATAGTGTAATATAAAGTTAGTATTTCAGCTATGCACCTATGATCTTGTTAACTGAAAATGTATCTGTAACAATCTGAAGTTTGTGTTTTTCTGTTCCAAGCACCACATTCCTGCCTGGGGTTTGCAATGGAGGCCACCTGATTCCTGTTTCTTTGTGAAAGAGTCTTCCAACCTGGATCCTGCTAAAGGCAGCAGAAAGGATTAGTTAAGAAGAATTTACGTGATATACGTAATGTTAACACAGATTACACGCACACGTGTGTAAACACGTATCTGTCTTTGCTGCATAACTGACAGGATCTTTGACACCGTCTGTCACCCATGTTTTATTCCCCCTCCCATACTTCCCATCTCAATTAATGGAACCACTTTCTGTTTGTTACTTAATCCAGAAACCCGGAAATCCTTCTTGATGTCTCCTCTCATTTATTCCCTGTCTATAATGAATAACCAAGTCATACAGATATGAATTCCTTGATACCTCTGCCATCTGACTCCACCTCACCATTCTTCACAGCGACTGGGTAACTTCAAGCCTCACTGAGTCTTACTTAGGTTCCTGCAGCTGTGTCCTGCCACATCTCCTTAAAATCAGTCTCCTTTCCTCCAGCACATTGCCTGCTCTGCTGCTAAAGTGAACTCCCTAAACATAATTCTATTTATGTCATTCACCTACCTAAAATCATACAGTGACAATTCATGGCCTTAAGGATAAAAGCCAAACCCCCATATGCATGGAAAAAGATTTTAAAGCACAACTCCTTCTGTATTTAACTAAGTTCTTACCACAAGGTCTAAAACAAGGCAACAGGTACTATGTGCTGCCCCATTCCAAAAAGGACGTGGTGCACTCCAGGTGGAGTGATTGAGAGAGTGGCAAAATCTGACTTGCAACCCTCCACCTATCACCCTCTTCTCGGCTGAAGTTGCAGAGAAATTTTAAAGTGGTTTAACGGACACCTCCCTCCACACTCAGACACACACACACATGCACGTGCACTCCCAAGCACTGGGTGAGGGAAAGGTGGTTCTTTCCTCTTGACCTAAGCTGAGTGGCAGAGCCTTTAAGAGAAACACTTGGCCATTGAAATTTGTTAGGTACAGAAACCAGTACCAGAACCATATCTGAAAAAGTCCAGAGAGCATGGACTGGACAGCACGGTAAAGAGGCTACGATGGGAGCAAACTTAATTAAAGGCAGAAGAAAGGGATCTGTTCCTCCTTGACTTGTGCTCAAGAGGTGCTCTGTGTTCAGGCTGAAGCCCTTTTAAATGTTACATAGATGACTTCCTGGTGGGTCGGGGACCCCAATAGAGCGATGGCCCTCTGCGTGCCCAGGGTCCTGAACGAGCAATCATAAGTAGAATGGACTGCTCGAGGCCAGCATTTCCCACATTAAAGGTACTGTAATCAGAGGCCCCCAGCAAGGCATGTACCTGAGGAACCCAGGGGTAATCAGGGAGTATCAGTATGAGCAAACGTTCCCAGGCATCTTCACTAGATGACACCTGCGCCTGTCGATACGCTCTTTTCTATTTCTTACACCTTCCCAATTCTAGTCATTAACCCTGCAGTGGGCCAGAGTAGCCCAGGGATGAATCAGGAAAACAAGATCCTTGCCCTAGATAAGCAAGGTGATCCTTATGAGACAGAGCAAGGTGATCCTTACTCTGGACAAACTCTCCTTACCTTTGGCAAAGAAACTGGAGTTGGTATTGTGAAAAGTGAGAATGGGAGATAGAGGCAGATTTGGGGATCAGGTAAACATAACACAACAATTTTTCCTTATGCAAACTTTCTTTCCCAGGAACTGACTTTAAACTTTTCTACAGAATGTATATATATATATATACAATATTCAAAGACATACAAAAATTTGATGACATACCTTGGCAGCATTTGGTTTCTTCTTTATAGAACTAACCTCTTCTTAGCCACAGATACACTATGTATTTGAACAGATAATATAAAATGCCTTAATGTGTCTCTCAGAAAGGGAAATAAAACCTCAAAAATCTCAAAAGTTTCCTCAATGGTAAGAAATAAATGTTCATAAAACTTAATGAACCCTCTGGTTAAAGGAATTTAAGAACATGGGGAAATATTCTCTGATAACCCTCTGGCAACGTTTTAATTATAATGCTGTCCCCCGCCCCAGGCAATGAGTCCAATCTATTATAATATGAGCAACAATCTATTTACTACAGCACATTAAGAAATCCAAATATCTGGAACAGGTCATATCTCATTTGCTACTGCAGATTAGAACAAATAATGGAGTAAGATGGCTTTCCATCTCTTTCTTTTTTTTTTTTTTTAATCACCACTGTGCTTGTGTCCAAGATTGTTTTGGAAATAAACTAATACTTTAGTACTTGAATAAACATAATTTTCTAAATTGTATTAATCATATGATACTTAGTTTGAGAACTGTTCTTTTGAGTATTTTTCTTAGTGGTGATTTAGAAACTCTTACTTATCAGTACTTTATGTATTTTGTTGAGTATTTCAAAGAGATCATTTCCACACGGGTCATTAGAGTGTGTCAAAATATCACTTCTTGAGTCATGGAAAAGTGAAATCCCCTCTATTCACTATCTTAGATCATTTCGTAATCATTTGCATGAATTACCTCTAGTTCCTCTTTTTTCTCTGTGAATTACAGAAATGGTACTTAAAAGATGGCCTAGAGCACGCCACTGGATTCTCAGCTAAATGATAAACAATGGGTAGAGCCGAGCCCATCCTGGACTTGTCACTCCATGCCCCCTGTTAGAGGACAGACCGCCTTTCTCCTTCTCACTCACACCACAGTTGTCAGCTCTTTTCTGTGAGTTTAAAGATTTCTCAGACTCCTGTTGGTATATCATTAGTTCCACTTTTCATACAAAACAAAATCTTGAAAAGACAGATTATTTTTGCGTATAAGAAATGATTTTCCCTGAAGGACATTTTCTTTCTCTTTATCCAGTGTATTTTTAAATGCCTCAAGTGATGAGGCTGGCTGTTCAACCAAGTTCAAGAGCGCACTTTTATTCAGCCCATTATCTATCATTGTGAATTCAAACCTGCTGTTCCTCTCTGCTGATAATCTATCATCTAACGAGAGCAAGGGTGGCTTTAAACCCCAGGAGCAAGGAGCAGCCATGGACTTGCCTTACAAGGAGATTTATACATAGAACTCCACGCACAAAAACCAGATTCAATACAATATTTCCTTGCTCAAGTTTTCCACAATGCTCCATGCCCTCTACCCTTTTTGGAAACTTGGAGAGCTACTACAGAGAATTAACCAAATATTAAAAAAGTAGAAGAAGAATAAACAAATGAATCTAAAATGTATACCTAGTCTATCAGAATTAATTTTCAGGATATTATTTTTTTATTTTTTACTTTAATTTTTATTTTGTATTGGGGTATAGTTGATTTACCATGTTGTGTTAGTTTCAGGTATACAGCAAAGTGATTCAGTTATATATATATATCCATTCTTTTTCAGATTCTTTTCCCATATATGTTACTACAGAATATTGAGTAGAGTTCCCTGTGCTATATAGTAGGTCCTTGTTGATTATCTATTTTATATATAATAGTGTATATATGTTAATCCCAAACTCCTAATATTATTATTTTTAATGGGACATAAATCATTATTTTCTGCACATAAATAAAAAACAGAAGGGATGTCCTACTGAAGGACTCTCTCTCCTGAATGTCCTTATTTTTCCTTCATTATGCTATCTATGTTCCCAGGATAGCAACATTAATTTGACATGGCTGACTTATGCTACCTACTGTTTCCTGTATAGCACTTTGAGTGCCTGAGGCTGGGTTTTCCTGCTTTGGGGATAGGGGGCAGAAAGACATTTCTAACTCTACTCTAGTATGAGACGCAATTAATCTACAAGTTGTTTAGCTGTAAGCAGTTAACCTCACAAACCTAATAAATTATTTGATTATATGGAATGTTTAGAACTTTGACCCCTTTTGGTAAATATGCATGAAATTGCAAAACTTGTATTATTTCTTGGTTTTGGTCACTTAATTAATTTAACATTGCCCCTCTTATTCCATGCTTTAGGATGTACAAATAGCAAATAGGATAGATGCATATGCTCTTTCATTGCCAAATCATTTGGTTTATATTGTCTTTGCCACTGCTATTATCACTGGTTCAGTTGAAGATTGCACCACTTTATTTCTGCATTTAAGAGAAAGCAGCCTTTGTTATTTTGGTCCCCTCTACTCAATTAAAAACAAACAAACAGGCATAAAACCCTTCATGGACACTAATAAACCCAAAATAGTCTGTAATTGATTTCAAATTCACTGCTAGTTTCAAAAATTAGCTAACACTGCAAATTGCACTGACCATGATCAGGCCCTTAATAACAAGGCCTATTGTGTGAAATGTGCAAGTCAGCAGAAACACAAATGAAAGCCTGCCGGCTTCAAACACATGAGAACAAACAGAGCAAGATGAAGTCTGAATTTTCAAAAAAACTTTAGACCACTATACCTCACACCAGATCAATTAATAAATCACTTCAAAGTGCCCTTTCTTTTTTGAATACTCATTTTTGTGAGGTCAACCCAAAAGAAGTATGAGAGCAAAATTCCACCTTTTTTTCTAAAACCTCAAAAATAATATACCAGGAAGTCTTAGGTCATCTAAGGGGCTCATGACAGGTAAGTATATAAGTGACCTTTATCTTTATTATGAGAATTAATTTGAAAATATGCAAAATTATAGAAGTTTGAACTGTTATTTAATCTAACACAAAGAAAGATAAAATGTTGGATTATTATCATACAGCTGAACAATTCTCTAATCCTGTTTTCAATTTAAGCATTCCTGAGATTTTTTTCGCTTTTAAAGTGCTCTGACAACTAAATCACAAATTTATTTTCATTTTCACTCTCCTATATTTTATACTCACTGTTTATGTATTTAAGGTAATACAGACTTGTAGTAATCATTTCATATTATTTGTATTTGCTGTTCTTATTTGTTTGCTTTTAAACCAATGCAACTTTGAGCTATGATTTTTAGAAACAGTCCAAATGTTTCAGATAGCCTACTGAATCACAGTACATCCTCAAGCATCATACTCTATGGGTTTAAATTCCAGTCTCATTATTTGTCAACATGGGGAGATCACTAAATCTATTTAATACTTGAATTTGTCAGTCATATAATAGGGATAACTACGTATTACATAGGAACAAAAATTGCAGGGGTGATCTATAGGACTGACTCAAAGAATATAGGAAAAATATTTTTCTTCTTCCGTAATTGCTCTGCTGATGGCCATTTTCCACTGAATTCACCCCCTCACCCTGTCTAGGCCTCCTCGGCAGCTCTGTAACTTACGGCCAATCTTTTTGTTCTTCAGTTCTCATCATTTGCTGCTTCCCGTCTTCTCACTATGAGTGCAACAATTTTCCCTCACTGAAACTCTCTCTCTTGAATGCCCTCTCAATGAAAAATTTATGCGACACTTCCTCCTATCCTTTGAAAAATCTCATTCCAAATTCTTAACGACTTTCCCAACAAAATAAAAGCAGATGCTCCCCACAAAACTCCAGATACCATATATATGACACCACACACAACTAATCTCTTATAAACTAAAGATTCATTTTTTTCTCTCCCTTAATTTTTTTTCTATAGCACATGTTCTGCTTATGAATGTTAATACCTACAGTCAATTTTCCAAGCTAATGGAAGCATGCTGTGGGAAAGATCATTAAGAAGAGTAGATAATCTACTCTGCTATTAGTGCAGGTGTCAGCAAAGAGTCTAGCCTGAGACATCATTGTAAGGGGTGTATGGTAGAGAGAAAGGAGGCTAGTAGTCCCAAGACAGTTATAGAGTGGCAGGGAAAAGACAGTAAGGAGGGGTGGGTGATCTAAGCCTGGAAAGGGAAAAGCATTAGGACAGGTGATCACTCATTTATATGAAAGTTGTGGATAATCTGGAATTTAATATTATGTTTAAATGCCTACTTGGAATACGATACTAATTGGTCTAAAGTCCTATGTTTGATTGACACCATGAGCAGTTAGTTTTCCCTACCACATTGTTTATATGTTAAGATGACAGACCCTACCATCAGCCCAGAAGTCAATATCACAAATGTGCCCTTGTGATCAATAAAGGAACTGGCATAACCCAGCACCAGCACTGGGAAATCACTTAACTTACATATTATATTGATTATGGGTCATTGCCATTAATTTTGTACATATAAGTCAGAATGTATACCCTAAAATCATGACGAATTGGTCTTTAATTATTTTGTTTTTCAACATTGTTTTAATCAAGTGGTCTGTTTAAATGTGCAAGAATATGTGAGCATCTCTTCACTGATTCAGTAACTATTAGCTAAAGGCCTATTATATGGTTTCCTGACCTAATAACGCTTATGTAATGGTATGAGTCTGTGTGTTCCAGAAGGCAATAAACTCTTTCCATATTGTAAAGACAAAGTAAGCATTTCAATACTCCACATATAAAATAGAATCAAAATCATCAACCAGTGAAAACTAAAGAAATATTAAAATCTACATGGGAAAGCAGCAAGCGTAGTTCAGAGTGCTTTATTTAGTGTCTTAAAAAAACTGATAATAATGGAAATTCCTTGGCGATGTAAGAACTTCTGTCATTTTTACCATCAACGGCTTCAAAGGAAGCCAAGAATAGCAGATGCAGACCTTTCAATTTGCAGCCATCCTCCCCCCAGCTTATGCTGTGGTGTCCTTTGGGCAGAAACACTCCAGGGTCTCAACTAGTGTGTTTCCCCATGACTGATACTATCCTGCCCTGATAGCTAGGAAGTGATAAAACAACAAGTAAGAAATCATTTTTCATAATTCTTCAGAGTCCAATCTAGCCTCACACCTGCTTCTCTTGCAGTCCTTCATGCTGTGGAAGCTGAGTTTTAGTGGATTCTACAGCCTCACAGTAGAATCACTTCACATATTTTTCAGTAGATTAGCCTCTGGAGTATTTCTTTCTTACTTTCAAAGTCTAGTAAAACAAAGTATGGCCTATAAGCATTCTCTCTGAGGAGACATAAATATGAAACAAATATTAAAACAACCTTGCTTTCCAATATTTCAAACAATACATTTTCATTGAATAAACATCCCAATGTTTTTCGCAAATGGTTGAAGGAATCTGGAATATTTAGAGAGACATTAAGCGTATAAATTCCCAGCTGATTTGTAAACCAGGAATTATGAAAATTATGAAATTTCTTTGCTAAAACAAAGTTGAATGTCCAAGAAAATTAAACTGCAACTTGCCAGAAAATAATTTCCTCTTTCAAAGAAAAGGATCACTAATATATTAAAGTATTAAAAATTAATATAAGGAGCCCATTTTAATTGGCTTCACTTTTGAGGTTAATAGGTATTAACTTTCATTTTTATAAAATATTTCCATGTTAATGACTCCAAGATCTATTGTTTCAAGGATTTTCCTGAGGCACATGAAGCTAAAGTTGAAAGCAGCTAAGGGTGCTTGAATTCCTTTACAAGTCTATTATAAGCCAATATTCAATCAAAACGATTATTGCTAGCCATTAAAAAATCTACTAAGTATCAAGGGTAATAACTCTTGCATGTTATTACTGGGAATTCCTACAAAGCAAAAGGCTTTTGTATTGCTGTTGCAAAGACTGCTTAATTTATTTGACATCCTTGACAAAAAAAATCTGCTGTTCAACCAGAAAAGAAAAAAAAAAAGAGTAGTTTTGTCCCCATTATCTCTGAACAAGAAGTATCAGGAAGCTTCAGGCTAGAATTAACATGAGATAGGCTATTACAGTTGTAAGAGCATTTAGCAACCATCCCTACTGACTTCAGGGTGATAATATACACAGCCCCGTGTAATCTGTCTCTTCTGCTGCTCTTTCTTTGCCTCTCTCCTCCTCTTGTTCTTTACTAATATACATGCCTTATTGTAAAGCATAATAAGCAGTAAACAGCAGCATTTTTCTACCCAAGTGACACCACTGGTTGGAGTTTTACCTTCAGCAAAGCCATATAAAGAGTCACTGCTTATATGTAACCATTTTTTTAAAAAGCCAAATACAACATTCAAGTATAGGAATATTCTATGACTCATGCTCTAAAGAGTAGGCTATATCTGGTAACCTTTCCACTAGAAAAGTTGTTTTCAAATATTGTTAATTTTCACAGACAGAGAATGAAAATATAGTTAAATCGAAGTTCAAGAAAATAATTGTTTAGAATGCGGTATCATAGTTCATGAAATAAAATGCAGTAGTGTAAATAAGAGATGAAAAATGTTTCTTGATGACTCAGTATATCCATAATTATTATTATAAATAATATCATCTACCTGGAACCGAGTATGGTCCAAAGCACATTTAAATCAAGGCAGCCCCTTCCTTGAAACTTACAAGATAGAATGCATGAGAAATGATGTTTGAGCATTTTTAGCTCCTGAATTTCTTCAGGTATTTCTAGTTTAATTTCCCTTGTTTCCCTAAATTGATATTATCCTCCCTTGAAATTAAAAATGGAAAGCAAAACAAAAATGACACATGCATGTAAGTAAACATTTGTTAAAGCTTAGGCATCACAAAAATCCAACAAATAACACGCTAGCATAAAGTCAAATTATTTCTATGGAAATTTCTTTTAAGCCAAGTGTTTTCAGCCTTGGCACTATTGACATTTAGAGGTGCATAATTCTTTGTCGTGGGGGACCAGTCCATGTATCATAGTATGTTTACCAGCACCTCTGGATTCTAGCCATTAGATTTCATTAGCACCCTCCACACTACACCATGAGTTGTGACAACCAAAAATGTCTCCTGAGGGGCAAAATCACCCTCAGTGAGAGCTACTGCTCTAAGTGCAAGACCTAATCTAAATTTGATAATGTTTAATTGCATCATTAACATTGGAAAAAGGAACTATTGCTGAACTCTCGGTTGCAAAATTTGAAAATGATACACATACCAGCTGTGGCAAGACAAAACTTGGCTTCATGTACACTTCCTGTACACATTCTGGGAAACTGAAATACCATTACGCATACACAAGAAGCTTAAGGTCCAAATACCATGAACATTTGTAAATACCGTTGTCTTAGTTTTCTCTGGCTGCCATAACAAAATACCATAGACTGGGTGGCTTAAACAACAGAAATGTATTTCCCATAGTTCTGGAGGTTGGAAGTCTGAGAGCAGGGTGCCAGCATGATCTGGTTCTTGTGAGAGATCTTCTCCTGGCTTGCAGATGGCTGCCTTCTCACTGGGTGCTCACATGACCTCTTCTTTGTGTGTACAAGGTGAGAGAGAGAGAGAGCGCAAGCTCTCTGGTGTCTCTTCTTACAAGGGCACTAATCCCATCACAAGGACCCAATCCTCAAGTCCTCATCTAAACCTAGTCACCTTGCAAAGGCCTCACCTCCAAACACCATCACACTGGGGGGTATCTGTTTCTCTGTTCCTGGAAGATAAATGCTTGTCAGCTACTTTTTAGTATCTCATACAAACTGAGTGTTCAAATTAGATAAGCATTATTAACACTACTTGACCCTTTTATTGGCATAGTTAAATTTGAATTATTCTTGGTCTTGATCTTGTCATCAGTTTGTGTTTTATTTATATATATATATAAAATAAAGGCAAAAAATAAAGAAGGTACAAATTTATTTACTTCAAAATTACATAAGATCACAAAAACTACATAAAATAGTTTCTTACTATTTACTACAAAACTAATCTATAATGTTAAAAGTCTGAATGTGGTTACTACTGGACAAGGGGAAGGTTTAAGACTGAGGGGTCATGAGGGTAGTTCTGCAGGGTCCCCCTGAGTGAGAGGCGACTGAGAAAGATTCTGGGGTGTCATTTCATAACCAAAGCTGGGTACTCTTTATGATTCATCAAGTTGTACACTTAGGATTTGTACAATTTTCCTTATATAATTTATACTGTTACTCAAATGTTTAAAGACTTGTTTCAAACTACATAGAATCTGAGTCACACATTTATTGCTTTTCTGGATTCAAAGATAAGTAAGACAGCCTCAATCCTCAACTGGATCAAAGTCTAAAGAAAGATTCAGACCTATAAACAGATTGCGCAATCCAATGTGGTAAATGATAAATGACATACATGAGCAGAGTTGTTTGAGATCAGGAGGTAATTAACTCTGCCTGGGGAAATCAGGAAAGATTTTGTGATAAGTAGTCTTTGAACTGGTCGGGATGCATGGTAAGAGCTCATCTTGCTTACATATAAAGTAAGTTAATTTTGAAGAAAATGTATAAATAGAGGTTAGCTAATGGGATAAGGATTTCAGTGTTCAGATAGTTTCTATACTTTTGGTTGAGACAAAAAATATGAATCAGATGCAACTAAGTAAGAAATCTCTTGCCTTATTACTCAGAACTTTATCTAAATAGTAAAATATTAAAATAGTAGGCATGGATATTTGTTTATGCGCCATCTTTGGATGACTTTGTCATTGAAATAAGCTTTTAAAAAAAATGTAACAATTAAAAGCAAAGGGTGAGGGCTTCCCTGGTGGCGCAGTGGTTGAGAATCTGCCTGCCAAAGCAGGCGACACGGGTTCGAGCCCTGGTCTGGGAAGATCCCACATGCCGCGGAGCGACTAAGCCCGTGAGCCACAACTACTGAGCCTGCGCGTCTGGAGCCTGTGCTCCGCGACGGTGAGAGGCCCGCGCACCGCGATGAAGAGTGGCCCCCGCTCGCCGCAACTGGAGAAAGCCCTCGCACAGAAACGAAGACCCAACACAGCCAAAAATAAAATATAAATAAATAAATAAATTAAAAAAAAAAAAAAAAAGCAAAGGGTGAGAAAACAATAGAAGAGATAAAATAATAAAATATCACATAAATGCTGATGGAGTATATTATGCAAATTTATACTATGCAAATGCTTAAGCTTGGTCTTAGTAATAAAGAGATAGGCAACCATGAGCAAATTTCTTCAAAACTGATTGCCAATCTTCAGTGGCTGATCATGAATACAAAAATTAACCCTTGAAGAAGGGTAATGGTTATTGTTCTCATAGATCCAAGCTTTAACCTTGAGGAAAATACAGGCTTCTAGATGTAGATTAACAGCACTAGCCACATTAACCAGAATTTGGGGTCCAATGGGTATTACTCTCAGTCCTGTGTACTAGTAGAAGGTCTGTTTTAGAGAGTAATGAGAGGAAAAAGGATCACTTTTCAGGAAATCAAAAGTTAGGCATAGGAATCTGTGTGTTTTTGTTAGAGCTGTATTCTTGTGAATTACTTTTCTCTGTCAAAGCTGCTAGTGAAAGATATGCTGGAAGAATTACTCAACCAGGAGTAAAATTCAAATTCTTTAAACTCTGTTTACTTCACCAGACATGATTTTAACTTGGGGATTTCTCATTCCTCCTACTTTAGCGAAATTCTTTCAAGATAGAACACTAGAAGTAGTCAACTCTCAGGGGTGATCCTGAAAGCTTAAACTCTGAAATTCTGGTATTCTTCTCACAACCACCTCTTATTTCATATTTCTCACTGTTTGTCTACACTGCATTTCTGCTTTGACACCAACTAGCAATTCTATAATTAACCCCACCCTGCTTAGCAGCTCTGTGCTGATTTCACCCAAATGGTACTTTCACCGCTTTCCTGAATTCTCTCCCTTTCTCATCTTTCTGCTGCACCCTCAGTAACCAGTCACTATCTATGGATCAATACAAGAACCACCTTCAATTCTTTTCTGTTATCAATGTCTTACACACTGGTAATGATAAATCACACGGAAATGTTTATTGGAGTTCACACAAGTTATAGTTTCTAATTTAAACTGCACCAATAAAGTGCTAACTATTATAATTCTCTTCTTTTCCAGTTCCTTGAGACATTTGTTGTAAATGTTTACTATACTCTTCAAATACTCAAACATATCCTACACTGTTAAAAAAAAAAGATGAGTATCAGTCAATAACTCCATAACTCCACTACCATGCTCAGTTATCTATATATAATGCCACACATTCTTTTTTCCTTTCCTTCTGTGAGTTCAGATTTTTCCTATTCTCAGAGAGTAAACCTTTGACCCATAAACTAGAAATTTTATTCTTTCCTTCTCTGGGCTCTCATTCCTCTAATTATCCTCTTTCTCTTTTGCATTATTGAAACTCTGTTTTTCTTAACTAATTAAAATAACTCAAGTCTTCTTTAATCTAAAAACAACTCTGCCTCTCACCCCAAACACCTCAAAAAAAAAAAAAAAAAAAACTTTCCTCAATATTACTATCTCCTTCATCTTCTTCCTTCCTTTCTTTTGTGGTCAAACGTCTTGAAAGAATACTTTGTACTTACTTTTGTAAACATCCTAAGTTTCTATTTACTCCTTGTCAATGGTATATAAAGTAGTATAAACCTGGCTTTTGCCTTTATAGACGGCTATAGAAAGCTATATGTCCTTGTGAGTTATATAACTTTTCTAAGTCTATAAAATTTTAATACCTACTGTGAAAATTTGGTTGGGCAATTACATGTCATAATGTTACATAACACTTGCACGGTACCCAGCACTGTGTAAGTGCTCCATAAATATTATCTATCATTACTCTTATTCTTTCATAGTCTTATTATCCCTACTATTGTTCTTCAACTCATTATAATCCACTTTTGCCCATGACCTCATCCCCAATTATCCTATAGAACTGCCCTTTCTAGACTCACCAATGACCTCCTAATTGTCAAATCCAATGAACTATTTTAAAAGCTTTATCCTGTTTGAGTATTAATATTTGATACCATTAGATGCTCTTGTCACTTGAAATACTTTCCTTTCTTGATGTTAACATTGTCTCTTTTAGTTCTTCCCTCTGCTATTCTTTCATGGTCTCCTTTACTGACTCCTTGTTCTTAGGGAGCTCTTAAATGCTGAGTCCCTTCAAAGTTCCATCCTTGACTATTTTCTTCACTTTCTTGCATGTTCCTTAAGAAAGTTCACTTCAGCAAGGCTAATGACTCTTGCTCCACATCTTCCCTAAGCTCCAAACTGAATTTCCAATTGTGTCTTGGAGGGCTTTCCACAGACGTCTCATAAACTTATCAAACATAGCATATCTACAGTGGAACTCATTTGCATTCCCCTTAAATAATCCTCCTCCTACAAACTTTATCTTAATTGTTTCTATCTACCAGTCTTCAGTGATTCCAATTACTACAATCTTCTCATTGCCAACAAAATACTTCAAAATCTGGTTCCAATTTATCCCTCTAAGTTCCTCTGATACTGGTGTTTCTGTCACTCTGATCTTCACACTATTTGTTGAATATTCTCAGACACTTCACTACCAATGGATCTCTGCATATATTGCTCCCTCTACGCAAAATGTGTTCCTTTTTTTGTCGAATAAAACTTACTCATGATTTAATCCCTAGTCTCTCTTCTGTTTTCTCAGAATCTCCAAGGCAGAGCCAGTGACTTCTTCATAGTTACTCTAATAATAGCATTTTTTGTACATACTTTAATACAGTGCTTATCGCCTTATATTACAGTTATTTACTTCTACTTTTTTCCCCAACTAGACTATGAAGACATTAATCACAAGACTTTTTATCTCTAGTTTTTGTAGAATTCCTAGAACAAAATTGCTGCTTATTATGGGTTGCACAAATGGATGAATGAGTTAGAATACGTAGAAAAAATGACAAATAACATTGTAAAAATCCCTATTATAACACTTTATTTAATCTAAGATGCCATCAGTTCTCAGAAGTACCATTTTTTATGTGCGACTGAGAAGGAAAAAATTCTGTCAATTAAACTATGACATGCTTTCCTGAAACTTATGTATTTTTTATTTTACACATGTTGAAAGAGCTCTTTTAGACTTATTTAGATGTAAAATTTTTTAAAATATAATTTTATGCATACACTTAAAGAAAAGTATAATAAACTATATCACTTTGGGGAGGACACATAATTTTCCAAGTCTCAATTTCAATTGGTATAGAATTCCTGAAATGTTTACTTTCAGAGCCTACTCTTTTGAATCTCTTTTTTGACTCCTTCATCAATGAGCATGTTTTCATATTAATTATCATCTTCTGTCCTGCTAAGTGTGTTTTTGATGTATGGTTATGTCTTACATCTTCACTAGTTTCTTCAAGATTTTCATCTAGGTTCTTGACTCTCATTCGGCAGTTTTTTTTTTGTTTTTTTTTTTTAAATTTATTTATTTTTGGCTGTGTTGGGTCTTCGTTTCTGTGCAAGGGCTTTCTCCAGTTGCGGAGAGCGGGGGCCACCCTTCATCACGGTGCGCGGGCCTCTCACTATCGCGGCCTCTCCCGTTGCGGAGCACAGGCTCCAGATGTGCAGGCTCAGTAGTGGTGGCTCACGGGCCCAGTTGCTCCGCGGCACGTGGGATCCTTCCAGACCAGGGCTCGAACCCGTGTCCCCTGCATTGGCAGGCGGATTCCCAACCACTGCGCCACCAGGGAAGCCCCGGCAGTTTTTGATATCTGACACTTCAGTAATCTTGCTAGCAGGTGTTAATAGATAGTTTTCTTTCAGAAACAAGGGCTCATGCCCTTTTTAAAATAGTCCTTAAATAGTTAGTTGATTGAAAAATCATGAGATTGCAGTTGTCCACTCATACTGGTAGCAATAACAACTGAGTCATTATAGTTTGGGGTAAGTTTATGTTTAAACTGTTTCAGTGCATGTCCACTAACTAAAATCAAGAAGCAAAATATTGATACTCATTAGTAAAGGTTCCTAGGTGTCTTCCAGAAAAATATATCCAGTCTAATAGCTGTCATTTTCCAACCATCTGTGTGTGTGTGCACGTGCATGTGCACATGCATTTATGTATGTGCATGAAAATATACAGTAACATTTTTGAGGAGATAGTTTTCAGAAATATTTTGAGGTTAAAATGCAACATGGAGGGAACATTTGGCTGTTGGCAATTATGCACAGCTTCATGGTCATACATTGCCTTTCTTCATCCAGGCTCATGATCTTCATCTTCTTAGTGCTTTGGTATTTATTGTCTAATTTGGGGACATGTCAAAGAGCTGCAGGATTCACCAGTTTATCTTGTTTGACTCAACTGAATCACATGTTGTAAAAATAATCCTGTGTTACAATTGCATTGGTCACACCAACTTTTCATTGATTTGAAAGTTCATTCATCTATGCTGAGGTATATGGACATTTCTCTTCCCTTCAGTTACATTGTTTGGTGTGTAATTGCCAATCTTGTTACAAACATCTCAGTAATAAATATATGCATGTCTTATGTTCTTGGATCTAATTAAAACTTTTGGTTGTTCTTTGCAAGAAATCATAGAATTGTGTTCATTCCTCCTCTGATGAATATTTGCTTCATTAATATCAAATTCATGTCCCACTGCTCTGTTTCCATGCCTTTCTAAGTACAAAATAACTTATTTTTCAATGCTGAATCACAGAGTAATCATTTTGATGACATTTTCAGCAATGCACATAACTCAATTTAAGTGACAATATGGATAGCCATGATAGAATTCTCATATGTGCTGCAAATAGAAATTACACTAAGACTTAGCCAGCACTGATTTTAAGTTGCCATCAATTGTTAAAATGTTAGAAAAATTATGCCTTATAAACAACAAAATATTGTTGATTCCTAGGGAGTTCAGCAAGGTGACCATTCCAAAACTTGTTTATTTTTTTCTCTACTCACAATTCCACCCATTTACTTCTTTCTCAGTAGAGAACTTTACTTCCTCATCACTTAGAGAATCAATATGTTATAAGTAAGCTATGTATGTGCCCACTTGTTCACTTTTCCTTAAAGCTCAGCCAGCTTTTTTTTTTTTTTCTTAAATCTCAGAGGCAAAGATACTCCTTTTCCTTTCTAAAGATAAACCTTCCTTTGATCTTTGTCTAGTAAATCAGTGACATAGATAAACACCACAGATGACTGTGATGCAAGTAGTCTTCAGCTCAGTTTGATAAACAATGGTGCCACCATCTTTCATCTCTGTCTCCACAAGGAGCTCTCACGTTGTTATAAATACACTCATTGGGGAATAGAAGTTTCCTGCTCCTTTTGTGCACTTCCTTCCTTTAAGATTGTCAATATTAGTAAAGAAATGTTTACCTCTTAGATGTTACACTGAAAAGAATCCAGATGCTCTAAACTATTCCAAACTCAGGACAGGATGAAACCCCAAAACAAAATTAGTTGCCCTGACTTCAAGGTACATTCTTGACCTTGGTCCTTGGAAGGTGAGGAGAATGAGAAGGATGAAAAAGATAAGTTATGAATGATGAAAAAAAAAGTAAAAGTACTCATGGGCACCTATTCAAGGTTGATAGGGCTAGGACTACAGAGAGCCATGTACAAAACATGAAGGCATTTCTCACTTTTTCCATAAATATGCCTGGGTCCACCAACTAAAAGAGTTTTCCCGGACCTACACACACACCCCACCAGATGTTGTGAGGTTATATTTCAAGTATCTTGAAAACAATCTACTTCCTTTTATTTAACTCTCAAAATTTTGAAGTGTATTCTTTACTCAGTGACTCCACATTTTTCTCACAATCATTTGCTCTTTATCTCTAAGCATTTTGACCTTTTAGTCCTAAACCAATGAAACTGCACTTCTGAAGGTCACCAATGATAATCACAAAATCAAATGGCCTTCTTCTCTGCCCCCTACTTTCCATCTACTGTATGTGATTTTCACAGATTTGACTACCCATCCGTGAAATTCTCTTTCCTTCTGACTTTCCTAACACTAAACCACAGATCCTCAACTTATTTATTTGTGTCATTTATTTCATTTTTCTTGGATGAAGCTCAAATTTCACAAAAGGAAGAAGCTGAGGGAGAAGGGTAAAAAAAAAAAAAAAAAAAAAAGGTTTATTGAGAGCAAAATCTTCCCAGAAAGTTATACAAAGAAAGGAATTGGACACACACAACTTCCACCTCCACATTTCTAAACTCTGATTTTCTTCCGTGGAGGGTGGGTAAAGGAGTTAAGACAAAGAAGTGTTTATCAGGCAGCAGAGATAGGAAATGTTCTTTCAAGCATGAAGAGAAGAAAGTCAGCATGTTATCTTTCTCCCATATACCAAAGGATGCTAATTTGCTTTTAATAACATTTAGTAATATACATTTAGTAACATGCTTTTTGAAGTCAGCACAAGGGGTGATTCCTTGGTTCACAATGATTTTTCCTATATTTGCAAATAACCCACTAATAAGCAAATATCATGCTTAATGGCCATATGTATACTTTAACCTTTCTATTCTGAGTGTCTCTGAATATCTAGGGGTAAATATCTGCTCTAAATTGGACATATAGATTTGGTATCCTTGGAATTCAAAATTTAGAAGAAAGAAACACAAAGTCTTGCTGGGCATTTTGCCTGTGTCATGTTAATAAGTGTCAATACCTGGAATAAAAAGGCATTTCTTCAACTTCTAACAGTTGCCCTAGTCCCTGTTCTTCAACTAAAGTAGTTCAATCTTTCAATTAAAGATGTAGCTCGATATTAAATACTGCAGAGACTTACAGGGAGAATGTACCATTAGCTGATCCCTCATGTAAGAGATACCAAAACAATGTAGGGTTGGGCGGTGTTTTTCTCTTTTGTTGTTCCTCACAGACTTTGGAATAAAATCCCAAAGTCCAAATCATGCACATTTTGTAGATAAAATTGAGCCATATAAAAATTTTGGTAGGTAAACACTGTTAGAATATATATTTGTTATTGGGTTAAATGTGACTCTCAGAGTTTTATTAGAAAGTTCAACCCACTTACTTTGTATCTCTTAACCATTTATTTTCCTTATCATCTGGGCTCTGAGAATGGTTATATGTTCAGAGTTACTTTTTACTGTCTATTCTTTACAACACACCTGTGAGTTAGAGAAATATGATTATTCATACCGTACAGATGGTGGGAACTAAGGTATAATGCCATCTAAAACCTGAATAGCAGAGTCGGAACCAGAATTTATGATTCCCCAAACCTCATGTAGAGCAGTATTTCCTGTGATATCCCTGCCCTCTCTTTATTGTTCGTGAACAAAAGGCTGCATATAATTGCAATCTTTATAAATGCCAACTACTTTTTCAGAATGGGTTTGGTTCTTTCACTGTGATGGGAATATATTGTTTATTAAAATGTAGATAATGGTTATCAGTAGTACTCAGAGATAAGTTTTAGCTGATTTTGGAAATCATTATCTTCTGTGTTAGGCATAAGTTTAATTCTTTCCTCATTTGATTTCTTGTTTGGGGCATGTTTGTTAAAACAAGCAGTGGTCTCTGGTGGGAGAAATGTGTTGTTGGAAATAACATGGAGTTAAGCATTTAACCCTATGTACCAGGTTTGGAAACCTGCCAGCTTAGTCACCCAAGGCAAACGATGTTTTGTGCCAGAAACATATGAAAATTCAGATTAAACTTATTTTACTACTGGTAAAGAAAAGGAGTACATAAGGAGGAAAATAATTTGGACTGATACATTTTTGGTCTTATTTATAAAGCAGCTATACATTAATATTAATAAAAAAGTTTTTTTCCCCTCTAAAGACTAGGTATGGGAAGAAAAGATATTGGCCTAATGTATGTATTTTTCCCATTCCTTTTTTTCTGGGGCCAATTTTGGAGTAACTAAATTAGAACATATAGAATAATATTACAGTTGATTTTCCATAAGGTAGAAATCAAAATACATCTTTGCTGTACTTATCATCCATATAATATCCAAATTAAGATTTCTTAAAGGGTTTTCAAAGTGTAGTTTACCATCCATGTCATTCAGACTTTTTTTCTGTCAGTTAATGAAGCGCAGGGGCTAACCTAATTCATATGATTCCCATCTGTCATCTCTGCAGCAGTGATGAAGCCCAAAATGAAATTCCATTCTTCATTTAATTCCTGTAGCTTGATATTAGTCAGGTAATCAAGCACAACTCCTGGGGTCTTGCGTTTTCAGATGAGGAAACTAAGGTCAAGTGACTTGCCCTGGGTCACCCAGCAAGACATCATAAGAACAAGGAAAAGATCCAGCAACCTTGGACTTTCTCAGACGTTAACAAGACCACTGAACCATACTATCTTCTCAGGTAATTGCCTTCTCTGACATCAAGTGGGTCACATTTTATTACCTTTTTTTTTTCTTTTTAAACAGAATCCTTTTTTTCTTTCTTCTTTTAAACAGGCATTTAGAAATGCTATTCTCTGCTTAGTGTTTCTGGTAATTATCTTCAAGGAAACCAGAATACAAATTTAAAGTACTCATTAGCATGCTGATTAGAAATTTCTCTCAAAGACTCAAAAGGCTGGAAGAGACCCCCAGAGATCATCTGATCCAGCCCCTGACTTCAGGCGTGCTTCACCTAAACAGTTTCCAGCAGATGGAAAACTATATTTATGACCCCCACAGGGAGGGTCCCCAACCTCCCCTGGTAACACAACCCTGTGCTTAGATCTGCTTCACTACGTAATGGGTTATGAGCAAAATGTAGAAAAAGAAACTGCCCTCTCTTGTAATGTCAGATATTACTAAAATGACTAAGATTAAGCATAATTTATATTTGTATTCATATAAGTTATCTGACCAACATTTCTGACTTGATTTTGGAAAGGTCTTCCTTGTCATTTGGCATTCTTTTGACATAAAACTTTTTGTAATTTATTTTTCAATTTTAAACCATATTCTGGAAGAACCTTCGTAATTTTACTTGAGGTAAAATGTCCACACTTTTTATTTTTGTGCCTTTTGCTTCTTCTATGCAGAATGTGTCCCACAGAAATACTAGTACTTTCTCCCAATCTCTATTTCACCACCCTAACCTGGATAACCTTACATTGGGTTTGAGGGAACTGTGAGACTTAAGAACTCTTTCTGATGGCTTAGAAATTAAAAGATGAGCTGGGTACATGTGTACATCCTGACTTGTTCATGGGAATTGCCTTCATCACTTTCTAATTTCTTTAGCAGATTGTAGATAGGGCTTCAGAAAATCCCATTTCCATAATCACAATCCCATTTTGGCATCATTCTTTTCAGGGACTGATTGATCTCAAATTTGACATTTATGCTTCTGATCTAAAATAATTTTCTATCTTCATTAAAATCAGAATATACTTATAAAAATATTTATGAGTGCTCTCCTGAATCTCAGTTTTGAATGGCAGAAATAATTTGCTGAAAGAAAAAATTCCTAGCTCAAATGTATCTAAGAGAATGGGGAATTTATCCAAAAGGCTGGCCTCTCATATTTACACAACCTGTTTCAATGAGCTACATGAATTATATCCTGGGCACTGAAAGTGGTGGGAACATTCTGTTATTTCTTCATAAGCCAAAATGTGTAAATGTGTCAACAATGCCTGCAGATTTCTCAGACACTGCCTTCCAGATTGTCTCTTTATTCTTCTTCTTTATTTTCTGCTTCTTTATTAAGACAGACCTATAGGACAGGACAAGCATTGACGTGAGACCTGAGTCATTGGGGTTCCTTGTAGAACTCCCACTGACCAACAGTGAGCTTCAGCAATTCTTCGTTATGGGGTCCTGATATCTATTTGTAAAATGAAGAGCTTGTAATGGATGACTTTTAAGATCCCTCTCACCTCTAAAATTCTAGCATAAGTGAATGAACAAATGAAGAAATAAATGACTGAATAAATTATTGAGCATTCTGGTCTAGTTCTACCTAATTTGTCTTTCTTACAATAAAATTGAGTGGCATTACTCCAATATGCATTTTTGAAATGTATTTAAATTATAAGCTAAATGTTGATTGAATATTGTTGACTTGATGTAATAAATGTTTATTAAAACCTTTTTTGCCAGACATATGTGGAAGATAAAAGAAAAAGGCAGTCAGTCATTTAAATATTTAAATATGTTGATTGTCAACACTATGAATGCAGCTTGAGACCAAAGTTAAATATCAATTAAATAAAATTTGATTAAATACAAATGCACTATATCCATAAAGAAGAATTTGGAACAGAGTATTAAACCAAGTCTGTTCCAATGAAAAATCCCATGTCAGGATTTGTCCAAATGTCTTTTACTCCCTTTCCTAGAAATCTGCTACAGTCGATGTGAGAAAGCACCAAGAATACTCCCACCAATATATACATATGCTGTGTTGTGCTAGAGGGCACAAATCCTGTCTTGATTTACTCATGTGCAACTCCATCAACACTGTGAGAAATTCAGGGCAAAGTTTAGTTTATTTTTCAAAAAGGATCATGTTGTTACATATTCCAAATAACACACGAACTCTTTTTGATTATAAAACCAATGATGTGCAGCCATACACATTTAGGCTACTCATTTAGCTTTTCATTGACTAAATGTCGGACTTGTTTGACTCATTCTTTATGGCAGATATTTTTAAAAGCAGGATTTGACAAAGAGAAAAATGAGGTGAATTTCTAGAACCATAAAAGCATGGAGGCAGAAATTATAGGAAAAATTTGAAATTTTAATGCCAAAACATGGTGACCATGCTAAAATATGGGAAAATGTTGCATACATTATTTGGCTTGAGATGGACAAAAATTATCTATGTGTTTGAGATAATCTCATTTGAATGTTGTCCTTTGTTTAATCAGGTGGAGTAAGTGCTGCCTCTTCTGTGCTGAATTTGGAGAAGTTGATAGAGGGGGATCCACGTATAGATGTTGAGCCCTGACAAGAGATTGGAACCAGGAAGTAAAGGTAAAACAGGAGGTCCTTCTCTAACTTATCTTGCCCTGAAATCAAACCTTGTATTTCTCTGTGAGCAAATGTGGGAAGTAGCAACCTTAGACAGTCCGCACTCTTTGGTGTCCTGCCCCCTGAGCACACACAACCTACTCAGTCACAGTCACATGGTAATTGACAAACAGAGTCAGCATCATTGACTGTGAAGTAGGAACTCACCAAAGGAGTCTGTCGTCACATTTTCTGACTCAACACCTTGTTAGCTATATGACTTTGAAAAGCCTTTTTATTTCTCTCAATTGTTTACATCTCTTAAGAAATAAGAGATTTTTTAACTTTGCCAATGACTCTTTCTGTCCTAAGTTTCTGTCTCTAAAAAAATTTTTAATGCTACATAAGTTGACATGTTATTTTACCATAGCATTATTAAATATAAGGCAAGATATAGTGTGTAAGAATATAGTGTGTATATTCTGTACTGTAGCATTATTAAATATAAGGCAGAATGTATTGTGTAAGGTAGTTAGTGAAATAGCAAAACAGCTTATGGTCTGCTCAAATTTGAATCTAAGTGAAACAGGAAACAAAAAAGGGGTTATCCACATTAATCCTTGGGTTATTTATTGACTCAGAACCAGGCTGTCTAGATCTGTGTTGTTTATGGGGACGGATAATGGTGGCTGCTTTCAGATATATATAAAGCCTCGAAACTGAGTATGTCAAGTTAATACAAATGTACTAAATACACATTCTGTCCCTTTGGCATTAAAAATACAGAAACATAGGTAATAAAAGATGCTACTGCATTATTAAGTTTTGACTAAATATTGATATATTTATATTCCAACAGGAAATGATTGAAGCATATGATAAGATAGTCTCTCTGAATCCAAGGAGCTTAGGATGGGATGCTGGGGAGAAAAGACGAACACAAACAAACCTGCAATGGATCCGCCCAATATAATAAATACCAATGTTAGACACATATTCCTATAACAAGGCAACTTCTATAAATATAATAGAATCAAGGACAAGAAAAACAGATTGTTTTTAATTAAGGAGAAGGAAATTGGCTAATTGGGGGATAAGTGAAGTGCGGTGACTGATAGAGTGAAGGTAACCAGGATCAGAATCAGGAAACACAAATCGAAGATTTATATTTTCTCTATTACAGATTAGTGAATTTCAGAGTGAAGTGATTACTCTTGAGGAAACATGGAAAGGTAAGATCTAGGAATATTAACACAGAGACCCAATATCTTATAGTGCTTAATATGTGTTAGGCACTACTCTGAGTATTTACATATATTAGCTCACTTAATTCTTTCAACAGCCATTTGAAGGTAGTACCAATATTATCCCTATTTTACATGTGATGAAATGGACATGGAGAGGTTCATTGACTTGCCCCATGTCTGATAGCTAGAAAGTGGCTGAGCTGGTTATAGACCTGGGCAGTCTATGTCCAAAGTCAGCACTCTCAACCGTGATGTTGTATAATAGCCAAATGAGTAAAAGAGGGTGTCCATTAAAATTATAACCTATGACAGCAAAAGACTGGAGAATGGCAAATATTCTGGTTCTCAAAGAGGAAACTATGTTATAAAATACTTCAGAAAACACTCTTAAATAGATTATTAAATTATGTTTTATTAATACTCGAAAAACAAATTGTTGATCACGTGGAGTGAATGTTGTTTCCTCTGGAATAAATTACGCCAAACTCAACTCATCTTTTTTATCTTTATGGTTGTTATAACTGATAAAATGTGATATAGCAGGCATATTGTACCTTGATATCAGCAGAAGTTTTTCTGTCTTAATAAAGATGACAAAAATCTTCAAAATGATCTTAAAAATGAAAATTAAATAAAATCTTGATGATTTTGTATAAATAGATTCATAGATAGCTCCAATGCCTCAAAAGTACTTATAAATGAATCAATACAAAGATGAGTGATGCATGAAAACTTTTGTATTTGGGTTAATATTATCCATAATCAAGAATAGGATGAGTGGACTGAGTAGGAATTCATATTTTTAAAAAATGCTAAAAGTTTTACTTGACTAAAAGTTTGACGCATTTCAAAGAACATGATAGTCAAAAATGGTAATGCAATCGAAGAGAGTGCTATAAGAAATTCCATGTACAGAACAAGGGAGGTAATAGATGGCATAATTTTAGGATCGCATGTAAACAATTACGTTCCATGTGAGTGACTCATAATGAAGGGAAATAATTAGGAGGGCAACCTGGATGGTAAAATTTTGAACATATAATGAATGAATAACAGAAGTTCAATCTGTAAAACGGGTGTGTGTGTGTGTGTGTGTGTGTGTGTGTGTATGTACGCATTCACATATGTATGTGTGGTCCAGACATAAGTATTGAGATTATGTTGATCTCTTTCTGAGAAACAGATGAGCATCATCAGGATGCTCTGATTCACATTTTAACAGGACCACTCTGTCTCTATATTGTGACAAAAGAAGAGTGAGGTAAGGATGGAAACAGAAAAATAACATAGATCAGCGGTCTCCAACATTTTTGGCACCAGGGATCGGTTTTGTGGAAGACAATTTTTCCATGGACGAGGGTGTGGGGGAGGGGATGGTTTGGGATCCCAGCCGCTCACCTCCTGCTGTGTGGCCTGGTTCCTAACAGGCCGTGGACTGGCACCCCAGGGGTTGGGGAACCCCGACATAGATGGTAATGATCTAGAAGAAAGATGAAGGTTACCTGTATTGGGATGATTCAGAATGGTAAAATGCTATTTTTTTTTTAAACAACTTTATTGGAGTATAATTGCTTTACAATGGTGTGTTAGTTTCTGCTGCATAACAAAGTGAATCAGCTATACATATACATATATCCCCATATCTCCTCTCTCTTGCGTCTCCCTCCCACCCTCCCTATCCCACCCCTCTAAGTGGACAAAAAGCACCGAGCTGATCTCCTTGTGCTACGCAGCTGCTTCCCACTAGCTATCGATTTTACATTTGGTAGTGTATATATGTCCATGCCACCATCGCACTTTGTCCCAGCTTACCCTTCCCCCTCCCCGTGTCCTCAAGTCCATTCTCTATGTCTGAGTCTTTATTCCTGTCCTGCCCCTAGGTTCTTCAGAACCTTTTTTTTTTTTTTTTTTTTTTAGATTCCATATATCTCTGTTAGCATACAGTATTTGTTTTTCTCTTTCTGACTTACTTCACTCTGTATGACAGTCTCAGGTCCATCCACCTTACTACAAATAACTCAATTTCGTTTCTTTTTATGGCTGAGTAATATTCCATTGTGTATATGTGTCACATCTTCCTTATCCATTCATCTGTTGATGGACACTTAGGTTGCTTCCATGTCCTGGCTATTGTAAATAGAGCTGCAATGAACATTGTGGTACATGACTCTTTTTGAATTATGGTTTTCTCAGGGTATATGCCCAGTAGTGGGATTGCTGGGTCGTATGGTAGTTCTATTTTTAGGTTTTTGAGGAACCTCCATACTGTTCTCCATAGTGGCTGTATCAATTTACATTTCCACCAACAGTGCAAGAGGGTTCCCTTTTCTTCACACTCTCTCCAGCATAAAATGCTATATTTTTTTGGATTTACCATATCTTTAAAGGTGAAGCCAATAAGATTTGATGGTATTACCTGTAGCATATGGGACACCATATGCCAAGATATTTGGCCTGAGCTATATTTTATTCATAATAAAATTCCAAAATTTAAAGGAACCTTAGAAACCTTCTCATCAAACCTTGGATTCTTCAAAGGAATTCTTTCTACAATAACCTGCTCCTGCTTGAACACTTCTGTGACAAGGAACTCACTATCTCACACAGCACCCATCCTATTTTAGAGAAGCTCTGCTTTTTAAAGCTCTTTTTCTTACACCGAGCTAAAGCTTGTTTCTCTGTGATGGACAAGTGTGCTATTATGATTTATAAAAAAGAAATATATATTTGGTCTTCCTCCTCATTTCTCACACAAAGCTCCTAAAACTCTTGGGAATTCATAAGTGATAAGAGCAATAAATGTATGTTGACATTCATAACAAACACCTTTCAAACACACCTGAGTTTATGTTAATAAGGTGATTTTGGAAAGCCTCTAAGGATGGGGGCTGGTCTTGAAGGGAAACAACCATGTGAATAAAGGGTTGGAACTTCCAGTCTCCTTCCTCCAACCTCTGGAGAGGGGAAAGGGGCTAGAGATTGAGTTCAGTCACCATGGATCAATGATTTAATCAACCATGCCTATGTAAGGAAGGCTCCATAAAAACCCAAAAGGTTTGGGTTTAGGGAGCTTCCAGGTTGGTGAACCAGAACACATCCACATGCAGCTGTGCCTGGGTCCCAAACTCCATGGAGCCAAAAGAACCTGCATTCAGGACCTGGCCCTATGTATCTCTTCATCTGGCTGTGGATTCCTTTAATATCCTTGTAATAAACTGGTAGTCTAGTGAATAAACTGGTTTCCTGAGTTCTGTGAGATAATCTAACAAATTAATTAAACCCAAGGAGGGGGGTCATAGGAACCTCTGATTTATGGATGGTTGGTCAGAAGCACAGGTAACAACCTGGACTTGCGACTGGCACCTGAAGTGAGGATGATCTTTTGGGACTGAGCCCTTATGCTGTGGATCTGATGCTGTATCTCTGAGTAGATGGTGTCGGAATTGAGTTGAGTCGTAGGACACCCAGCTGGTGTTGGAGAATGGCTTCGTGTGGGAAAAAAATCCCACATATTGGAATTCGTGTCAGAGAGTAACAAGTAAATGATAAAAGATGAAAAACCTGGTAGGAAGGTGGGTAAGAGAAAATGATGGTGGGACTGTATTTGTTTCTTCACACAAAACATGGTATGTGTCATTAGGTATATAACAAATATATTTTTCACCGCCTGAGCAGTTTGGAAGACTAGTATTGGGTCATAATGACCATAGGATATTAGTTCATTATT
Source organism: Balaenoptera borealis (assembly GCF_965194805.1). Classification (NCBI taxonomy): domain Eukaryota; kingdom Metazoa; phylum Chordata; class Mammalia; order Artiodactyla; family Balaenopteridae; genus Balaenoptera; species Balaenoptera borealis. Next base: position 40,220,216 of record NC_138862.1, read on the forward strand.
TCTTAATGAGGTTTAAAAAGAATAACATTAAAACATCTTCTCTATCCACTATGCTTATATATATGTCTTGTTGATTCAGTGAGTTTGTATGCGATGATGGTGATTTTGAACAAATGAAAAATACCATTGTATTCTAATTTATGGCACCTTGGTGTCCTAAATCTCAGTTATATTTAAGTGTACATGCCCTTCAATAAGGAGTGATCTACAAAATATAAACCAGTAGTTTGGCCAGCAACTAATCAGAATGGATGCCAGTTTGCTTATCAGCTGCATATCAGCCTGCTTCAAACCAGGGGAGAATTAAAACTATTTGAGTGCTGAGCTTAAATACTGCTTATTTCTATTTTGTCTTTATTGTAATGAGGAAGCCCTGTCTTTAGCTCCTGCTGTGCACTTTTGGAGGGTCTTCCATATGGTTGCTAAGTATTTTGGCATTTTCCCAACTGTTACAATTGGGTCAGTGGGGGGGATTGTGTGGGAGTAATAAAACAAGGGTGACTGCAGCAGGGAGGAATACGATCACTAGACACATCACAGCTTATTGCCTCTCAGGCACTCAAGCACAGCTCAGTGCTATTCATTACAACAGGCAGCCAGGGTAAACCGCCTTTTTGCTATAGAGCTTACCCCAAGAAAGGCCGGGACTTGGGGGCAGAGGCTGTTTCCTGCTTATGTTTTTTTTTTTTTTCCTGTTTCCTTACTTCTTCACCTTCCCACAATATCTCAAATAACTTGAGAAGGAGTAAGATACTTATACCTTGCAAACTACTATGTTATTCTGAGAAAGTTTTCATGAGCAGACTCTTAGCTGAATTTTAGCAGCAACAGTGGGATGATCAGTGGCCCTGAGGGCTTTGATGTCTCAAGAGGGGGAAAAATGGGGAAGGAAAGTCTGACTACCCCAAATATTTAAAAATCCTTGAGACATGATTCTTAAAGCCAGAGGTGACTGATAATACCGATACTATTATTGAGGTGTCTTCCTATCATAAATCACATCTTTGTAAAAAAAGTACTATGATTTTCATCCTGTGGAAGGCAGTGCTGCTTAAAGCACTAATAGATTGGGAGAAAAAAGTTCAAAGCAAAATTAAGATTCCAAATAGAAAAATAATATATTAAACAGAGATGTGTACACACAGAAAGAGAAAGACACACACACACACACACACACACACACACACACACTCACAAAATGAACAATGAACTCAAGGTCTTGATCCAAAGACAGTATTTCCCATATTTACGCTTATACACAGAAGGATTCTTGAAATAATTCATTATGCTTTTCCTTTTACATAATATGGAGCTTTTTTCCACAGTGAATACCAATGTACAGGTATGTAGCATTCTAATAGGTTCACAGTGTAGCCATAAATTTTTCTTGAGCAATTACAAGAAATTGAGATATTAAAGAAATAGAGTTGCCGACATTTAAACCGGTATACAACAAATGTGTATGGATTTCTTTTTTCATGTTTCCAGCCAAGAACATTAAATAAAATATGGTGCCTTAAGGGAGCTGCTCCCCATTCCCTTCCTCCCCCGCCACTCTCAAGCCTAGAAACCGGCTCAGGGCCGCAGTGAGCGCCTCGGGTCCGGCAGGGGGCTGCGTGGGCGGCGTCGGAGAGACCTCTGAGCGAGTCAGGGCCCAAACGAGTGTGAACTCCCGAGACAAATACCACCGGGGCTCGGACCTCAGTATTATCACCAGCCCCTGCACTTATGTTTGCCTTGATACAGACAGCAAGGGGATAGTCGTAAATCAACTGGTTCCAGGACGACCCACGCTTGTCCTAGGATTCTGGGGACCCCCCTACTTCCAGCTTCTCCGGGGCAAAAAGAGCGCTAAGTAAGGCTCATCTCTGTCAGCATTCAGCACGGAACCCGCACCTAGAAGCCACCTGACACCGCCCGCAGTCTCCTACGCACTGCTACCACCTCAAGCCTCGCATGATTCGCCACACCGGGACGCTGCAAGCGGGAGAGCGGGCAGCAGCTGAAGTGAGGGCAGCGCTGCAGCTTCAGGCGCCGCAGTACGCAGGCGCGCGCGCAGATCACGCAGGCGCTGCCTGGAAGTGACTTCTCCAAAAAGTGTCTTAGTTCGCGGTCACCTGAGCGGAGGGCAACTCCGCTGCGGCAGGGTTCGTGGATACCCGCCCTCCGCGGGTCCTGCCTGGAGACCCCGCCCTCTTCTCTTGCCCATCCGCTCCGCCATCCCGAGCCCTCCAAAGGCCTGTCCTTTTCTTCCGGTCCTTTCCCAGTCGCGGGCCGGACCGGGCCGAGCCGGGCTGCCCGGGCGCGGTCCCTGACCATGGCGTCCCTCTTCAAGAAGAAAACCGTGGATGGTGAGTTCCAGGCCGGGCCGAAGGGGCCCAGCTCTGTCTTTCCCCGGCGTATTTTGGGGGCTTCCGGCCGCGATTCTTGTTGCTGTCCCTGGGGGCGGGGCTGGATCAAGTGGCCCCACAGGTGACCACTTGACCTACCTCGTGCGTCACTTTTCTGTTTCCCTATCTCTTCTGACTCATCCCACCTCAACCTCACCTGGGCAGTCTGGCTTCCTCTCTCTGATAACATAGTCCTTAACAGCCCCGCCCCCAGCTTTCTCCTTTAGCGGGATCCTGAGCATCCACGGAGGCAGGATGCGGCTGGCCCTTGAGTGTCATTAGACTTCGTGATTTGATGAATTTCTTATTGGTTTCCCCTGCTTGGTTTACTGCTCCTTCAGTTTGGAGCCGTACTACTTACTTCTGGGCATCCAAACCGGAAACCTGTGTTGAGGTGGGGGAGGGTGTAATAGGCTACTGTTACAAAATGAACTTAGGTACGGGCCGGTCTTGCCCTAGGAACACCCCATCAATAGAGACGTGAAAAAAATGCTTCTTGACTGACACCGGTAGAAAAATTAAAGAAATCCAGGGGAAGTGCCTGGATTTAGTTTTCATAGTAGATTTTTCTCCCTTATGATTGTCTTTTGCTATCTAAAGAGGTATGGTATGCATTATCTGCCTAGAAGTTTACATTTTAAGAGACTTGCATTGCTTCAGACATTTAGCTCAATGTCATGTTAAGGGGAAAAAAGTGAATGTACAGGAATATACAAATGGGTATTTATAAGGAATGACTGTAATATGTGTTTATGTAACTGTTTAATTAGTCTTGATACTTTCATTGACTCTACTAGGAATCAAATTCATTCAAGTTATTTAAAAATCGTGTTTCTCATTACATGTTGAATCTAGGTTGTTGCTGGTTCAGTCGAAGAATCACTTCTTTGTAAGGGTCTAACTCTGCCACAAAAGGAGCAGTGGTAGCTAGACAGTGATTGGTACCAACAGGGTGGTCAGTCCAGACCTGGGGTAACTCCTTCATTCCTCTGTAGTGACTTTTCCAATGCCAGCACAGTTATTTTGTGGAGGATGACAAAAACATATCTTTACCCTGCCACCCTACCCTTTACTTCAACACATAATGGCATTTTACCCCTAATTTATCACAGAGCATAATAATATTTTTGCTTATTCTGAGTGGGTGAAATTGACCTTTTATTAACTGAGAAATACCACTTACAATACCTGAAATAACTACCAAGTTGGGATAGGAAGTAATACAATTATGTGAAATGAGTTTTATGTGTGTTTTACCTGAGAATCCTATTTAATCTTTAACATGGCACTTTAGTTTTTCAGTGTTTCAGTACCAGTAATATAATTTTCAGTCATTGTATAGTACTCCAGGGGAAAAAATGGTTCATTTTTTTGGTTTCAGTTTTATAGAGTGAGAATTTACTAAACAGAGGAAAAGGGTTGCATCTTTCTTACTGTGATGTTACAAATTAAATTTTAAAAATTAACATTAAAAGCCAAACATCCTAGCTTTAATTGCTTGATATCTGTCAAATTTTTACTAAGACATGAATATCAGTTCTATATTTTCAGTGCTGTGCTTCCTGGTGCTTTTGGCAATCTAGTGACTATTGTACTTGAAGTATAGAGCAGAAAAAAAAAAAAAAAGACAATGAGGATGTGCAGTGAGGGTGTTTAACTGTATATTTATTTGAAGTTGGGTTAATTCATCCAAGAAATAATGTTTTAGCTAAATAGACTTATTTGCGAGAAAAAGATCCTAAGGACTTTTGGAAGGAACTATACTACTGTCTTAAAGATCTGTGTATGAAATTTCTGAATATAAATTTGGCCACTATGTACATTCACTATAACTACCAAACTGCATACTTGATGTTTTCTTAAATTATCATGTCAATTCAGATCACTTAATGACATCTTAACTGTCGATCTGTACTTTCATTATTTTGATCTAGAGATTTACTGATGTTTTTATTCTTTGTTTTATCAAAAATAAGGTGTTTTGTTTAAAAGGTGACAGCATTCTTCTTAGCAATAATGAGGCTATATATTATGAAGTTAAATGTATTCTTATGCATTTCTCCCAGATCCTTAGACTCGTTGATTATTGATCACAAGATCTTTTACTGTATGCTGTCTTTTTATCTGTTTCAGCAGCAATGAAATTCTGATATGAAAGGAAAATATGTAACTGCTTATAGAGCTGGAGAATAATTGAATCTTTTTGTCTCTTTGGATTGGCTAGAAGAGTTGCATATTATATCATTAAAAAATACTGCACATTGTAAATTAAAAAGGGAGACAACATTACACACTTATTACTATTCAGAGTTATGTTTAATTCATTTTTGACATAAAGATGAACAAGTCTCTGCAGTGTATACTTTGTTACAAAAATTAATGAGAATTGTACCTCAATGCTAAAGAAGAGATTCTTTTGAATTTGAAATTACAGTTGAGTACTTTTACTGATTTATAAGATATATACATATATATAAGGCATATATATGGCAATGTGTTTATCTACAGTGTTTTTTTATTTTTTGTTTTTTTCCTAAGTGGACTAATGGTGACCTATTTATTGAAGCTAATTATGAACCTATAAATCAGGATGCCATGAGGACTTGTCATGAATGCACAACTAAATATGCCTCTTAAAAAGTGAAGTTATTTAGGCACTATATACTTTTTGTCTGTTATCCTCAACAAAGACAAATTTGAGGTATTACTCTAAGCCAGCACTGTTAGCATTTTGTATCAGTATCTTATTTAATTCTTACAAAACCTATAAGTACTATTATTATCCCCACTTTATAGATGAGGAAACTGAGAGGCAAAGGACTAAGTAACTTGCCCAAGATCACACAGCTACTAAATTAACTTGGCTATGGGCCGGTCTTGGGTATGGGCCTGCAGCAAAGCCAGGACCTCATTTCTTTGGGTATTATCATTGTTATTTCTTCTTATTGGAGAGCCTGTGGCACAGTTTAATTTTGCTGTTCTTGCTAAGTACATGGAATTCTCAGCTTTTGGTAGGTACCATGTACACCTACCTTTTGTCTGTGAGCCAGACTATTTTCTCTCATTAGTATTAGTATTAGTATTATTTTCTCTCATTAGAATTAGTATTAGAACTTTAATTTCTAATGGTGGTAGAACTGGAAACAACCCTCCTTTTCCTGACTCTCCCTTAACCCAACATTTTCTTAGGAAGTATTTTCCAGTCTCTTTTTGCTCTTCATTGAAACGTCTCGAAGGAGTGGTGATGTCTCCTATCTTCACTTCTTTACTCCTCTGATGCTCCCCATTGTACAGCAGTTTGTTTTACATCTCATGTAATGAATGAGATCTTGCTAAGATCATCAGTGACTTCTAGATCACCAAATCCAGTGGTCATTTTTTAGTGATCGTCTCTTGGGCTTATGTTTTGAATTTGATTTTGACAATAATTTCTTCCTTGAAATTCTCTTTCAGCTCGCATGACATAACACTCTCTTAATTTTCCTCAAATTTTTTTGACTACTCTTTTTCTTTTTCCTTTTATGTTTTTCTTTCTTTTTTCCTTTCTTTCTTCCTTCCTTCTTTCCTCCTTTCTTCCTTTCTTATTTGAACCTGCCCTTTAAATGTTGGTATTTTTCTTGGTTCCATCTTGAACTACCACTATTCTAATCGTACATTCTCTCCCTACATGATCTTATCTAAACTCTTATTATTTTAGATATAACCCAAGTGCTGATGGATCCCAATTGTGTATCTCTAGATATATTTTTCTGAGTTTCAGACCAATATATACAATAGTTTGCTAAGTATCTCCACCTTGATGTCCCAGATACCTCAAATTAAAACAGATCCCAAACAGAATTCATCACCATCTCCTTCAAGTCAGTTCCTTTACTGGGTTCTCCTCTTCTAGTGTTTGGCAGTTCTTGATTTTGCCCTCTACCTTCAATTAATTACCAAGTCCTTTTCCTTTTGCCTCTTAAATGTTTGGCACATATGATCTTCCTTGCTCTTATTCAGATCCCATTTATTTTACACTTTACTACATCACTTTTCTGTGTTTCTTTCCTGTAACTTCATAGCCTTTAAATCATTCATCTATTGGGTTAGCCAAAAGGTTTGTTTGTTTGTTTCTGTAAGATGGCTCTAGTAGCACTTAGTTGTCTTTAACTTCATTTGAAACAATTTTGTTAGATTGTATGTAATGGCTGTCATATCAGCGTGCATTTAAAAAAAAAGACTTATCAAGATTGGTGAATTTTTGTGTAGCCATTTTAATATTGAAGATGGAAGAAAAAACAACATTTTCGGCATATTATGTTTTATTATTTCAAGAAAGGTAAAAACGCAACTGAAATGCAAAAAATGATTTGTGCAGCATATAGAGAAGGTGCTGTGACTGATCGAACGTGTCAAAAGTGGTTTGCGAAGTTTCCTGCTGGAGATTTCTTGCTGGACGATGCTCCGCGGTCCGGTAGACCAGTGGAAGTTGATAGGGATCAAATCGAGACATTAATTGAGAACAATCAATGTTATACCACATGGGAGATAGCCGACATACTCAAATATCCAAATCAAGCGTTGAAAATCCATTGCCCTAGCTTGGTTATGTGAATCACTTTGATGTTTGGGTTCCACATAACTTTAGCGAATAAAAGCTTCTTGACGGTATTTCTGCATGTGATTGTCTACTTAAACGTAATGAAAACATTCTGTTTTAAAAACAAATTGTGACAGGCGATGAAAAGTGGATACTGTACAATAATGTGGAATGGAAGAGATCGTGGAGCAAGCGAAATGAACCACCACCAACCAAACCAAAGGCCGGTCTTCATCCAAAGAAGGTGATGTGTATATGGTGGGATTGGAAGGGAGTCCTCTGTTATGAGCTCCTTCCAGAAAACCAAACGATTAATTCCCACAAGTACTGCTCCCAATTAGACTTAACTGAAAGCAGCACTAGACGAAAAGCGTCCAGAATTGGTCAACAGAAAACGCATAATCTTCTATCAAGATAATGCTAGACCGCATGTTACTTTGATGACCAGGCAAAAACTGTTACAGTGGCTGGGAAGTTCTGATTCATCCGCCGTATTCACCAGACATTTCGCCTTCGGATTTCCATTTATTTCGGTCTTTACAAAATTCTCTTAATGGAAAAAATTTCAATTCCCTGGAAGACTGTAAAAGGCACCTGGAACAGTTCCTTTCTCAAAAAAATAAAAAGTTTTGGGAAGATGGAATTATGCAGTTGCCTGAAAAATGGCAGAAGGTAGTGGAACAAAATGGTGAATACGTTGTTCAATAAAGTTCTCGGTGAAAATGAAAAGTGTGTCTTTTATTTTTACTTAAAAACCAAAGGCACTTTTTGGCCAACTCAATACAAAGTTGCCTGTGTGATTGATATATATGAAATCCAAATCTTACTATGCTACTCCTCAGTATATATCCATTTGAGTCTCTAGCACTAAAAGGATCAAGTGAATGCTCTTTAATAAGGTATGGGCCTGCTTGATCTGGTCCTTGTCTTCCTTTCTAGCCATGTCATTTTACTCTCCAAGAACACTTCTCATATTCATCTGTATATACCATACTCTTACCCACTCTGACATATTTTAAATTATAATGACTTTATGCATAGAATTCTTTTTTTTTCTTCCTCTAGCTTACTTGAACTGTGTCAGGTTGTTTCTTTTTCTAGAAATTCTTCTTTGATGCCACCTCAAATTATGTTAAATGCCTCACTCCTTGTGTTCCCCCCATCTGCTTCCCGATTTGCATTCGCCAGAACCAAAGTAGATCCTCACGCACTTCCAAAGTTGGATTATGCTTTTTCTAAGTTTTTCCGTCATTCCACATTTGCAAGGTTGCAGAGAGTCTTCAGCATAAATGAAAATAACTGCAGCAGTTTAGAATTTAGAGACTAAATTCCAAAATAGTAACATTTACTAACCAAAAGTTGTGTTCCCAGTATCCAGAGCTTACTATAGTCTACATCCATATTATCGCCACTCACCTCAAACCTTAGTACAAGTTTAGAGATAATTTGAGGAATGTTACTGACAGTAGAGGAACAAAGCTTCTTGGGTTTTGCCTCATTGGGGTGGTATCCATGTATGCTAGTTTTCCAGAGTTCAGAACCTGTGAAGTTTTGACTAAGTTGGATAAATCTGTCAAGAGTCAGTTGTGATGCCACATTTTTTATAGCTCAAGAAGGAATAAAATTTACCATCTATATAAATTAGATCCCCTTCAGAAACATTCTGCTTTCTTCCAAGTAAAATACAAAATTCTTATGGTGCTACCTACAGTAAGTACCCAGATCTTTCCTAGCGTGTTGTGTGTTCCCAGAGTGATTATTATTCTGAATATTTAAAAACTCAAATTACTTTCTGTTTGGTCCCTAAATTCTTGGCACACCAAAGAAAAATAATTGAATAAGGGATTCAGGGACACCATTCTCTTTTCTGAGCATTTTTCTGAGCAAAAATTCTCCATACTTTATTTATTTGTTTATTTTTAGGAATGTAGACTGTTCTCTTTTTATTTTGAACAATTTCAAATCTACAGAAAAGTTGAAGTGACAGTATTCAGTGAACACCCATTTTCTCATTGCCTAAATGCACCAATTATTAACATTATGCCACATTTGCTCTCTCTCTCCCTCCTCTATGTGTGTATGTCTTTATATGTGTTTATATACACATATGTGGGTTCTTGTTGAACTATTTAGGGTAAATTATAGACATAATGAAACTATCTCTAAATAGTCCACCAAATATTTCCCAAGAATAGGTTGTTCACCTGTATAACCACAATGCCATTATGACTCTCAAAAAATTTAATAGTATACAATAACATTATTCAATATGGAATGAAATTCAAAATTTCTTCTATTGCCCCGCCTCCCAAATCCATTATTGCTGTTTTTTTTGTTGTTGTTTGTGTTTGTGGGAGAGTGGTTACCTGGGTGATGAAAAAAGATTTCCCTACTTATGTGGCATTTGAGGGAAAAACAGAATGTTGAGAAGAAATAGTCATGTGATGATCTGGTACGCGAGCCTCCTAGGCATAGAGAACAGCGAGGCAGGAGCCCCTTTCAGAAGCCTAGGAACAGATATTTCTGTAGGAAAATGTCTTTCCTCTGTATTTCTCCATCCCAAGCATGATACCAAAGACTGGTATTTCTTTTCATGCTACCATTTTCTACCTTCAAGTCCATCCATATATCTGTGAGACTGTTCTTTCAAAGGATCATTCCCTCATTCCCTTACTTATCTAAGCTGAAAACTGCCCTTTGACAGTTTTCTGAAGCTGTTATTGATGATGATGCCAAAGGCTGTGTCTTTGAGAACTACATGTGACCCAAAGATCTGCCAACAGCTGACATCTCAAAACCTTCCTTCAACTCTTGAAAACACTGATATTTTAATAATAATGAACAAATTCATTTTAATGAATTCCTCAGGGCTTGAGTGACTTTTGAGACTTTACTGGTGGGGGGAAAAGCATTCCTTTTTGCTTCCTTTTATCCTACCTTAGGGCTAGACTCCTATTCTCTTCTTAGTGTTCTACCTCTTCCTGCCAAGTGAGTCCTGCTGAGTTTTTCAACTTCAACCTGGTTCTTAAGTGGATCTATGTATAGAGTAAAGCTGTTGGCATGATTCTCTACTGTCCTTTCTGTTTCCTATAGTTTATTTTTGTTTTTCTTTTTTCTTTTTCATGTGTTTAAAACTGGTTAATTAAGCTGATACCTTTTCTCCCTGATTTCTCATATATCGTGTCCAAAGCCTGAGAAGCAAGTTTGCTTTGCATATCAAATTCTGACTTCTCCTCACCCACTCTCTCATTGTCATTGTTCTTATGCCTCTGAGTAAATTTGGCTTTTAGAGCCGGTATTTTCTGGTTACTGGCCTTTAGTATTTGTTTCTTATCCCTTAACCTTTGAGTTTGGAGCATTTTTGCAGTTTTTTTCTCCTCATCAACCTAAGAAGGTGGTATAGCCCCATATGGCCAGGACCCCCCATCCCCCTTTATTGTTCATTGGTGAGCTCCACCATGACTGCTGTAGCTGAACTCTCACTCCCGGCTCTTCTGTTCATAGCCATGATCAGGGTTTACCTAATATCCATTATCCCACTATACCAGTGCCACAGTACCCACTATTTCCATCGATACTAGCTTGCAGAGCTTGCACCTGAAATCTGAAGAGGAAGCTCACTTTCCTCTTGGATCTTGATCTCCAAAACCCAGTTAATGGAGATGGTAAGGAAGGATGTGGGAGCATTTTGTGCTCCTTTCTCAATCCATGTGATCATTAGATTCAGAATAATTGGTAGGCAATAAAGTTGCATAAATCAAAATGATTTTTCTCTGAAAAAATACATTTAAAAGCAGAAAAAATCTATTAGATTAAAAAGTCCATCATGACCTTATAGTAAAGCGGCAAACCCAGTACATGGTAGCGCGGATGCTGTCTAAGAGACCAGCTTGAATCCAGCTGAGTGGTACAGTCGGTGAGTTGTGCCTTAGCGCTCATAGAGCAGTAATCCTGAACTATCCTGAAAGCTTGAGACAGGCCCCCTCCCTTTTCTCAAAAGATAGGCATTTGAGAGGATATTACTCACAAATTAATGAATGTCCATATTTGCAGTTGGTAACCACTTTTTGCTTTAATCCTCAGATGTGCAAATAGCATGTAAATGAGCAGGGTCTAGAAGGACAGCCATAATTCAAGTTGGGGCTTGGCCTCAAACCCCAGTAGAGAATTCTAGTGAGCTAGACCACATGGGAGGCCCTTTTAGATTTTATTTTTTATTTTTTGGCTTTTTTCTTTCTTTCTTTTTTCTGTAAGCAGATAGGCCTTATTGGCTCAGAACCAAAGAGTACAGAATGAGCTTTTCTGTCTGTATCTTCTTAAGCCCAAAATTTACGTCAGTGATCTTATCACGCTAATGTATACATGTGTTCTTTTGTTCAGTAAAAAGAGCCTGAAAGGCTTGAGACAGGCTTTAGTGCCCAGAGTAGAGCTGGCCTGAGTGGCTTTTTCTCAGTGTTGTGCTGGGTGTGGGTGAGGAGAGGGTGGTGGGTGGGGGAGTTCCCAAACCCTTTGGACCTCACCAAATGGTAACAGAGAGAGCACGCCACGGACACTTCCATGTATTTTCACAGTTTGCAAGTTCCCTGTAGCCACCTGTTACGAAACGCTTCACAACACCCTACGAGGTAGAAGAAGTGCTGGCGTATGAGAGTTCAGGGAGTGCTCTTGACTAGAGGAGGAAACGGGATGGACAGGGAAGCACAGGATAGGCAGAGCCAAGCGCTCCGTCTCTCCTAGGTCAGCAGTACTTGCACATATTTCTGTCATGGTCATAACTCAGAATGAAAAAAGGGGACAGCAAAAAATTATAAGAGAAACATCTGATTATTTCAGTGTTACATTTTTCCATTGTAGAAAGGTATCTATCGTAGTTCAGATTTTACTATGATAATTTGTTAAATTATCAGCCATCTTTCTTGATAACCAATAGATTTTATTATACATTTTTAAAGAAATGTGTTAAATTATGACTATAAGGCAAATCCTTTTACATTTTGATATATATTTTTGTGCTGCCTTAGATTACTGTTAACTAATATATTGGTATAGTTGTTGACACGAAGTAAAATGGGAATACAGATAGGTAAATAAAATAAAATGTGCTTCTTGCTCTTAAAGAACTTGTAATCTTAGGAATAAATCAGACCTACTAAGAAATAAATATGATTGGAAATAAACTTGGCCTTAAAAACATTAAAATAGTCTCAGAATCTTTCTCATGTTATTCCTTCTGAATTATCTAGAAGACCAAATCATTAACTGGGGGTTTAGTGCAGGGATTGTTTTTAAAGAAAATTAAAGAGTAATTTGTTTTATAAGATATACCTATCATCTCATATGAAAAAATGTTTTACTGTCTTTTCCTACTTACCTTAGTATGTTTTAAAGTGTTATGACTCTTTTAGTATAACATTAGATGCTCTTGGTTTATAGCCTAGAACTGTTTAAATATTAATAGGTCTATTAACAATAGGCTGTGGAATATGCAGTAGTTAATTTTCTTTATTTTCCTTCTCTTATATACAGTGACAGTTACGGTACACATAGTTACATTAAATTAAGAAAAGTGAAGTCAAACTATTTTAATTAAATTGTTTTGTTAAAATTTCATGTCATACTTGTTTTTCAACAAAGATGACTATATCTGTTCTTTACTCTGATTCTCTGACACCAACTGGGTGTCTCCAACAGTTCAGTTCAATCCTAACACTAACTGTCTGGAGTTAGCACAGACCCCGCACCACAGGTTAAGGGCTCTGTCCACAAGGCTGTCCTCACTTAAGAGGCCAGTCGCAGTCCTAGATTACCACCAGTACTTCTGACCAACCAGCTATAAATTCTAGTGTCACCGCAACTCCCTCTTCAGGTTTGGTAATTCACTAGAACAACTTATAACTCAGGAAAGTGCTTTACTTAGTATTACCATTTTATTATAACGATGCAACTCAGGAACAGCCAAATGGAAGCAAGTTATTATGCAGGGGGGGTGGGGTGAGGGGTGCAGCTCAGAGCTTCTCTGCCCTCTGGACATGTTACCTTCCCAGAACATCAATATGTTCACGAACCCAGAAGCTCTTCCAATGTCTTTGTTCAAGAGTTATTATTTCCCAACCTCTGGCCCCACTCCCCTCCCCTGAGGGATGGGGCTGAAATTCCCCACCTTCTAATCAAATATTTGGACTTTCTGGTAACCAGCCCCATCCTGAAGCTATCTAGGTGTACCCCTCTCTGAGTCAAAAGATGTTTCTATCACTCAGGAAATTCCAAGGGTTTTAGGACCTTTGTGCCAGGAACTCAAGCCAAAGACCAAATAATGTATTTTTCATTATGCCACCCAAGTAATGAAAAAAATGTATGTGGATAACATTCTAGATCTTAGCAGTCAAGGCTTTCAGCAGTGTTTCACAGTGCTTTGCACTGTGTCAATTACCTGGTCACATTTCAACTTATCAACACGGTGACTTCTCTTTCAGCCCAGTACTTTTGTAACTTTAGGAGACTGTCATCATTATTTTAATATTTCATCTTATCCTACTTGAGTTCAGGGAGTTTTTAGTATACAAAGGGGCTGTACTCTAAAAGTTCATTTGTAATTTCATAGTTTTAAATTTAGGGCATATTTTCTATTGAAATAGTAGGATAAGTGGTGAATGTTTTCATACCAATCCATTGCCTTGGGCAAAATAGGGAACTAAAACCAAAAGATAAAAATTTGGAGGGTTTAAATGTTGAGGATGAAAAGGCTGATGATTGTTTTGAAAGGGGAAATAAGAGCTTTCTTTGTTATTTTGTTTAGTATGAATCTGTAGATGTCAGAGGAAAAATATCATGTGTTGTGGACCTAATTATGTCCCCTTAAAATTGGTATGTTGAAGCCCCAACTCCTAATGTGACTGTATTTGGAGAGACCGTCTTTAGGGAGATTATTAAGGTTAAATGAGATCATGAGGGTGGAGCCCTAATCCAATACGACTGGTGTCCCTATAAGAAGAGGAAGAGATACCAGGGATGGGCACACATGGATAAGAGGCCATGTGAGGACACAGCAAGAAGGTGGACATCTGCATGCCAAGGAGAGAGGGCTCAGGAAAAACCAACCCTGCCAGCACCTTAATCTTGGATTTACAGCCTCCAGAACTAGGAGAAAATAAATTTCTGTTGTTTAAGCACTCAGTCTGTGGTGTTTGTTATGATAGCCCTAGCAAACTAATAAGTCATGTTATTTTAGAATAGGATCCCGACCAATGCTCCATGAAACAGTTATATCTGAGAAATGTTAATAGAGATTTCTTAAAAGGGATCCTTGGCTTAATAAATTTGGGAAACAATCTCACATATTCTCCCCTTAAAGATTGATAATGTATATTCTTATGTTAAATGTTCTTAGAAGCCTTGAAGCAAACAGATCGGTTTATTTTTTTTTTCCAACTTGAACATTTCCCAAATATATTTGTCTATAGAATATCTCCTTCCCTCTTTTTAAAATGAAACACGTTTCCCATCCAGAAGGAAGTTGGTGGAGGGAGAGAGCTCCCTCTCGTTTCACCTCCTATATAGATACTGTATGGTTTCATATGCTTATGTTTAAGGAACATATAGAATGTGTTCTTAGTAAATCCTGAGCATGAGATGTCCACCAATATAACTTCATTGAGAAACAGAGTAAGTAAAGGAGGAGAAATAGATGTCTTGTATGTAGGATATAGGAGCTCTGGCATCTTATTTTAACTTTTATTCAGAAAGTCATTGTAGTTGATTAGTTATATTCTATATAATGACTTGAAATGTTTTTCATTCTGTTTTAACAGTATTTTTATTGATAATGGATCTATATTTATAAGGATTATATCTCTGATAACTTTACTTTTTGTTTTCCTAAAAGCTTCACAGTGTAATAGCATATTTAAAATCAGAGGCCTTGGCATCAGAATGGCTGTATGTGAATCCTACCACTTTTTCTCCCTTGGGCAGATTACCTCACCAAATATCAATTCCCCCCCTCTGAAACAAGTGAGATAATAGTACCTACCTTTGGGGGTTGTTGTGAAACACTTACTATAGTGTCTATTACTCAGTGTAGTTATTTGTATTCTGAGTAAAGTTTCATTAAAACAGAAATGTGTAGAATATAAGTTGTGGTGCTCCATCACTAAAAAGGTAACGGTTGCTGGCTTTGCTGCTGTTTTAATTGAGATGAAAGTCACATGACATTAATCATTTTAGAGTGAACAGGTCTGTAGCATTTAGTACATTCACAATGGTGTATAACCACCATCTCTAGTTCTAAAACATTTTCATCACTTTAAAATAAAACCTTATATCCATTAAGTAGTGACTCATCCATTCCCCCCTCTCTCCAACTCCTGGCAACTATCAATCTGCTTTCTGTCTTTGTGGATTTACCTATTCTGGATATTTCATATGAGTATAATCATAAAAGGCCATTTGTAACTGGCTTCTTTCACTTAGCACGCTTTTGAGGTTTATCCATGTTGCAGTATGTATCAGTACTTCATTTTTTAAAATAACTGAACAATATTCCATTGTATTATATGTATATACCACAGTTTGTTTATGAATTCATCAGTTCACGGATATTTGAGTTGTTTCCACCTTTTGACTATTGCAAATAGCGCTGCATTTGTGTAGAGTATTTGTTTAGGTACTTGTTTCAGTTTTTTTGGGTGAATACCTAGGAGGGGAATTGTGAGGTGATTTGGTAATTTTATGTTTAACTTTTTGAGGAACCACCAAACTGTTATCCACAGTGGCTGAAATAATTTACATTCCTACTGGCAAATCAACACTTATTTTCCTGTTTTTGATTATAGCCATTTTGGCAGATGTGAAGTGGTATCTGGTTTTCCTAATGACTAATGATATTTTGCATCTTTTCCAAGTATTTATTGGCCATTTGTGTATCTGCTTTGGAGAAATGTCTATTCAAGGCCTTCACTCATTTATTGAGTTGTTTGTCTTTTGTTTTTGAGTTGTCAGAGTTTTTTATATATTCTGGATACTAGACTCATATAATTTACATATATTTGCTCCCATTTTCTACACTGTCTTTTCATTTGATAATGTCCTTTAATCACAGTTTTTAATTTTCACGAAGTCCAGTTTATCTATTTTTTTCTTTTGTTGCTTGTGCTTTTAGTGTCATATCTAAGAATCAATTGCCAAATCCCAAATCATGTAGATTTACTCCTGTGTTTTCTTCTGAGTTTTATGATTTTAGCTCTTATATTTGGGTCATTAATCTTTTATGAGTTAATTTTTATATATGGTGTTAGGTAGGGGTCCAATTTCTTTTTTTGTGTGTGTGTCATGTGGATATCTAGTTTTCCCAGTGCCATTTGATGAAGAGATTGTTCTTTCTGTTGTGGTGGTGGTGGCTTTAAATCTACCTCTTTACTAAAAAGGTACTCTAGTGAAATGATTAAGATCACTGATTCAGGAGACAACACTTGGATTCCTTGGGCACATTATTTAAACTTGCTAACACTTAGGTTTCTCATATATATAAAATAATAGAAAAATCAACTCCATGGCATTATTGTGAACATTATACTGTATACTGTATGTAAAGCACTTAGCAAGATTCCTGACAATGAGGGAAGAGTTTTGGCAAACATTACTATCCATATCTGTGATCCTTTGAAGAAATCACTGTTTAGTAACAGTTAACCCAAATGATAGTCTGTCAGTCTCAGACTAATATTTTAAGTCTTCAAAAGGTAAGACTGGGACTTCCCTGGCAGTCCAGTGGTTAAGACTTCGCCTTCCAATGCAGGGGGTGTGGGTTCGACCCCTGGTCGGGGAGCTAAGATCCCATATGCCTCAGAGCCAAAAAACCAAAACATAAAACAGAAGCAATATTGTAACAAATTCAATAAAGACTTTAAAAATGGTCCACATCAAAAAAATCTTTTTTTAAAAAAAAGGTGAGACCGGTGGATCCAGATGAATTGAGATAAATGAGAAAGACATTAACAATGACTGGACACTTACAGTATATCAGGGCATTGTGTATGTTATTTACTCCTTAACAACAATCCTAATTTTGTAAGAAACCTGAGGTTTAGAGTGTTAACTAATTTTGCAAGGTATCATCATATAATTACCAAGTGGCAGAGGTGCGATTCAAATCCAGGTCTGCTTCATTGGAAGGTCGGCTGCTTCACTCTGTTATGATGACTTAGTGTAGGAAAAAAGATGTAATAAACACATTGCTTGTCTTCCTTCTTGGAATTTCATGTAATACTGGAATAAGGAGAGATGAAAAGGGTGTGTGTGTGTGCGCACGTGCACGTGTGTATGCATATGACATATATGTATATGCCATATTAAACATTGTATAATAATCAGTTCTCTAAGGGAGTATTTTACTGTGATTTATATATACTTTTGGCCAAACTATAGCATATTTGCATATTTGCACTTCTGTAGTTTTTTATATAATCAATATTTATAATTTGTTTTAACATTTGATTAATTTTTAGTATATTGAATTGAAACAAAAAAAATTTAACACCTTGTAAATTAAGGTTTATTTATTTTTTTTATTGAGGTTTCTGAGTCCAATATTTTAAATGGTATTGAAGAAGATTTTACAACTCATACATTTAGGTGTCTTTTGTGGTTCTCTTAGATGTAATAAAGGAACAGAATCGAGAGTTACGAGGTACACAGAGGGCTATAATCAGAGATCGAGCAGCTTTAGAGAAACAAGAAAAGCAGCTGGTAAGTAGAACATTAAATTTCATTTTAACTTTTCAAACAAATTTAGAAATCAGTGTTGGAATAATTAGCTAACTAGGAAAAAGACACGACAGGTGGTAAGTGATTTACTTTACTAAGAAATGACATTTAACGTCTTCCTGCAATTTCTGCTTACCTTTGTTTACTGTGTCATTCTGCTGACTTTTATCAGGATTCTGTGTATTGTGTATTCTGCTGATTATATTCTTCAGTTTGTGAAAGACATGAATGCCTAGGAAGAAATATTACTCAAAACAGAGCCACCTTCTTGTCAGTTAACAGCAAAGATAAAATAGTCCTAGAAAACAAGACAGTGTTACAAGAAAATAATTAACTCATAGGTGTCTTACTTGATATTTTAACTGTTATTGGGTCTGTGATAATAAATGTACTTTTTTAATAGATTGGCTATCTTTCTGTATTTTTATGTTATACTTTTAAATGTATGTTGCTTAAAATATTTTTAAAAACCAGCATGATTGAGGTATAATTGACATGCAGTTGACTGTACATTTTTAAAGCATACAATTTGATACATTTTGACATATGTATTAACTCATACAACCATTACTACAGTCAAGGTAATGAACATATCCATCATCCCCAAAAGTTTCCTTTTTCCCTTTGTAATCCCTTCTACCCATCCCTCCCTGTTTCCCTCCATAGTTAGGCAACACTGATCTGTCATTGTAGATTAGTTTACATTTCCTAGAATTCTATATAGATGGAATCATAAAGTGAATTCATTTTTATATGGCTTCTTTCATTCATAATTATTTTGAGATTAATCAGTGTTGTTACATGTATGAATACTAACTCCTTTTTATTGATGAATGTTATTTCATTGTGTGGACATTTCACATTTTGTCTATCCCATTCACCAGCCAGTGGACATTTGGGTTATTCCCAGGTTTCGGCTATTTTGATAAAGGTTGTTATAAACATTCAGTTGAAGTCTTTGAACATATGTTTCCTAGGGGTGGGATTGCTTGGTAGATCACAGGTTAAATGTATGTTTGACTGTATAAGAATGCTAAACAATTTTTCAAAGTTGTTGTTCCCACCAGTTATATATGAGAATATATATATAACTATAATATTTTCTGTTCCCACCAGTTATATATGAGAGTAAAATTGTTTCACATCCCAGCCAATAGTTGGAGTTTACAGTCTTTATATTTTATCCATTCTAGTGGTGTGTAGTAGATTGTCATTTTAAATTGCATTTCCCTAATCACTAATGATGTTCAGCATCTTTTCATGTGCCTGTTCACCATTTACGTATTCTCTTTGCCAAAGTGTCTATTGAAATATTTTATCTATTTTTTTCATCAAGTTGTTTTCTAATTATTTAGTTGTGAGAGTTCTTTATATATTCTGAGTGCAAGTGCTTTATTAAATATATGTTTTGCAGTTATTTTTTCCAGTTCTTGGCTTGGTTCTTTATTTCCCTGAGAGTGTCTTTTGAGGAACAGAAGATTTTTATTTTGATCAAGTGAAATTTATTATTTTTTTCTTCTGTTATTTAGTACTTTTAGTGTCCTAAGAAATCTTTGCCTAACCCTAAGTCACTAATATTTTCTCTGAGATTTTCTTCTAGAAGTATTATAATTTCAGTTCTTATATTTAGGACTGTGAATCTTACTGAATTAAATTTTACTATGTTGTCAGGTAAGGGTAGAGGTTCGCATTTTGCATTTGGATATTCAGTTGTTCCTTCATCATTTGTTTCCCTATTCAAATATCTTGTCATCTTTGCGGAAAATCATTTGTTAAAGTACACGTGGGCCTCATTCTTGACTCTATGCTATTCCATTGACCTATATGACTATTCTTTTTTTTTTTTAAACATCTTTATTAGAGTATAATTGCTTTACTATATGACTATTTTTAAGCCAATACCACACTGTTTTTACTAACACTTAATAATTAAGTCTTAAAGTTATATAGCATTAACCCTTAAGTTTTGTGCTTCTTTTTAAAATTGTTTTGGCTATTTTAGGTGCTTTGTATTTCCCTATGAACTTTAAAGTAAACTTGTCAATTTCTACAAAAATGATCACATTTTGATTGGGATTACATTGAACCAATTTGCCATCTTAACAATATTAATCTTTCAACCCATGAGCATGCTATATCTCTCTATTTATTTAGATTAAAATTTTTCTCAGCAGTATTTGCACTTGTAATTATACTGATCCTGTGCTTCTTTTATCAGATTTCTGATTTTGTTTTGCTGGTATTTAGAAATACATTCATTTTTTTGTATATTGATCTTTTATCCTGTAACCTTCCTAAACTCACTTATTCTAGTAGCCTGTTTGTGGATTCTGTTCTATTCTATTCTATTCTATTGTCTATTTCTACATAGACAGTCATGTCATCTGTGTAAATAAAATTTTTCATCTTCCTTTTTAATCTTGATGCTTTTTTTTTTATACCTTATTACACTGGCCAGAACTTCCAATGTTAAAAGTGGTTTATAACCTCTTTTTATTGATTTTAGGGGAAGACATTCAGTCTTTCATCATTAAGTATGATATTAACTGTAGGCTTTTTGTAGAGGCCCTTTCTCAGGTTGAGGAAGTTCCTTTTGCATCTAGTTTGTTGAGAGTTTTTATGGGGAATTAATTTTGTCAAGTGATTTTTTTTTTTTTTTGGCATCTATTGAAATGATGATTATGTAGTTCTTCTTCTTTAGTCTGTTAGTATAGTGAATTACATCATTGATGAATTCCAAAGTTGAATTCCAAAGCTGAATCAAGCTTTTGCTACTGGGATAAACTTCATTGGTAATGATGAATTTTTTAAAAATACTTTTATTTCAATTTGCTGAAATTTTCATAAGAATATTAGCATCTCTGTTCATAAAAGCTGTTAATTTGTAGTTATCTCTTTGTATAGTGTCTTTATATGGTTTTGACATCAGAGTACTGCTGACCTTAAAGCATAAATTGGCAAGTGTCCCTTACTGTTTCATTTACTGGAAGGGTTTGTGTATTTCTTTCTTAAATGTTTGATAGGTTTCATCAGTAAAGCCATTGGGAGTGAAGTTTTCTTTGTGGATAGACTTTAAGCTACACAAAAATCTATCTTTGTGGATAGATTTTTAAATTCTAAAATTTTCAATTTTTAGAAAATAGATATAGAATGGATCACGCTATCTACCTTCCTGAATGAGATTTGGTAGTGTGCATCTGTCAAGTAATTTGCCCATTTCTACTAAATTTTAAAAGGTAATGACATCATGTTTATAATATTTTTTATTATTCTTTAACATCTTTAGGATATAAAGTGATGCCTCCCTTTACATTCCCAATATTTATCGTTTGTGTGTTCTCTCTGTCTGTCTCGGTTTTTTCCCCTCTTCTGACTGGCTGATGGTTTATCAATTTGATCAATTTCTTGTAAAAAACCAAACTTTGATCTCATTAATTTTCTGTGTTTTTTTCTTTCCTAGGTCACAGATTTCTTTTCTTGTTTATATTATTTCCTTCCTTTTGTTTACTTTTTTTTGTTTTTAATTTTTATTTATTTATTTATTTTTGGCTGTGTTGGGTCTTCGTCTCTGTGCGAGGGCTTTCTCTAATTGTGGCAAGCGGGGGCCACTCTTCATCGCGGTGCGCGGGCCTCTCACTATCGCGGCCTCTCTTGTTGCGGAGCACAGGCTCCAGACGCGCAGGCTCAGTAATTGTGGCTCACAGGCCTAGTTGCTCCGCGGCATGTGGGATCTTCCCAGACCAGGGCTCGAACCCGTGTCCCCTGTATTGGCAGGCAGATTCTCAACCACTGCGCCACCAGGGAAGCCCTACTTTATGTTTTATTTGCTCTTCTTTCTACTTTCTCTATTTTGAAGCCTACGAGATATTCATTTTTTTAATGTAAGCTCTAACGCTATACATTTCTAAGAATTATTTTTAACTGCAGCTCACACGTTTTGATATGGGGCATTTTCATTTTATTAATTTAAAATATTATCTCATTTCCCCTCTGATTTTTTTTCTTTAACCCATGACTTATTTCAAACCACATTGTTTGATATCTGCTTCTGTTTTTCCTTTCATATTTTTCTTACTGCTTTCTAGTTTAATTTTACTGTAGTTAGAGATCATACCTCGTATGATTTCAATCCTTTTATATTTATTGAGCCTTGTTTTCTGTTACAGAATATGATATATTTTGGTGATTTTTTTTTTTTTTTTAGTGTACACTTGCAAAGAGTGAGTATTCTGCTGTTGGCGATGGAGCTTTTAGTAAATGTTGCTTAGGTCAAGTTGGTGATAGTGTTTTTGTAAATCTTCTGTATCATTACAGATTTTCTGTTCATTTGTCCTAACAAGTACAGCAATATACTTCAGAAAGGAGTTGTTGATACCCCTCATCCTAGTTATGTATTTGTCTGTTACGCCTTTCAGTTCTGTCAGTTTCTGCTTCATAAATTTGGAAGTACTGTTTTAGGTGCGTACACATTTAGGATTGTTTTGACACCTTTATGTATTAATTCCTTTATTATTATGAAATGCCCCTTTTTATCCTGGTAATACTCCTTTTTCTTAAGTTTTTTTGATCTGGTTAATGTAACCACTCCAAATTTCCAGATTTTAATAAGTATTTATATAGAATATATTTTTCTATCCTTTTACTTAGCTTTATTTAGCTTTGTTTTGGTAATTAAAGTTGGTTTCTTGAGATAGCATATAATTGCCTTTATGTTCTTATCTAATCTAACAGTCTGCCTTTTATTTGAGATGGAGATGGACCTTTTCACCTAACATGATTGTCTATATTACTAGCTTTAAATATACCACTGTGGTCTTCTTTTTTGCTATCTCCTACCAACTCTTTGTTTGATTATTTATTTTTTCCTTTTTTTCCTACCTGCTTTTGGTTTGAGTTTTTAAATTCTCTTCTGGGCTTTATGTGAGTACTGTTTTGTACACTTGTTTTGTATTTCTGGATGAAGGTACTAGTTCTCTCTTTTCCATGTAAACATGTAGAATAAATTTCCCTCTCAAATTACTATTTCTGTGGCTTTATACTAGCCTCTTTCTCTTTTCATAATCAGGGTGAAATGGTATATTATATATGTTCAGTCTATTCTTCTTAAATCATTGAGGACTCCCCCTTAATGATTTTGTTCCCCTCTTTTTATTTCCTCTCTTAGGAATTAGAAATTAAGAAAATGGCCAAGATTGGTAATAAAGAAGCTTGCAGAGTTTTAGCCAAACAGCTTGTACATCTAAGGAAACAGAAAACAAGAACTTTTGCTGTAAGTTCAAAAGTCACGTCTATGTCCACACAAACAAAAGTGATGAATTCCCAGATGAAGATGGCAGGAGCAATGTCTACTACAGCAAAAGTAAGTGGGAACCTTTATATCCATAGCTTTGTGATTTTATCTGAGATATTTAAATGTCAGTATTCAGATTAGATTCAAATTAAATTTAAAGCACCTTCTGATATATATGTGGTACAGAATCTTTGTAATTTTTAATAAAATGAGTTATAATACTACATAATCCAGATAAATATTTCTAGATTTTTTTATTGATTTGTTTTAATATAAAATTTTTTGTTCCAGGGCAGTTCCACTGTTCCAAGATTATATGTAGCTTCTAAATTTTTAAAATTGACTTAAAACATCATTTTAAGATTTTTGGCCTTATTTCATTATGCCATAAGTTTTGGTATAATAATTTGAATAATAATTTTCTCTTGATTCATTTTCATGAATGTGTCAGAAGGACACATGAGTATTGTGAGAAGAATTTATCAGTTAATTTTTATCAGGAACTTAAGTTTAACTTACAGTCTTTACATTAAAAAAAATTAGTGTTCTTACTATAGAACTCAAAGGACTGTGAGCCTTTCAGACATTTAATAAATAATGAGCTCTTTGATGTATATTAAGAATTGTGAGAAATCAGAAGTTCAGGACAAAGGCTCTGCTCTCACAGATCTTATATAAGTTCAGTCGGGGATGGGAAGAGGTTAAGATGTGTCTGAAAAGGAAACTCACTATACATCAGTCTATGCTAGGTTTCAGTAAACTGCACAGATCCTTGAATAGTACTTACTGTACATAAGATGGACACATTCTATTTCCCTGTGTTCTGCAGTCTAAAAGGCAATTATACTTGATCTGAAAGACTTTGCAGAAGACCTAGGTCTTAAATATCACTAGGCTTTAAATAAAGGGAAGAAAGGATATGAATGTGAAGAGCAAAAGGAAGAAAAGCCACAGAGGAGAGAAAGTACAGGTTTATATTAGGAAAATAGTACATAACAGTTGATTCTCATTATTTGCAGTAGTTACGTTCTATAAAGTCAGGAATACTGAATTAGGGAATATCAAACCATTGCTCCTAGGGGAAATGCAGACTTAGGTTCCTGTGAGCCTTTGATCACAATTTTTGTCAACCAGTCTATACGTAACCTTGTTTTATATGTTTCTGTTGAAAGACACCTTACTTATCATAGTTGATCATTAACATTGAACTCATGGTCAGCAGCACTGTAACTCATGCCTGAAAAAAGCTTATCTAACAAATGTATTTTCTCCACATTTGTATTTTTTCCAATTTTTCCACATTTGATCCAAGGCACGTCACGGACTTCTTGCATTTAGAAACGCTAGACCACACTTTAGTACATTTTAACCCCCAACCAACCAAAGGCACAAAATAAACAGCAAAGAAGACACGAATTTACAGTATTAGTGCTGAGTCAAGATGGCAGAGTGTCACCTTGCTTGAACTAAGCTGGAAACGTGTGTTGGGTGACTCAGATGTTTTGCAGGTCTGCGCATGTCCATAAATGAGCACAAAAGTACTGCAAGTGTTGACTTGTTACAAATATATTTTAGTGAGTAGGCAAATTCAAAACTAAGGAATCCAGAAATAATGAGGATCAAGTATAATTGCCTTTTAGACTGCAGGACACATGAAAATAGAATGTGTCCATCTTATGTACAGTGGCACATGTGTTCCTTAAAAAAACAGAATGTTTCGATATAGCTTCGTTCTGTTAGTTTTTACTCTCTAGGAATCTTAGTCATTTTACAGTGAAAAACACAGTTAAAGGCAAAGACTTTTTTTCCCTTTTTTGGTTTTACCAAGTTGACAGAACTAAACATCTGTCTAATTTGAGGAAAAGGTCATATCTGAAGATCACACACCTGGACTGGATAACGTTTCAATAATGTTGAGGAGGAAGACTGCTCATTTTGCAATTTTCTGCAAGTGATAGGGGAGGAAAAGGTACCTAATGTGGTCCTGCCATATAGCAATGTATGAATTAGTTTTCACTTAAATTTCTCAGAAATTTATTAATTCAGGAAATATTTGTTTAAGTCCCCTAAGTAGGAATTACAATAAGTGATGGAGATGAAATGGAAAGCAAAACCAGGCAAGGGCTTAACCTGTAATAGGTTAAAGTCTATTTAAAAAGCAGCCCATTTGAGATGTAGTTTAGTGCAGTGATTAAAAACATAAGCTTTGGAGTCAGATTACTTGGGTTCAGATCTCACTTGGTAGCTATGTGACCTTAGCAAGCTATTTCACCTTCCTATACCTTCATTCTCCATTTGTAATGGAGGGGAAATGGTAATACCTAGCACATAAAGACTTGTTAGGTTTAAATGTCAATTAACTTTAAATATTATTATATGTAAAGTGCTTAGAACAGTGCCTGGCACACAGAAAGCTAATATATATAGGCATTAGCTGCTCTATTATCACTGTCAGCATCATTGTTGTTTTTAGTATATTTTTGTAACAGTAATGTAATTTGCGAGTAAAGTAATATAATTTACACCAATAAATAAAATTTTATCTATAGTGAGAAGGATTTAATAGGGGTATCTATTCTAACCTAGGGTGTCAGGGACTACTTCCCTAAGAAAGTTGTATGTAAACTGAAATCTGAAGTATTGATAGTGAAAGCAAATAAAGAAGAGCATTCCAGGTGAGGGACAGTATATGCAAAGGTCCTGTGGCGGGAGGAAACATGGCACATTTAAGGAAATATAAGATCAGTGTGTCTAGAGGGCAGTGGTGTAGAATGAGACTGGCTTGTTAAGCAGAGTTCAAATGGTGCTTGGTATCACAGGTCAATTATGGAATTTGGCTTTTAATACTAAAAGCAATGCAAAGCCACTGGAGAGTTAGGTATGTGTGGGCTGGTGGGGGGTGGGGGGGGTACAGTGTCATACTTGCAAAGATTACTTTGACTGCAGCATGCATAAAACACTGTGTTTGCTTTCTATCTTTGAAACTGACATATTTCATATAATACACACATATAATATATACACAGACACATATATAATAATAATATATAAAATATTTTGGTCTTACTAGGTGGCATTAATTTAATAAAAGTAGTTGTGAATATAAGATGTAAGAGAATTCTTTTCATGTATTTTTGCAAAACTCAATGTTTTGAACATTTCTTGAAATCATGGTTTAAAATGAATTAATAGGTTAAATATGTATGCCAGTATATCCTTTAATTTAGACATTAAAACTTTTGAAAATTTTTGAAAAAATTAAAAAATTCTTTTTAATTTAGATATTACCTGCTTGCCACATTATAGGTAAATGTAGTTTTCCCATTTGAGTAGCAGTGGATTTTATGTTGTCAGTGTTTTTTATTATATAATTTTTTGCCTACTGTTCAGATGAGGTTTTTCGCAGTTGTCTTTATTATATAGATGTTAAGCAGGTGGTTTCCAAATGAGCATTTCATTTTTTTCTAGAATACTAACACTATTATGTTTGATTATGGTAGAATATCTTTAAGAAACCTGCCTTTTTTTGATGTGCTCCCTTTGGACTTATTCCATAGTAAAATTTTCATAATTATGTAGCTAACGTGAATCTTTTCATATATTTAGACAATGCAGGCAGTTAACAAGAAGATGGATCCACAAAAGACATTACAAACAATGCAGAATTTCCAGAAGGAAAACATGAAAATGGAAATGACTGAAGAAATGAGTAAGTGTAATAACTTGTAATGAAATTTACAGGTTTTTCTCTTTGAATTAACAAGTTTATTTACTAGCAACCTCATATTCTCATCCACGAAGGCACAAACGAGAAAAGAAATGATACAGCTCCCTTCTAGATAGATGACTATATTGTAATTTCATTGTATTTTTATAGAAGGCTCAAAATTCTATTAACATTTAACTAAAGGAAAAATATAAAATATGTGATGCCATATTTCTATGCCATATTGGCCTCAGCAGTTTTACTTTGTTGATTAGAGGACCCAAACCAACTTGTGAATAAAATACCTCTTCCTGGTATAAGTTAGATAGTTTAAGAGTTGTGTTGATTCTTTCATACTAGAGAAGATCTATGAATATATATAAAAGATATATTTATATTTTTTTATACTATAGAATATCTAATGTATATCTATCTATATATAAATTTAATGTATATATTTCATGCTATAGAAAATCTATTTATATTGGAGGTAGAGATAATGGAGTTCTTTCATTCTTTTTTCTTTTTCCCTTTCCAGAGTCTAAATTTAATATTTAATTTTCTTCTTTTTGAGTATAAACTACAGGCTGTGGTGGAAATATGAGGAATAAAATAAACAAAGCTATAAAAAAAATTTATCATCACACCACCCAGATATAGTTAGTGTTAACATTGTATATGTCTTTCCTATATTTTTCCATGTCTTCTAAAGTGAGATAATATAACATGGACAATTTTGAATCTTACCTTGCCTTTAAAAAACAGTAGTATAACATAAACATGTACTCATTACCTTGAATTTTCTCTGAAGCCTTTTTTTTTTTAATGGCTTTATTATTATGTAACATCAATATACCCTAATTTATTGAACCATTCTTACATTGGCCAATAAGATTGTTTTAAAATGTTCAATGTATTTGATAATCCTTTGATAAATATGTTTCTTTGTCTGAATTTCTTCAATGTTCTTAGAGTATTAACTTTTATAAAGCTTCTGATTCATACTGCCAGACTTTTTCCAGAAGGACTATACCCATCTTTATTTCACCGATAACGAATGAGTGACCCTTCACAACACCCTGGTCAACACTGAATCATTATTTGTATGATATGTCAAAGCTGGCATCATTATTTTGCAAAGATATTTTCTAATTGTTTTACAACTGTGTCAGGATATGCCAGCTTAGTTCTGCTTATCTGCTAGCATTTTAATTTAACGGCATTTATTGCATAAAATAGTATCTAATTAAATTACTAGGATTACTAAATTTACCTTTGTTCTAGTATTCTATTTCAGAGTATCTATTTTCCTTCTAAGGTTTAATGATACTGTACATGTATCTTTGATAGTTCCAAAAATTGTTTACTTTAGTTTTTACTTTGAACCTTTACTTTCAAAAATATAATTTTTCAAAGACATCATTGGTGAATTTTTAATGACTGAGAGAATTGTCATTTATATAATGATCACGGTATCTAATATGTTTATGTGGATTCCAGTGATGGCACAGGTGTGAGCAGATCTTAACAGAGGGATTAACTATTCCATTAAGCTATCATGAAGAGAGTCAATAAGCTTGTACTTAAAACTTGTATCTGTCACAGTTCTTGTTTGTGTTTTAGTAATTTGAAAGTGAGTCTGAAAGAATAGTAGTTATTGGTGGTTACTTGTTTTTTCAGTAAGGTATTTTAACATTAGTATTTTCACCCAAAGATAAATTCAAGGTTTAAATGGACATGTCTTTCTCCAATTAGAATTCATATTGTACAGTGTTGTGCCAACGCTTGTTCACACTTAGATTTTGGAAACAAGATCTTTGGGAAATTTTTATTACATCCTGATTACACCATTCTGGTGTTTCTCCTCCATCCTTTTCTTTCATTTCTTCTGCAAGCAGTTTTTCATTCAGGCCCTTATAAACTCTGACCTGGACTCCCCACCTCCCTTGTTACTTCATTACAATCTGAGTATCACTGCTAAATTATTTTTCTAGAAGCTTACCTCTGAGTGTGCCGATCATATTCCCGCAGTGGCTTCTTTCTGACTACAAAATAAAATCCTACATTATAAATCAGAAACAATTTTCAGGTCAAGCCCCTTTATTTTGTCAATGCAAATACTGAGGCCCAGAGAGGTAAAGTGACTTCCTCCAAAGTTGCACAGGTACTAAGTGGAAGAATTGAGATTGTAATTAAAGTCTTAACATTCACTTTACTTCTTCGGAGATGATAGTCCACTTTTTTGGCCTTAAGCTCTTTAGCTTTTTCCAACTGACTTTATACTATTAGACTAACACAAAAAATTAAATTATCAAACCATGCTCAGACAAATCAGAGATCTTAACCAATGTCAAGCTTTAGTAGCAATGTCAAGGATACAAACTATTAAGATACACATGCAAAACAAGGAGAGTGGTGGGACATCCCAAATGACTCTCCAGATCTTTTCTTTCCATATCAGACATAAGCTCTTTGACCCAGCATAAGAGATGATGTGTCCAATAGGTTTGCTTATCATCTCATGTTGAAGAGAGCACTTTAGGAAATATATTAAATTTATACCTCAGATGGTCACCTACCTTATGTGTTATTTTCTGGGGAGTCATGGATATAAACCCATAGATAGTAGCTATAGCAATACCAAAGCAAAAACAGCCTGCTAGGAGCATTCCATAAACAAGGACTCTCTTGCTAGCAAATATTAGTCTGTTTAGCAGGAGCCCAATTAGCAGCGTGCTTACAGAGAGGTCAGACTAGTTTACTTGTCTTTCTTTCTCTGGGGGCATTCCCCGGTGATCATGTTAGTAATGATCACAGGCCAGTTGCTTTAATTCTTTCTCTCTCAACCATTTTCCCTTTATACATCTTAAATAACCAAACAGAGGAACTTACTCTTACTTATATATATTCCCTATTGCCTTCCACCATGTCTTTGCTCACACTACGCTATCTCTGTTTGGTTAAATCCTATGTGTCCTTCAAGGACCATCTCACATATTACTTCCCCCCAGGTGGATATACTGTCTTCCCTTTGAAGCTTTATAATCATTTACCTTTCCATTTATCACAAACTGTTTATTAATTTTTTTCTGTTCTACTTAAATGTAAACTACCTAAGATCTTTACTTTTCTCCATCCATTCATAAATTTTATTTGTACTGTGTAAATTACATAGTTGGGCCTTTTTCTAAAAATATAAACCTAACCTGAAATCTGTTTGAAAGTAACTGCTTTGTTTCCTCCCCTCCTCTCAAGTCAATGACACACTTGATGACATCTTTGAAGGCTCTGATGATGAAGAAGAAAGCCAAGATATTGTGAATCAAGTTCTTGATGAAATTGGAATTGAAATCTCTGGAAAGGTATGAATGTCTTATTCTCTCAGTTGGAAATATTTTCTCTACCATTTGTGTCACTTAATTGTTTTAAGTTTTCCTTTATGTTAGGTTGTATGTTTTTAATATTTGTTTGAAAAGTAAATTACACCTGTTTGCAGCACATCTTTTATGTCCTATCCCAAAAGTTTGATAATACACATTTTTTCTCTTTTTCTCTCTTTAATATAGATGGCCAAAGCTCCATCAGCAGCCCGAAGCTTACCATCTGCCTCTACTTCAAAGGCTACTATCTCCGATGAAGAGATTGAACGGCAACTCAAAGCTTTAGGAGTAGATTAATCAAAAAAGCCATTATATTTTGCCTATTATAATTATTTAGTATAAACGAGGCACACTGCAGATTCCTTTTACAAAACACATTTATTTTGCAAAAATGAAGACCATGAGTAAACAGTTGTTTCCTAACCCGTGGCTGTTTTGAATCTTTTGCCAAAGAATGACAATGATGCAAAAGTGGGAACAGTTTGGATTTTAATTAAAACTGTTTAGGAGTGATGATGTGTAAAATGTTGACTTCTTTTCTGCATGGCATAGAGAAATTATATTCATTACTTAGTGTCGTTTATGTTCTAAATCTTTTTCACTGAATACAAATCTTGTTAAAGCCACTAGGCACCAGCTTAAAGAGACCTGTAAAAATATTAAAAGTATATCATTAATTCTGTATCTGTTAACTTGTCCTTTGTTAGCGATATGTGTTATGACCATAGGTGGTTCAGCTGCCAAATTATTTTTAAATTACCTGAAAGAAGAGTGCTATTTAAACATCTGTCTTAAACAAAAACTGTTATGAGCTTTTCTTTTTTTTTTCCTTTGGGAGAACATTCTAGTTGGTAAGTTTCTTACCTTTCAAAATGTGCTTGGCACCTGCCTTAAATAGCACAAACATATTGTGCACATCTTTAAATCATTTTAACTGACAGAAAAGAATTACATTTTAAACTCAAATTGAAGCCTTTTACAAAAATTATCCAGGCTCTTTTTTGTAAAGCTTATAAAAGTGAATTAAATATAATTAGCAAAAAGAGACACTGAATTAATAACATTTTATAGTAATAAAACAATATATTTTGATCTTTCTGCCAAGAACTGAGATTTTCTCCATATGAGTTATAATTTAATCTCTTTAGTTTTGAACTGTATTAATGTGTACACTGAACCCTCTAAATTGAAGGCATCATTCTCAAATAACACTACTATGACAGTACTCAACCTAAATTTTAAAAATTAGCATTTTTTCATGGTAAATAAACTACAACTTTGTCCGAAATTACTGCCTGAATGTGTATTAATGTATTAGCTGCATTTTTTAAGGTAAAGTTGCTATGGTATTTAATGTATGGATAGAAAGTGAGAATAAGTGAAGAAGTGGCAGATTAGTTAGAATTTAGAATTAGGTTAGCTTTGAAAAATGATGTTGTCATATATGGGTTCTAGCACATCCCAGCATAAAAACTCTTCTGGAGGAGATCAGATAGCTGTAACCTGGTTGATTTGGGATAATGGATATTTTGGACTAATATGGACAGCATCAATACATTTTAGGACTAGTAGACATGTGGCATATGGATTGGTGGGAAAAACAAAAACCTACACTTTACAGTCTATAATCCATAAACCATTTTATAATGTTCAAAGATAAGATTCCGTTATTGATAATATTAAATGTAGTTACCCTGAACATTGATGGGTCAAAACATTTTACTTGATTATGGAATGTTAACCCAGAACTTGTTTTGATTCTTGGATGTACATAATAATGCTAACTAACTTTCTTGTTTACTTTCTTGTTGACATGTGGGGGGTTTTGTTTTTAAAATTATTTTGTTAAAAAAAAATCCCAATAAAGGTTTATTGCTGTTATGCTTTTTTTTCCCTTATCTCTTTAACTCTATTTTTGGTTTCTGCTGAAGTTAAAAGTTTTATGCATATCTGGTAATTTTTCAAAAGACTGATTTTTATTACTTTCTTGGAAGGAAAAATTAGATAACTCTGCTACTTACATTTTAACAATAATTATCTTTTTAAGAATTAGCAGCTGATACAGGACTGATGTTTGTGAATGGAGTAAGTCTAAGACTTGGTGGTTTTACATGAAACTTATCTGATAATTTCTTTCCTAGAACTTCCAGGGGATAACCATTTTTAAACAGATAGGTCTTAGAGCTTATTTTTTTAATTTCAGTCAAAAATGGATGCCACAGAAGACTTTGGGATCCAAAGGAAAAAGTAGAGTCATTCTGATTTGGCTACATTTATAAAGTGCTCTAGTGGCAGTTTTCACGAACAGTCACTATAAATTTGTAATGTTACGCTATCCTTTGCTAAAAATAAAACTTCCTTTTAGACCCTTAAGATTAGGAAACAAGGATTCTTACACACTGAGTTTAATGAAAATACTGATTTTTTTTTTTTAAAGTTGATTTCCCTCATTTCCTACTTCTGGCAAAAGGATTTCTTTAACAGCTGTAGTCAAACAAAAGTTTGCCAGCAGAAAGAGAGCAGAGGAGTATAGCAATTTCTCTGTTACTGAAAGGGATGCAGCCCAATGTCATATCCTATTACTGGGTGTGAAAGTCATGGATGGAGGAGATTGCTGAGTCTCAGAGAAGTAGAATGTGGTACAGAAATGTCAATACTCATCTTAGAAAACATAAAATGACCATCTGTCGGATGACTGTGTTGCACAGACTGTACTCTGTGCTCTGAGAGGAGCACCTGGTCATGGCAGGGATAGTGGAAATGGGCTCAGGAAATTAACACAACATTGAAAATCAACTATACTTCAATAAAATAAATTTTAAAAATAATTTTAAAAAGATAGTGACCTTGTAGACCAGAGTGGGGAATCTAGTAGCCTGTGAGCTTTATGTTATTTGACCTGCACAGTGATGTGTATTTTATTCTTTGTAATGAATGCCTTTAGGAGAAGCCTGCCCTTGCCCCTTGGCCACATGTGCATTCCTTACTAGCCCAGTAGCGACGCTTCTGGCCTGATCCCACTGGGCCCAATTTAAACATGCACCCCCATTTCAGACACTGCCATGTTAAAACAGTGTATGTGCAGATCTGAAAAGAGACCTGTGATGACCTTCTCCTTTGATGCCATTACTCTACATGAATAGGGTTTTGCAGCTACAAAAAAATAGATCACCTTTCCAGTTTCCTTTCTGTAGAAGCTGAGTCCCGTAAAGGTATTTAAGACCATTCCTGTAACTTAGTTCCTTCAAGAGTCAATTGGATTGAAGCCTGAGTATCCTGAAGTCTGATGTGAGGTACCCTGCTACTGGAACAGCACACACACTTCCTCCTCCCCCACACGCCATCCTCCTAAGAACCTGAAGACGTGCTACACGTGTGCGCGCGCACACACACACACATACACACACACACACACACCCCCCTCTGTCCCCAACCACTGAAAAGTTTTCCTTTAAATAAATACTTCCACCATTAGATATGGAAAGGTAAATTACATGAATGAGTTTCTCAACCACCTCTACAGGGTAAAATTGAGTATACCAATAGGTAAGTGACAAACAGAACTTTCCATTTTAGTGGAACTCTACTGAATTCCTGAAGATTTACCACAGAAGAGCTCACAAAAAATGAGATGGAAAGGCTGTGTGGCTAAAGTCAGCTTTTGACGTTTATTCCCAAATGTATGAACACATAGATACTGCACAGCAAATCACATTTGTCATTTGTTTAATTGCAGTTTAGGATTCTAACTAACATTATTTTCTATTTTTTTTAAAAAGGCCAGTATCTGTTAAAATTCTATCTCAATATAGTTAGAAAATATAGTCTCAAAACTCATTTATACAAATGAGTTTATAGCAAATACCAGTGCATTTACAACCAATGAATAGCTAAATAACTAAGGAATTGCTATTTCAATATTAAGTATTGATTCAAAATATTTTTAGGGAGAAAAATTGGTTTCCAATGCTAATTGTATCTAAAGTTGCAAAGAATGACCTTTAAAATGAATGTCTGATCATATGATCTAAACATACATCTGTAATGATGACTAAGCATGTACACATGCTTGTTTTTGCTATATAATGTCAGATTAAACATTCCCAGCAGTTTCATATTTTAAGTGCAAAAAGTCTGGATTTTAAGTGCAAAAACTATTCTAGATTTATATTGCATTACATTTGCTCCTATTTGCAAGTTTCAAAGGCATGCATATATGTATTTTTAGGTGTGTATATATGTATGTACATTTTGCCCTGCCTTTTGCAAACTAAAGAATCACTTCCCCAACTAATGTATGCTTTAAGCAGGTGAATTATCAAGAGAAAGTACTTATAAATCCACATAGCTGAAAAATTTGGAATTTACTCTCAAATAAGAAAAGCCTTATATATATATAGTAAATATTAAATATATAGTTAAATATATATATTATTTAACACCTCCTGGGTGCTAGATGTGTCCTTAAGCATGGATGATCAGGCCACTGAAAACTAGTTTTTTTAAATTATTATTATTGTGGTATAGTTGTTTTACAATGTTGTGTTAGTTTCTACCATGCAGCGACACAAAGTAGAGTTCCCTGTGCTATACAGCAGGTTCTCATTAGTTATCTATTTTATACATATCAGTGTATATATGTCAATCCCATGAAAACTAATTTTTTTTGTTGTTCATGATATATCAAAGTTTCTAGCCATCCAATTAATGCTGATTATGTGTGCACAGACATACATAATCTACATAGATTATGACCTGTATAATGCTTGGTCTTTATTAATATTACAAAAAGCAAGAGACAGGACAGTGTAGTTTAGTAAGCATTCTAAATAATAAAAATTTAGTCTAATTCCCATTTTTGTTACATAAAATAAGTTAAACATTGCCAGCAGATTGACATTCAAAATGCAAAACAAAGTCATTATTTGATAGTGCTATCACATTACAGTCTACTTCTGCCTACAAGTTTTAAAGAAGTGCATTCTTTTTTTAAATTGAAGTATAGTTGATTTACAATATTATGTTAATTTCAGGTGTACAACATAGCGATTCAATATTTTTACAGATTATACTCCATTTAAAGTTATTATAAAATAGTGGCTATATTCCCTGTGCTGTACAGTGCACATTCTTATAAATTAAATATGTCCCTTACGGTACAACTCTCTGAATTGAAAAGCTCAATATAGCAAACTTTTTTATTAATAATAAATCATATTCTAACCAATTACATAAAAAATGATCATCTTTTCTGATAGGACCCCAGATGATTTTCTAGGTTGTGAGATTTCAAAAATAAGTTATGTTATTAAATTAGACTCCCTTCAAGTTCGTAGCCATTGTTAAGAGCACAGCCCTTTGTTCATTTAACAAAGACTGCATGCCCATTGTGAGCATAGGCTTTCCCAGACCCTGGAAAAATAACAGCAAACAAGCCAGACATCTTCCTTGCATTTTTACAGCTTACAGAAATAGCAGTGTGGGGCTCAAGAATCAATAAAGCATATTTTCTAAAGCTAAACATCAAAAAAGCTAATGTCTGGGAAGAATAAAAAGAACATAAATTAATATTTCTACAAATTTCTTTTGAAACACTTCTTTGGGCTCTATGCCCTAAATGTTAACTTCAAAGGTGTCACTTCTAAGATTTATTCCTAAATGCAATAATAAAATTCAAAGGCCCCTGTGGTTCTTAAGTGCAAAACTTTTAGTTCAGGACTTCCCTGGTGGCGCAGTCGTTAAGAATCCGCCTGCCAACGCAGGGGACATGGGTTCGAGCCCTGGTCCGGGAAGATCCCACATGCCGCGGAGCAACTAAGCCCGTGCGCCACAACTACTGAGCCTACGCTCTAGAGCCCGCAAGCCACAACTACCTAGCCCACGTGCCACAACTACTGAAGCCTGTGCACCTAGAGCCCGTGCTCTGCAACAAGTGAAACCACTGCAACGAGAAGCCCGCTCACCTAACTAGAGAAAGCCCGCACACAGCAACAAAGACCCAATGCAGCCAAAAATAAATAAATAAATAATAAAATAACTTTATAAAAAAAAAAAGTTTAGTTCAAACAAACTATTAGAGCTGATGGTAAGCAGGACATCAGTTAAGGAATTTTCTAATTGGATCTTCTCTGGTGATATTCTTTACGTGACATTACTGACTAAAATATTAAAAAGCAGATACACAGCCTTTGGAAAAGGAACCTTTAAACTAAAAGACCACTCCCCTGTGTATGTGTGTGTGTGTGTGTGTGTGTGTTTGTGTGTGTAAAGAGAGGGAGAGATATATTGAGAGAGAGAATCACTGTTTTATTCCTATTAGTCTCTGGCTTAAAAAGTACAATGTGGCTTCTGAGAATAATTCATCAATATAATTTAAATTGTCATATTTATTTTTAAAGTAGAAAAGAAAAGCTTCTGCAAAAGTTACTGATATGATTTTTTTGAAGCTAACCAAAAAACGAATTTTTAGTTTGGCTGAAGAAGAGAAAGGAATGAAAAATAGAAAAACTGGCTATTACACAACAGGAAATCTTATCTGCATTCAAGATGCTCCTTAGAAATAGTAAATAAACTCTGATTCAGACTTGTTTTCACCCGTTTTTCTCTCTGCCTTCGGTTGCAAAACCAAACCCTCACTACTTCTTTCTCCAAGTTCAGTTCTTCAGCCATCCGCAAGATCTCTTGAGAGGAAGGTTTATTCTGTTCTCCAAAGTGTCTCTCCAGAGCGTCTTTAGCAGCAATACTGGGAGGTGGGGAGTTGACAGGAGAGAAAGGGAGATAGTATATTTTTAGGGATGTTTTCGGCAGATCAAAACTGTTAGGTTGAATTTCCTAAATATTAACATAAAAAGGAAATTTAAAGACTCCGGAAACACCTTCAAAGCTCTTCAACAAAGATAAATGTGCAGTTTGTTGATCATTTGGATGCTTGCTAGTCTTCCGTAGGCTACCTATAGAGTCACAGGAAGAAATAAGTAGGGGGACCCAGACATTCTGTTTATCCCACTTTGTGCCACAAGAGGGCACTGACTTACTGAGAAGGAAATAATTCTGTGGGCATTTCTAAATGTCTCCCAGAAATCATTTATTTACAATAAATGAAATGAACCCACTAAAACAAAAACTGTATTTTAGCAATTCCTCTGTGAGCCTCATGGAAATTACAAAAAGATCAATGAACAATCTTTCTGGCTTGAAATGCAAGGAGTTACCTTGAACTTTATGCAGCTAAAATACTGATGACTAGTTTTGTTATTTGTAATAACAAAGATACCATACTGCCAGAGCAAGACTTATGTCTAAAAGGACAATAGAAATGGTCACTCTGTTTAGAAGTGATTGTCCAGTTTCTGTTTTATCCAAAACTTGCAGAGTAAAATTGTTCTTGAATCAAACAATACATATTTTTCATCAAATTTTAAATTTCCAGCTCTATCTCACCAGTAATTTATTAAATGTTATGCTTTTTCACCTATCTTATTTTCTCAATTGACTCTATTCATTTTTATGTTATATTGAACCTATATTATGCTTAAATGCTCATTCCATTTGTAAAATATCTTTTTCTTCTCCAGTAACTCTTAATATCTCAAAAGTATACCTGATAGTTGTTCTCCGTTTCCTTTTTCTTTCATTTGCACCCACTTTCTCATTGTATAAAGCTGTGATGGGGAAAAGATGAATAATTCCAAAAACAAAGTAAGTCTTTTTATTTTAACTATCAGATTTGGATTTAAATTTTCTTTATAAAACAATGCAAAATAAAATTACCATACATTTTTGTTTTAAAGTTTTGCGATCTACATCATTTTAGATTACAAGCCCTAGATTAAAATGTTAACACAGAAATAAATATTAACTTTGCGAAAACAATTGTGTTTAAATCCTATCCCTACTTTTAGTTGGAACACTTGCTCTGAATGCTCTCAAACCTTGCTCTTTATCCAGCCTTGACATTAATATAATTAATATAATTTTATCACAATAAATTGCTCATCTAGCAATTGCTTGTGTGTGCAACTGCTCTGGCTACACTTATATTAGGTTATAAAAATGATTCATGTATAATTACTACAGTATATAGCCCAGAGGCAAAACAATCTGGCTGTGTTAAAAAGAATCATTTTACCACTTCACACCTATGCCATATTGTCTAGAGGCTTTCCTTATACAGTTTATTCTCTCACAATTTACATTCTCAGTAAACTTATTTCTATACTCGCACTGGCCTTGCTTTTTTTAGTGTGATGAAACAAGATATTTATTTTTCTTGTCAAAGAGAAAAAGCAAACCCAAACCAAACTTCAAGCCTCTCACTTTAGCATTAATCCAACCAAGGGAAGGCATTGTTTTCAGGTTAGAACATCACTGAGTCTCCAGAAACAACTTTTGTACCTCCTACTTGCTCGGCTTCCTCCAGCCATTTGGATAATATTGCTTTCAGTTTGCATGCATTTTTGAAGCTGAGCTGCAAGTTTTCAAATCGGCAGATAGTTGTTTGACTGAATTCAGAGCCATGCACAGCTGCCAGGGCTTCCCCAACATTTGTTTGGGTGTATCCTGTGAAAAAACAACAGAGGCCATTAACTTCAGTTTTTCAAGAAACATTCATTTTGGTCCATTATTGTACAAATTTGTGTATCTTTGTCAACTATTAATTACCACTTTTAACCATATATTTGTTGGCAACTTAGAATAACAGTAAGGTTCAGTGTAGAATTGTTCAGTATTTCAAAAAAAAATTCCTTTTAGTTAATAAATTACTTTTTTAGAAGTCAAAAGAGTTCAGGTAGGAACATCTGCCATTCATAATATTTAGCCAGATTGGTTAGATGTGTCATAAACACTTTAGAAGACTTTTAAAAATTCTCTTTTAATCATTATTATTAAACATCTGATGATATATACTCAGAATCTATAGTATATTAAATATAATGCATAAAATACATGGTGATATATCATAAATATTTCTATCTCAACTTTAAGAGTGAAAAATTCAACATGTTGAAGATAAAACTAAGAGTTGTGTTTACTTTCCCTAAAACTAAGAATTGTGTTTACTTTCCCTAAAAACATGTTTATTATGAGACTTTGATCACACAATATTTTATGTATACCTCCAAGCATATTTATGATATCATTCAGTAATGCTTCTATCTCCAGGCAAAAAAGTTCTCATAGATTGTCTCAAACATTTTTAGAATACAAGTTGATATAAGCCATCAATATAGAACTTGAAACATTCACAGCAATATAAATAGCAAATTGAAAATGAATGTTATAAAGATGCCTATTGCTGTGTTTATGACAAATAGTTACTACATATTAATTCAGGGCCTAAGGCTATATACCTGTATGCATAAAATGATTACATATGATGCCCATCAATAAATATCATTAAAAATTACCAGTGGCTCATTTCACAAATGCAAAAGTTTGCACCATCATTTCAATCCATTAAAAAATACATTTCATGCATTAAAATCAAGGTTAATTATTATGGTTATTTACATTAAAAACACTTTTCAATAGAAAGTGAGCAAAGGCTATGAACAGACAGTTCACAGAAAAGGAATTACAAATGACTGTCAAACACATGAAAGAACATTTCACTCTTCACTCATAATAAGAGAAATTCAAAATGAAACTACCATGAGGCACCACTTTGACCTATCTGATTTGCAAAGATCCAAAAGATTTAATAGCATCTTTTTCCTTCAACAACTATTTTTTTATTCTATGTGCCAGTCACTGTTCTAAGTGCTGAGGATATGCCCCTAAGGAGAAAACAAAAAAGAAATAAATAAACAAAAAACAAAGTACAAAAAACTCCTGCCTTCATGGAGCTCATATTCTGAAGGGTGGCAAAAGAGACACCCATGGTGGTAGTAAAATTTGGTACAACTTCCACAGAGACCAATTTGACATCTATCGAGATTACAAACACACATACTCTTTGATCAAGAAATTTTGCTTTGGGCTTTCCTGGTGGCGCAGTGGTTGAGAATCTGCCTGCTAATGCAGGGGACACGGGTTCGCGCCCTGGCCTGGGAAGATCCCACATGCCACGGAGCAACTAGGCCCGTGAGCCACAACTACTGAGCCTGCGCGTCTGGAGCCTGTGCTCCGCAACAAAAGAGGCCACAATAGTGAGAGGCCCGCGCACCGCGATGAAGAGTAGCCCCCGCTTGCCGCAACTACAGGAAGCCCTAGCACAGAAACGAAGACCCAACATAGTAATCAATCAATCAATAAATAAATCTTTAAAAAAAAAAAAAAAAAAGAAAAGAAATTTTGCTTTTAACACTTTCCCTTCACATGTATTTATATAGGTGCAAAATGACATTTATGAAGTTAATTATTGTGGTATTGTTTTCAGTAGCATAAGATTGAAGGCCATATAAATTCCATCAGCAGGAGACTGGTAGTATATTCATAAAATGGAAATTGGCAGATGCATTACAGAAAGCTCTCTAAAAAACTAATATTGAAAGCTCTCCAAAACAAATAGTTAAGTGAAAAAAAATCTGTATGAAGAAATATATGTATCTGCTTATATGTATATGCATAAAATATCTCTGGAAGGCCACATAACACTGATAAACAGGAAAAACAAGCAGAAGGGATAGATTTCACTTATACTTTTTTAGCCTTTGAATCATACAAAGGTATCTCTTCAAATAAAATATAGGTAAAAAAGGCACTTCAAAACTTATCTCTGAAAAAGAGTACCATTAATTTAGAAATCTATGTATTTTGGCTACTAAGAATTTACAGGGAAATGAAGGTTTTTGTAGGTTTGTCATCATTCGAGTAACTTACATCCACAGTAGAGATGTAGAATGAGAACTGTCTTGGACTTTTGAGCAGAGTGTCAGAGACTGAACAGTAACAGAGTAAGAATTTGCAGAGCAGGTTGTGTGCCCCACTGCTCATAACAAGCACATACCTAGTTTAATTCTTCTCACTTTAAATTCATTGGCAAACTTTTCAAGTTCTCGGATTTCTGGAGAATCCATGTCTATTGGCTCTTCAGCCAACTTGCTTTTCCGCCTGAGCTCCTGCTTGAAATCAGCGGCTGTGAGGTCCTCTGCCAGGAGAGGCTGGTGCATGGGAGGAAAGCCATGACTCAAGGTGTGGTCGGGAAACTTATAAAGACAAGGGGCTAAGCTCCCTGTAACAGCAAGAAAAGGAAAGGACCGTTTGTAATTATCCCCCATTTCTATACATGCAAGAGTTTGGCCCATAAGATTATTCTGTGACAGCCAGTCTCAATTCTGAAAGGTTACCTGACATTCAGTCTTCTGAAATAGAAGAGTAGCTTAGTATAAATGCAATGATTTATTTTCCACCTTCCTGGAAGCAGCAAAAACAAAGATAATGCAAAGCCAAAGGAAAGAAGCAGGGTCTTACAAATAATTAAAATAGAAATAAGCAAATTTCACAGAAGTGTGAGTTTTCCATCATTTTTTTCTCTTAAAAGACATCTATTCCTGGGAATCTGAGGTTCAACTTTAACCAGAATGTACATATTCATCTCTGTTTTCTTAATTCATTGAACAAATAATCTATGATGTTTGTTATAATCAAGCCACGTGGTTAAGGGCTATGCTGGGAAGTTTTCGTAGGATTGAAAAATTGATTTTACATTATTAAGAAACCCCACTGTTTTTTCAGTAAATGCTTAATTTAGTAAGGTCAGGTAAAAAGAAAATTACGAGAACACAAAATACATTAATATGTTTAAATAGATTCGACGTTAACAAGAGACAGACATTAACAAAAAGTAATTTTTGAAGTTCTATTAAAAAGTTAGCAACAAGAGTTCTTGAAAAGTATAAAATATAATGGAATCACTTCCTGACAATTATTTAGGAAGCAAAAATAAGTGGCAAGGAAGGGTGCAGTTCTAGATATGATAGGTAATCACCCATAAATGATGAAGCATTGAATCCATTTAGTGAGTTAAATAAATCACAGAAAACTAAAAGATTTAATTTTTTAATTGCTTCTAGATTTCATTCTTCATTTGGAAAGAAGAGTCTGCCTCAGTCGTGGAGCGTGGGTGAGAGGATGGTATAAGCCAAATTCCCACACATTTTATTTCTGTTTTCTTCATCAGTACTTTACATTTTTATTCATAGAGGTTTAACTTTAATTTATATTAAATGACACCTGTATAACCAAGACATTTTGATGTAAATAAAATATGCAATAATTAATAATCTTTCTTGTGAGTACAAATAAGTATTTAAACTAAAAATAAATGACTACAGAATACCTGCAGTAATCATTCTTAGAAACTCACTGAAAAAATACATCGAGTTTATGCTACCTATAAGTTCTCTATAAATACATTCACAAGTCAGACATGAGTAATAGTGTATTTTGCCAGAATATATAAAGCTTACGTTAATATAGCAACACGTAATGAGCAAAGAATAGTGTAAGTCAGCAAATTGTTGGCTTATATTATTTACATGAGAATATGTAATTATATAGTGTACCCTTATCCAGTAGACTATATTACTTTTCTGAAGCAAAATACACATACAAGTGAGAAATTAAACAAAACAGCAAAAAATAAATTTAGCCGTTTCACAGATGTAAAAAATATACAAAAGAAACTATTCCTGTCTAGAGCAATTAATGTTACTTCTAAAAATCAAAATTATCCAGTTTTATTTTTTTTAAATATCAATTTTTAATTTATTACATAACTCAATTTGTTAATGTTTATTACCTTTGGGGTTCATTTTTAGCTTTCTATTAGTTTTAGATTTCTGCTAGTTGAAGTAAAAGACTAATATATAAAAAAGAAAACTGATCACTTTTATTTTAACATTTACTTAATATTTATCTCAAGACTTCTTTTGCTTTGCTTTCAGAGTTGAATCTTACACATATGAAAAACTCTTCACTTCTTTCATCATTCAGAAAGAGCAAATGC
The DNA here is from genome assembly GCF_965194805.1 of Balaenoptera borealis. NCBI lineage: Eukaryota > Metazoa > Chordata > Mammalia > Artiodactyla > Balaenopteridae > Balaenoptera > Balaenoptera borealis. The sequence continues at coordinate 40,263,271 of NC_138862.1, forward strand.
CACTTAATACACTTAATGATGAAATACTCTGAGAAACAGTAAAAACAGAGAGACAAATCAGGCTGCTGTTTTATTTTGCATATTTAATGTATTTTAAGGCACTTTGGATAACTCATGTAATCTGTGTCAAATTATTTTTATTTCACATAAGTAATTTGTTGCATATCGTTTACATGAGATGCAGAAAGGTCTGAATTTGTTAGCAATCTTGATCACTCTTTTCAATTTTTCTTGCTGATAATAGTCGTACTGCTACAAATCTCCGTGCTGTGTTCATTTTACATTTGTCATCTTCTTATCCTTATATAAACAAATGAAGTAGAAAAGATATGTATTTTTTACCCGCAATTTAAAATTTGAATAAAAACAAGTTAAATAACTCTCCTTGGGTGCTATGATGAATTCACTACACAGTTGAAACTAGAAGTGAAGTCCAATGAACATTGCAGTAAACCAAATCAAAATAATCAGTTCATTTTTCAGGTAGTCTGTACTCAGGGAAATCAAATGACTTTAAAGATTTCTGCATCTTAAACATATTTGGCTACATTAAACAAACGCTTTCAGACAAAAGTATTATATTTATTTAATAAAATATTGGAAGTGTGCCATCTCTATTTCTGGAAAATTTTAAAGCTAGTTTATACATTATAAATACTCTGGAGAAATGCACATTTAGCAAATAAATTTGAACATGAGTCCATAAAAAGTACACAGGAAATACCATGTTCAAAAGTCTGGCATCCAGAGGAAAAAGGAAAGCACAATGTGTGACATGCTTTTATTTTTTGTTAATTGAAAGTATCCACAATTATCTGCAAGGACATGGTTTTCCTGGAACTAACCTTAAACAGAAATTCATGACAGTCACAAGCACAGCCAAACAACCTGTGGTTTCTATCATATGAACCTATATTTGGGGAAAAATGGGGAGTGATTGGTATGGTATACATGACAAGATATTTAAAATTTTTTTCTAAAGCCTGGATTATTGAAAAGTCAGGTTGGGGAGGAGGAGAATAAGATGCAGTGAGTCGTGTCCAGCAGAAGTTTCATGAACCATTTCCAAAACATTGCTAAAGCAAAATTGTCTATAAGCCTAGAACAAGCGCACACCTAAATAGCTTGGAAGTGTTTGTACATTCTTTACAGCCCAAGATGTATTTTCACACTGCAGATTAATCCACCACAGCCTTTCTGAACTGCTCTGCATGTACTTCTGGGTGGCGGAGGAGGGAGAGGAACAGAGGTGAGTCTTTTAAAGTAGGTGACGGGGAGGCCATGGTCTTGCCTTGGGACCTGGCTCAAGGTTCTGTGATACAGGGCAGGGGGCTCTTCTGCATCATGGGGCTCAGCCAGATGCTAACTGACAACATCTCTGAGGTTATAAAGCTTTAAAAGAACAAACAGGGGAAGCAGAGGGACACGGTGAAATACTCCCACCTTGCTGTAGACATGCACAGCAAAGTGCATTTGAATAGTTCCATGTCTTTTTTTTTTTTGTCCTCATGCATGACAACGTGAAACAAATCATAAATTTGAATTGTGATTTTTTTTCTCTTTTGTGCATTTGTACATCCTATTCAGGTACAACAGGGTCCTCTGCCTGGTTTTATAAATTACGTTGATTTGGAGCATAGGCATGCCTGTTTATTTAAATATTGCCTGTGGCTGCTTTACAATCACCGAGTTGTGTAGTTGAGACAGAGGCTACAAAATTTAGGGAAAATACATAGTGTCAGTGCTACTGAAAGTCCTTTCATGATCCAGAGGCAAAAGATGGTCAGAATTACTCCTTCCCTTAGTGTCAACACAACCAGAATAAGTTAGGGAAATGTAAGACTAAATAAAACAAAAAAAGACAGAAATGAAACAGAAAAAAAAAAAAAAAAAGACAAGAATGAAGAGATGGGCTCCAAAGTAGACTATTTCTCTATGTCACTGTCACACAGATTTCTGTTACCCTTTGCCTTAGCCCAGGTGGAAAGGGCACTTGCAGCCATACTAATCTTTTCTCTTATTATCCACTTCTCATAAGAAAAGAACATCCATCTTCTTGATTAATTCCCCAATATCAGCTATTTTGCTTTCCTGATAAAATTAATTTTTAAGCAAAGACTCTTACAGCACATCTTGGGTGGCCATTATGTCATAACCTTGCTGGATTTAGCAATCATTACCATGTAGCTGATTTGCCCAGTTTCCACAGGACAGTGGACAAAGTACGCAGCTCATTAAGCTTGTTTTCTAACTTTGACCCAGCTTTAGAAACTGGAGAACAGACACAATGTCAGATACCCAGGAATCAGAGTTTTGAAGAGTTTTTGTTGTTATTTTGTTTTCTTTTGTGTTTTTCCAGAAGAGATTTTTGAATAGCATTTATAATTCCCTGTTTCCTATTATCTATACTGTAGGCTGTTGAATTATCTAAGTTCTCAGGAGAAAGGAGACAGAAGAAGAAATTTAACTGAGAATGTATCTGAAGAGAAGATCAAGGAGAAAGCCAGGTTGAGTTGGTACAAAGTTGCCACAACTCAACTCTGATAGACCTGTGGTACCCACTGCAACTTGGATATGAAGAGACTGACACTTGGAGATGCTGACTTGAGCAAGGTTTGTCATTAGCTCCTGGTGTGGCTAATTCATTTCATCCAATCAGTCATTCTCTTTGGTATGCCCACACCTGGGCTATGAAGCACAGGGGATACATCTGATCATTAGAGTCCTCCCTACCAACCTTAACAAAATATTTAGCTATAGCTCTTGTCTTCTGATGGGTTATTAATTTAATGAAATGCTCAAACTAAATGTAAGCAGCAGAGTACAGTGACAAAATAACCATATTCAAATAAAGCCAATTTCACACCCTTTGAAATATTGTTCTTTCTGCAGCTTCACTTTTATATGGAGTATGTGACAATGAATCTGTCTTTGTTGTTGATGATTAGACGCTTCTGTGGATCGTGTGGAAGCAGCTGATTTGATGAACGCCTTGAGACTTCTCAGAAAATTCAAATGACATTGCCAGGTTTCTCTTGTGTTTTTTATACCTTTTCTGAATTCCTGAATACTTCTGAAATCTTGTGTTTTACAACTCAATTGGTGTAGCTTCTATGGGGATGACGGCAGAAAGGTTCAGATTCTCTGCGATTTAATCGGCCATGATGCAAAGGCTAATTACCAAATATATGTCAAAATAGTGACATTGTAACAAATTATAAAGCACACCACATTTTAATGATATCCCTCTCAAAAAATATTCAAATATAATCTCTATGCTTGCTATGGTGAATTTTTCTTTCAGTGACAAAATATATTTAATTTTGGTTTAAGACTACAGCAATACCTCCAAATCTTAGGGCAATTTTTCTCGTGATTGTCACTAACCCAGGCTTTGAATCATTTTAAAGGGCTTTTCCAGGGGTCTCTCCTTTTCAGCTTTTAATGAGGAAGAGAGTTTGCTGAGCCTTCCAGGGAAACTTGTACCAGCACAATCTGAGCTGCCTGTGGACTCCCAGTGTGAACCTGGGCCTGTTCTCTCCAATCCTGGAAATTGGAAGGGTGTTAGATTTCTCAGGTCAGCTGTGAACTCCGCAGACACTGGCCTAGATCTGGTGAGAGGGAGGTGGTAGCAAAAACAGTCTAAAAGTATTTGGTCTGTGGCTGGTTTTATCTTTGTGCCAACCTCAATCCATTCCTGCCACTTGCTGGGTATAGAGGGCGCCTATAGTTGTACTGGGGTTCCTGGGACTTACTGTGAAGGAAGAGCAAGGCCTTTTTCCTCCAAGAAAGGGCAGCACGTGGCCATGAGCTTGTTATTTCCAGTCTCCATAATCAAAATGTGGTGGAGGCCACAGAAAGCATTCTGCCTGCACCTCTAGTGGCTAAATGCATATTATTCTATTTTATAATGAAAGTAGTTCATCATCGAGGGCTGTTCTCATTAACCGTGAATACTGATTAACTACTACGTATATGAATCATAAATGATCTGTTTTCAAAGAGGAAGAAAAAATATGGCTTTCTTTATTTCTTACTTATTAAAGAGAGACATTAGGATTTACAGGTAACCATTAAGAACATCAGTTTTCATTTTATATAAAGGTGAGGATACTAGTTTATTCAGAATGCTGCCTAATAGAAGGTAAAAGAAGCTAATTTGTTCTGGAATATTTTATTTTAAAGTTTTAATGTTTTATTGAGTCAAAAAGAGAAATTCTGAGAAATTAAAGGTTGGTGAACTAAATTCTTTGTTCAATTTTATTTCAAATGTATAAGCATAAATCCATATTTGATTTTTTATTACCTACTCTGGATAACAAAACACAAGATTTCCCTAATATGTGATTTCTCTATCCAGAGTTTCTCAATATCACACAAGTGTGCACACACACACACACACTCACATTCTCCCATAGATCCTTGGTAGTTTATTGTTACCCACAGTATTTCTCTCCCTGTTGCAGAAATAAATATAAAAGATTAAGGGATACCCAAAAAAACTTCTGTGCCCAGCAAAATTGTTTCTATGGCCATATCCTAAAATTAAGTCATAAATTTTGTAATGAGTGGATCTCTTAGGTCATATTTTCTTTTCCTTAAGAAATGTGCTATCAATATCTTCATGCAAGTGTCAATAAACAAGTAGTTTATCTTGATCTAGTGATGCTTTACTTATCCAAAGGGAAAAAAGATATGTAACTTCAACTATTTCAATCTCATCTAAGACTCAGAAGCATCTCAGACAGGGCTGCCGAAGACTCAACTATTGCTAAAGCAGCTGCAAATCACTCTTAGCCTTCAATGTCTTATTTATCTTTATGGACCAAATGGCCAGAAGAAATATTGTGATGAGGAAGATGCTCTGTAAGTTGGTCCATCTGCTTTGGTAGCCACGTAAGGTTACTGAGCACTTGAAATATGCCTAGTGCCACTGAGGAACTGAATTTTAAATTTGACCTTATTTTATTTACATATTTTATTTAATTTACATCTAAATTTAAATAGACACATAAGGCTCGCGGCTACCTTATTATTACGTAGGCAAGCCCACTAATGGCATAAACAAGTGACAATGAGCAGTTTGGCAGTAGAGAATTAAAATAAAAATCATACAAAGCAAACACAAGAGTTAAGAAGCATAGCAGTTCAGAGGTGTGTAGAATAGGGGCAATCAGGTATAACTATTATGGTCTCTGAAGACATTACAGATCAGAGAACATTTCAATAAGCGGTGGTTTTACCAGCATTTCCAAGGTTAAGAGATCTGAAATTCATGATATACTCTGGTCAAGATTCCCTCAGACCCAGGAAATCCATCCAAGTGTCCCCAAACTCAATCTTATATGTAAAGACAATTTTTCTTACCTGCCATCACTCCATAGGTCGATGACTGGTTTCCATAATGACAGGAAGGAACAGAATAATGAAGTCCTGTTGCTGTGGTTCCCAATGTTGTCACCAAGAAATATGTGCACAAACATTTAGGAGTTTGGATCAAAGACAAAATAGACGGGACTGGTAAGAAAATGTACGAGTATTCAAGACACATTCGTTTCATTTCAAAAGTACACGTTTAAGCTATTCTTAAAGTTATATGCCAATAATTTGTTCTCATTTGGGGGCGGTTCTCTGATGAGTAGGTTAAAACTAGGGGTTGAAATTTGTCTCAAATAATGAGATCATGAATCATCAAAGTGGACTAGAACCTTCATTAATTATATCCTGTGCTCTGTGTTGGGGTGATTGACCAGTTTGAAACTTGGCTAATTGGAAGTAGCCGAATTCTCGCAGGTTCCACCCAATATAGACATTGCAAAGAACTGACGAGAGGATAGTTTCTTAAAATTCTTGTATAACATAGTATAATACAGTGGTCTTTTTCTGGAGCAATGAATACAGAAATCAACTCCTGATCAGTCTTTACTTCTGCTTATTCACCTAACAAATTGTTTCCATCAAAGAGGAAATGGCAGAGTCACTAGCCTTTTATTGGATATAATAATAAAAACCCCACTAAGTTCAGAGGCTTATGAAAAGCCTGCGACAATGTACAATGTATTTAGGCTGGTGTTGAAATCATGAGGTTGTACGTTTTCTTCAGGCACACAATTAATTCAACAATTCTAATGATGAAGCTGGTCAAAAAATAAGTTCATTGATTGTTGAGTAACTTGAGGTTTATAAAGGTTGAACCTAGCATATAAACTTAACCTCATTTATAAATAGTTATAGGTTTCATTGAATTAATGTGTATGTTGAAAGTATTATAAATTAGAATTACTAAACTTTTATCAAGCTTTAAACATGAATCACAGTGGACTACTGACAATAAAATCACTAGCCAACGTTTTCTTATGTATTTTATTTTCTCTTTTTTTTCATGATATCCTGAATGTAGTGGTGGATTTTCATAAATAAAATTGTATCTTCTTGAATAATATGAGATATTATAAAGAATAGATTTAGAATCCTTTGAAAATATATGGTCTACCAATTAAAGACAAAATTTCTTCGGAAGGTAAAACATATTTTCTCTAACTATAACTCAATTTTTAATACTTTAAAATATCTGCATAAATTTTCATTTTACAACTGACACAGAGAACTGAAGTCATTTTACTTTAAAATGATTACTGTGCATTCCAAAATTAAACAAATGAACATGAAACGTATTCAATATCTAAGTGCTCTTCTCATTATAATCACTATTTTTAATTCCTTACTTAGACAATTAGATGTATATGATTACAATTTGATGGAAAAATTATAAAAATCAATGTTATTGTTATTTAAAACACGTTAGGTCACTTTTCTGATTATGAATTTTTTTACTTCCAAGGTTTAAATACCTTTTGTTTGTCTGATTTGGGGAAGTAGTGTAAAAGGGTAGGCTAACTTACTAAGTACATTATTTATTTATTTTTAAATTATTTATTTATACATTATTATTTATAATTATTTATGAATTAGCTATAAATAATATTTATAAATTATATATAAATTATTTATTTATACATTATTTGCTTATTTTTAAATAAATAAATAGGGTTTTGACCTAAACTCACTTAATTTTAACCTCAATTCCAAATTTTACTTTTATTCTAGCCAAATACTATCCACACACAGTAGATTAAGCAAACAATGCATTATCCTTCTCATCACCAACCTATATAAATGCCTATAATGTAAAATATACAATTAGCTATGTGATAATTGTTTAAATTTATTTATACCACACCTCTTTGATAAAAATACTTTATTACATTTTCCAAAAAATATGTTTGAGGATATTTTCATTAGTACATTTTAAATTAAATTCTGAGAATCTTTAGTAGATAAAGAAATCACTACATTAATAATTTTCCCAAAGTCTAAATATATGATCTCTAGATACTTTAAAATTCAGCTGAAGATTAATGCCAAACTTACCTATAAGTTTGAAAGCTGCTTAATTATAACAAAAGATAAGGCTAAAATACTTTAAATCAGCATATAAATGTATCAACTCAAATTTTGATTTTTAAATGTATAAAATTTAGTTCATATTTAGATTGCTTTTAAAACAAGTGGAAAGTGCTGTTAAACAGAAGACATTTACTCAAGACTGTTTATAAATCAACTTCAAAACACTTTGTTACTGCATAAAAAATGGACACATTAACAAAATATACTTATTTGCTTGGTTGTGTTTGAGACAGATATATTTGAATTCTCAAGTTTAATTTTCATTTAAGAAAGTTATATAAGAAAATATAAAAACTTTGAAGTCTCTTCAGAACTCAATTTTGAGAAAATTCAACTCAGTCTATGGGCTCTAAATATTATATTGCCTCTAGATTTGATTTCTGAGTTTTTAATTATGCTAAAAATGTAAGTGTATTTAAACACCTAATTATTTTATTCTTTGAAACCCATTGTTGTTGGTATTGGGAATCATTCAGTTGTGTTTCCTGTGAGGTGTATGACTGTTTTTAGACATGGTAGTAAATGTAATCTAAAAACCAAATAAATCTCTTAGATAAAGAAATAACACCTTTTAAATTATTTTACACTATTTCTCTAGCTTTGCTCTTTATCCATACATGTCTACATAAAAATGGTTTTCAGACTCACTGTTTACTTATATAGAAAACAGATCTCTTCTATAATAAAACCAACAATAATAGAAATTACTACACTTACTAATATTTCTTGAAAATTTTCTTAGGCATTTTGACCTCTTCGATATCCTGAATATTTAACTTAACACCAATGAAAATAAAAGAAGCAATGAGATTCTAAACTAACAAGATTCAAAGCGTCCACCCTGACATTTTAGGCCCAGCCACACGTAGATGGTTATTGGAGTCAGTACCTGTGGACATCACGTTGGTGGCGTGGTTGGAGACAGGTAGGCACTCGGCAGCGCTGTGATGCATTATCAGAGGCAGAGTTGCAGAAGACTCAGAATTCAGAGGTATAAAGGTATCAGCCGAAGTAAAAGGTTGGCAACTCATCCCCACAAAAGAGCAGAAAAATGAGGAGAAGTGCTGCTCCTCAAGTCAGAGTTTTATTATATCACCATCTCAAAGGGCCGTTTCAAATCTCACTACCTGCATATATACATCAGGGAGGCTCTGAGCACCGGGAGGGCGCGTGCTGGTATTTATACTGCAGGGAAATCCCTTTATACATGTTAATCGTCTTTTCCCAGGGGTATTGCTTCGTCAATCTGGACAGTCTTCCTTCTTACCCAAACATAATCCATGCCCAAGAGGGGAAGCTGGTTCTTGGGTACAGACTGAAGGCAAAGGAGAAATGTGAAACTTTATTTGACAACTTCAGTAATTCAGACCTTTTAGAAAGGAATCAAGAACTTAAAAAAAAAAAAAAAGTGTCCCTCAAAGAAATAACACTACAATGATTTGAAAAACACTAGGTGTATTTTTGCTACTAACAAAATGATAAATTTATACATATGAGATTTTTTCTTTTTTTTCATAACCTCATTAAATCTGAAAAATAACAAAACAAGAGAAGTACACGCTACATAATTTTAAGAAGCAGAATTTTTAAGTTTAAATTGAAAGAAGCATAAAAGACTAAATGTGAGAATGAATATATTGCCAACTAGTGATTCACACTCAATATAATTCTGAAAAACTATAAAAACAATTGAATTTTTACTATATCACAAATAGAAAATGATAAAATATTAAATAAAATTGTAGTAATTTGTAGAGAAGATGAACATTAGTGATAGTATCTCTCCCTTGGTTTCAATTTATTCAACAAGAACATACACTTAGTGAGCTCTTACTAGATGTCAACACTATTCTAGTCACTTTCTACAGTTATGTCAGCAAATGTCACATCTTTGTGAGATCTGTACCATTCCCACTAACCTTGATTGTGCCAGAGCCTCTGATCTTTGCCATTCCGCTCCAGAACCTGCACTGGGTGCAAACTTTCCACACAAAATATATTGACATTATAAGACTATGAAAAAATAATATACTTTAAACAATTGATTCAAAGATGATTATCAGTATAATGATTTCACAATGATCATGATCTCTACATATAAATGAATGAATGCAATACTGTCTTTATCATGTATACTAGGGATAATATAGGGACCAGAAGTAACCTGACAGGCATAGATATTACTGACATAAGCAAGGACTTATACTCCATTAGATATTTTTGAAATTATATATTATAGAATATTTACCTTGGAATTGGTTGCTTTGTGCTAAATTTAATGTTGATATTGATGAGAATACACTTTCCGAAACTTGAAATTTGAACGCTTGTCATTAACCAGTTAATATTTTGTAGAAAAAAACATGCTATAAGGTTGCCCAAATCATTAGATATTGCCTGAAAATATTTATTGTAAAAATGACATATTTTCCATTCTGAATTCTCTTTGAAGCTCCATTAGTCTTCTCTAATGAGAGAAGAAGGTTACAGGTAATCAAAAGTATTTATTTTACTTTTGCAGAATTCTTGTAATTTTCAGACTTCACATATACAAAAAAGAATTTTTTGATGTGTTTATAAAGAATTTTTTTATAAAGAGATTTGCTAAGAAAATTAAATTAAAAGTTTATAGGGCATCAAATAATTTTAAAAATAAACTAAATGATATTTAGAGAGAATAGCACTTGAAAATTGCCCCTAATAATTTTGCTATAGTTTGAGTCATTGGAATATGTCAGTAAAGTATATCAACCAAATGATAAAGAGGAGCACTGTAAAATTTGCCTGGAACAGCAACAAAGAACTTCACCAGTATTTGCCATCTAAAATTCTAAAATTGCAATTTTAGACATAATTTCCTTAATAATGGTTTAAAAAATGTTAACTAATTTTGCTGTGAAGTGGAAACCAGACTGTTATAGTTAAAATTGTGTAAAGCCAGGAAGTAGATGTTCCCATTATAATCTTTACTTAGCACTGTAAATTATTAATTTATCAGATTTTTAAATCAGCTTTTGTACACAGTTTTGCTTTTGCATAGTATTGAACTATATTACTCTATTACAATTTAGCCGTTTATTGTTGGGTGTTTGTATTGCTTTTTGCTTTTCACTTTTATAAATAACAATGCAATTAACTCTTTGTCCAAAATGTTTTTTTTACACAATGCATTTTTACAATTTATCTATAGGATTGTTTTGAATATCCCTCCTTATGATGGGTTCTTAGAAGTGGGATTATGAGTTTGCCTTATGATATTTTTAAAGTTCTTGAAAACATTCTTAAATTGCTTTAAAAACGAAGGACTTTTTTTTTAGAGCAGTTTTAGGTTCACAGCAAAACTGAGCAGAAAGTACTAAGAGTTCCTATATGTACTCTGCTCCGACACATGCACGGTCCACCTCACATCTGCACCAGAGTGATACATTTGTTACAATTAATGAAACTGCAATGATACATCATTATCATCCAAAGTCCACGGTTTACATTAGAGTTCACTCCTGTGTATTCAACTTGCTTGAACAAATGTTTAATGACCTGTATCAACTATTGTAGTATCATACAGGATAGTTTCACTGCTCTAAAAATTCCCCTTGCTCTGCCTATTCATTCTCCCCTTCCTCCTAACCCCTGGCACCATTGATCTTTAGACTGTCTCCATAGTTTTGCCTTTTCCAGAATGCCATGTGGTTGGAATCATACAGTATGTAGCTTTTTCACATTGGCTTCTTTCACTTGGTAATATGCATGTAAGTTTCCCCCAGATCTTTTTTGGGTTTGGTAGCTCCTTTCTTTTTAGCTCTGAATAATATTGCATTGTTTGGATGTACCACAGTTCATCCATTCACCTACTGAAGGACATCTTGTTACTTCCAAGTTTTGGCGATTTTGAATAAGGCTGGTGTATACACCTGTGTGCAAGATTTTGTGTGGACATAAGTTTTCAGCTCTTTAGGATAAATACCAAGGAGCAAGATTGCTGGATTGTATAGTAAGAATATGTTTAGTTTTGTAAGAAACTGACAAACTGTTTTCCAAAGTGGCTGTACTATTTTGTATTCTCACCAGCAGTGAATGAGAGTGCATGTTGCTTCCACGTCCTCCTCAGCATTTAGTGTTGTCAGTATTTTGGATTGTGATCATTCTAGTAGGTATGCAGTAGTATTTCATTGTTTTCTTAATTTACTATTCCCTGATGGCATGTGATGTTGAGCATCTCTTCATATTTATTTGCCATCTGTATATCTTCTTCAGTAAAATGTTCAGATCGTTTGTCCATTTTTAAATTGGGTTGCTGTTTGTTCTTATTGTTGAATTTTAAGGGTTCTTTGTATATTTTGGATAACAATCCATTATCAGATATGTCATTGGCAAATATTTTTTCCCAGTCTGTGGCTTGTCTTCCAAGTTTCTTTTTCAAACAATTTGTTCTATTATGATTTGGTTTCAAATACCAGGAACAAGTTGAGCAAAAAATAATTGTTTATTATTAGGTGATACAGAGGATTCTTGGATCTCACAGAGGTCAGGCCATAGGGAGGGACTGAATAGGAAATGAAAGCCATCTGCCACATCTCTCTGACTCTCCTATCTCCCTTACTCTGTGTCTCTCACTTTTTAACTCTCTACAACACAACCTAGGTTGAGTCCATCTATGGCCACTTCACAGATCTCCAGATCACACCTTAAGCTTTTAACCAGAGAGATTATTTTGCCATTTCTCAGTCTACATTTATGAGAGAAACATTCTGATTGGCCATGGCTTTTGTTGTGTTCCAGAAGCACAACATGGTTCCCTGTGTCCACATTTGTGAATGGATTGGGTTGCACTGGAAGCGCTCAGGCATTTGTAGACAATGAGGGATGGATTGCTACCTGGGAAGACACCCTTAAAATGTGACTGATGCTGTTCTGCAATTTCATAATAGCCTCAGTAGAGTAAAACTTACATTTTTGTTGCTTTCTCAATGGTATTAATAAACTAAATTTTAAACACTTAGCTCTATTAGTCACTTAAGACAATAGCATTTTATTAATTTAATTTGCATTTTTATTGCTAATATGCTATATTTTCATATTTATATTAGCTATATGTATTTATTGTTTTGTTAATAACAGATGTTATGTTTTGCCTTTTTACTTAATATTGATTTTTATTATCAATTTGTATGTGTTTTTTAAATATATTAAAACATTAATTTTAATTGTCATTGTTTCATTTTCATTGTTTCCATCATTTAATGATTAAATTTTTTAAAATTTCTTGTTTGTCTTTTAAATTTATATTGGATATTGACATATATAATTTTTTGTGCATGAACTAAGTATGTTGATGTTTTCCTTTGTGCATTTCTTAATGATTTTAAGTTTTAAAATTCTCTTTTGTCTAGAGGTTTTTTGTTTTTGTTGTTTTTTGTTATTTTGGAGCCTTAAAAAATTCCTCTTAACATTTTAAGCTGGCGTATGCATTATGTTTCTAGATTTGATTTATTTAAAACTTTTTCTACTGAGATATAATTGATATACAGCACTGTATAAGTTTAAGGTGCACAACATAATGATTTGACTTATATATATAATGAAATGATTACCACAACAAGTTTACTTAACATCCATCATCCCATATAGATGCAATATTAAAGAAATAGCAAAAAAAATTTTTTCCTTATGATGAGAACTCTTCGGACTTACACTCTTAACAACTTTCATATATAACATACAGCAGAGTGAATTATCTTTATCATGTTGTACATTACATCCCTAGTATTTATTTTTCTTATAACTGGAAGTTTGTACCTTTTGACTACCTTCATCCAATTTCTCTTTCCCCTAACCCCCACCTCTAGTAGCCACAAATTTGGTCTCTTTTTCTATGAGTTTTATTTGTTTTTGAAGTATAATTGACCTACAACACTATGTTAATTTCTGGTATAGAAAATAGTGATTTGATATTTCTATACATTTCAAAATGATCACGTTGATAAGTCTAGTTGTCATCTGTCACCATACAAAGATACTACATAATTATTGACTATATTCTCTATACTATATATTTCACAACTGTGACATTTATTTTGTAACTGAAACTTTGTACTTCTTAATCTCCCTCACCTATTTCTCTCCCTCCACTCACCTCCCCTCTGGCAACCACCTGTTTTTTCTCTGTTTTATGACTCTGTTTCTGTTTGGTAATGTTTGTTCATTTGTTTTGTTTTTTAGATTTCACATCTCAATGAAATCATACAGTATTTATCTCTCTCTGCCTGACTTATTTCACTTAGAATAATACACTCTTGGTCCATCCATGTTGTCACAAATGGCACAATTTCATTCTTTTTTATGGCCGAGTAATATTCCACTGTATACTTACACTGTATCTTATTCATTTATCTATTGATGGACACTTAAGTTGCTTCCATATCTTGGCTGTTGTAAATAATGCTGCAGTAGAGTTCATTTATAATTGCTTAGATACTAAAGAAAATTATAGCATAAATTGAAAACTATCAGATAAATAAGAAGAAAAATCCACTTCAAGTTAAGGTAATAAAAGAAAATATAGCAGACGTCTTGGTGAGGAACATTTGTTAGTTTGGTTCATTCATTGTAGCTTCTCTTCAATTAACTAAACAATTATTTTTTAAAAATAAACTGAGTTTTGACAGAATAATCACATTTTGACAAAAATATATAAACCCAGAAAAAATGCTGTTATGTTATTAGGAAATAATACTCAAATCTATTTGTCTCCAGGTAATAGAAGTGAAATCTTTTTTCTTAATTTTTCTACATTTTTGCATGAGTTGAGAAATAAAGTAATAGTTCAGCATGTAGATAGATTTTGGAGCCAAAATATTTGGGCTTGAACTCAAGCTTGACACCTTAATAGCTATGAAGTGACAGGAAAGTAACTTCACCTTACAGTGTCTCAGTTTACTTTTTCTATAAAATCGAGATAATACTAATAAGTTCTCTATAAATGTTAACAATTATTAATATGTGAATTTTAAAATAAACATTTATGCTTATTAAGCCTATGTGCTTTATGGTTATTATTTTCTTTGATCCTCACATTAATCCAGCAACCTAGGCACTGTTTTACAGACTGGGAAACTGAGGAATAGAGAGGTTAAAGACTTACCAAAAGTCATACAGTAAGTAACGGAGATGGTATAGGAATCCAAGCCATCCATTTAAAGCCTGAACAAGCTACGTAATACTGCCTTTTATTGTATAAGGAAAAGGTGTATTGATTTTGAGATTTATTAACTATAGTTCCCTGACTCTTTCTACGTATCTTTATATTTAGACTTTTTGCTTGTCACATGACTTCAGGGAGAAAACATGGAAAAAGAGCTAATTCTCTACAACATGTAGTATTCTCACCTTCTCAGCATATGAGTCTCTGTACAAACCTATATTAGTTCCCAGGTGTATTACATGAATAATATAGATATTATTTCTTGTGGGGTAATGGACTGGCACTACTAAATAATTTAACCCTATTCAATATGTTCAATTAATGTTAATATTCTTTCTTTACCAATTTGTAATTCAAATCACTTTGAAGTAATTAGAATTTATATATATATATATATATTTATTTATATATATGTTACATATGTTCTCTCTATATATAAACAGAGAGAGATTGAGAGAGAGAGAGAGGAGAAGGAATTAAGATGGGGGATTCCCATCAGCATATGAAAATGAATCTAAATTAATTTATTCAGTTAGTGTAAGTGACAGTAAAATGTAGTATTCCCACAACTCAACATTGGAGAAGATGATAGATTTTACTCCAAGCAGTTTTTAAAGAAAAGATTATACAGACATATGGCTTGAAAAGAAACTCTGTTACATTGGAAGCAGACATTATTCAAAACATGCAGCAGTCATGCATGTCATATTTAGCTCTTTGTTGATTGTGAAAGCAGCAACGTATGTGTGCATTATGCAGTTTATTCTTGCTTAAATTCTTTCGTATCCAGAAATCAAGGTTCTTTATTGCCCAAGGAAGAGATAATGTCAATGACTTGCAGCCTTGCTGAAGATGAATGCTTTCTTAATGCTGTCTAAAGGGTAAACTTGGTACTTATGGGAAATAAATGTCAAGGTGAGACATTGACTTAGGAATGATGCTCTTCCACAAGGGCCATATCTCTGTTGTACTATAGTTCATGGGTAGATTTATTATTTGCCTCACTCACTTAATAGAGTAAGTCTTGTCTAAACAATGGACTGCTGTGCTTGAATTAATTTAGTTGGAAAACATCTTTGCTCCAAGTTTCATTAGACAGCGTTAATACATGATGCATAGAGGTACGTTTTGGAGTGAGTAAATCTTTCACAAGAGGTGTTTGTTATTTGAACCTAAATTAGAAATTATATTGTTATTCCTTACACTCATGGTGTAAAAAAAAAAAGATTAGCTCCTTAGTAGTCTTATTGGGTGACACAAGGATATCATGTGGTGTAACAAGAAATGTATACAGAACACAGCAAATTAATTGATACTGTGCCGAGTGAGTCTGACTCCTTTTTTCATTTAGGTATCTCTGAAGATGAAAGAAGCGAATGCTTTCCTTAGTTACTGCAGTGAGATTATTTAATTATAATCATCTGGCTGTGGCTTAGTTCAGGACACAAGATAATCTAATGTAGGGGTTGTAGAAGGGGGACAAGGTAAACAGGGGTGCAAAGTAGGAGAAAGAAAGGTGTTTCATTTCCTCTGATAGAGATCAAAGGCTAAGTTTGATTATTTGAGATTGCCTCAGTATTTTGTGTTCTGTTTGAGTGGGGCTGGAATATGTCAACTAAAAAATTCAGTATTTATGTGTGATTCACAACGTTTGCTAAAAAATATTTCACTCAAGTTAATGTGGTAATCATTTCATGATGCATATAAATAATCAAATCATTACACTGCACACCTTAACCTTATACAGTACTATATGTCAATTATACCTCAATAAAACTGGAAGAAAAACATGTTCTTAAAGTGACGGTAAGCTAGGCATTATAGATCATAATGAATTAGAAGGCTTTTAGAAGACAAATTAATACTATGTTCTGCTTTAAGACTACCTCTCCTGAAATGTTATCTATATCATTTACTCCTCTTCTCCTTATCCTATGCTTTGTTTTTTTCTTTTTTTTACTACCATGTTTATGCTACTTTTATATTTCCTACTTATCAGGCAGCAATGTCATGAGCAGATAAAATGTTTTTAAATTTGTGTGATCATTTGAGAAACAGATCTAATAACCCAAACTTTCATAAATCTATATTATTCTGAATCAGATGTGGCTATATCTATTTTCAGTCAATGATTAAAATGGGGGAAAAATGAATGGCTTGATGAATGTGGGAGAACTAAGTAGCAGTGTAACTAAATTTATTGAAAAACCCCAGTGCCTGAGGGTCACTATTTAAGAATAGTGCTGAGGGCTGCTCTTGGCTCACAGGCACACAGTTCTGGTTAGTGCCCAATTATTAGGAAAGAACATTCTTTTATTGTAAACAATAAGACGTTTTCTAATTTGAATTCAGATTCAATTATTGCTTATTGAACATCTACTCTGTGACCCATTTATGCTAAGTGTTTTGAAATATATCATGTTACCCCAGCATATGTTATTTAATTTAGTGTAATTTTAACAATATCCAAGTGATTTTATGCTGATCTCTGTTCTATATTTTCCCAACATTGTTAGATATATAAATTATTAATGTAAATTTGTTATTTATATTTCTTTAGTTGAAAATACTTCCTTTATGTTTCTTGTAGTGTTACTATCACAGGAATATCTAAATATTCTGACTTGTACTTACTTTAAAAATCTTAATCTCTCCACATATATTTTCATCCAGTACAAGAACTCTTTCAGTGTAGTAACCGAACAAGTCTGTGGAGGTAATTTCAATTTTTTATTGGGTGTCTTATTAAGCAAGTAAAGTGCATTTGTTTCTGCAGGGGAAAATGGAGAGAACAGATTAAAACAATTTAGCAATTAACCATATATGTTTGTGTCCTGTGTATGTGTATGTATGTGTATACATATATATTTTTTATGAATAATTAGCTGCCTAGATCTTAGGTCTCTGAATAAAAATGAAGGTAATTACATTACTCCTGACAGGAGCCTAGAAGTTTAATTAAGAAAAAATGAAAGGTTCAATAAAGGGTAAATAAAATTAGAATTTCTTTCACTGAGACACCTGCCTTGAACCAGATTGATTCTGCAAATGAAAACCACTCTGTTGTACATTAAAGAAAGGAACTATCTCTGAGGATAAAGCTGTTCTTCCCACGGTTCTCAGAGAACATGTAGAGTGTAAACAAAGTGTTTTGACAGAATTTTTTAAAGCTAGATTAGCTAAATTTTGAATTTTAAATAATGATAAATAATGAATCTTAGTAAAACAATAACTGACTTGGAAATGTTTATGACAATAAAGTTGAACCCAGAAAATAAATAAAACCAATAAATGTCATAAAACCAATGACATTGATATTCTTAGGATCTATGGAAGAAGGAAAATTAAAAAGTGAGTTTTAATGGAGTCATCTATGAAACTGAATATGGTCAGAATCACCTAATTACTTCACTGTATGAAATAAGATCATTTAAAAATACATTATATATTAAAGTGAATATGATAATTCTATTTCTAATGAAAAATTGAGTCAATGAATCAGACGTCATGAATGATGAGTGATTAAAATACTGATAAAATTTACAAAATATAAAAAACACATGACAATTATTTTGCAAAATACATTTCCCTTTAATAAACAAATGTATTGACTAGTTGATACATAGTGAAATTAACATGTTTCTTACTTGCCTTACTTTAACTCTACATATTTTCCAAGGAGTCAAATAGTTTGGAGAGGGTGAGGGGAAACGTGAAGGGGAAAAGCCAGAGGGAGTTGGGGGAAGGGAGATGAAGGGACAAGAGAGGGTTAATGATATGCCATGTGTTTAAAAGATCCACTGAGAATCTTGTGTAACGGTAGGTAGGAACAGACACATGAGACATATATAGCAGGAAACTCTGGTCGTGCTTCACATGTGATAGATATAAAAGACAAATATACCACATCATATGATTCAGGTAATTATGATATAGTAAGCACCATGTAAAATATTACAAAGAATTTTGTCTTTTTAAATTATTCTTCTTAGTACATCCTTTACTTGTATTTGATATCCATAATCTGGAGAGATAATTCAGGGAAATAAGAAGGATGAAAATAGGAATAGAACAAGTTCCTAGAATTAGCCAATTACGCAAGTTTGTAAAGCTAACTACAGAATTCCAGTTTAAAAATGATTAGTAATGAGAACAAAAGTTCTTCAGAGTTCAGGGAAGCTTTGTAATATTTTAATTGCTCTTTTTATATTGAAGAACAAAGTACAAATCATAAAGATATTGAGAAACGATGACCTAATGGAGATTAACATGTAAGCACCGAGAAAATCCATTTCATTTTTATTCATACCTGAACTTTGGACACATACTTCTGTTTAATGAATATTGGTGCATTAAGCAGAAAAACATCATCTGTTCAAACACAGTTGGTAGTTTAAGGTTTCATTTTTTTATCAAATATCTTGCAAACCAAGCAATTTCATCAGCATATTCAAATCAATACCCATCACCTGTAAAAGGTCACTTGTAACACTTTGAAACATAAAACAGAGAAGGTAAGATTGTTAACTTAAAAACATTAAAACGAAATTCTTTTCTGACAAGACAGTTTTTAATCTTTTATACTTACAATAATTTGTCAAATTCTACTAATAATTTCAAAATAATTTATACAAGTATCAATGTGAGAATTTTGTTTTTGATGTAGGTGCCTTTATGAATCAGTAGGAAAAGAAAGAGTTATTTAATAAATGGTCCTGTGACATTTGGCTCACTATTGAAAAATACATTGGAAAAAGAGCTTCACTTTGGAGCATATATCAAATAAGTACACATGGATTAAAGTGTCTATTATTTTTAAAAATGTTGTCTTACAAGTAGAATTTATAGGTGATTTTTTAATCTCATGATGGAAATTTCAAAGAAAAAATAAAAGGATTTTTTTAAAGAAAAGACTTTCAGATTTAGCTTTACATACATATATAAAGGTCTGTATATCAAAATCACCATAAATACACTAATTTTTAATACTTGCAGTTCTGAAAAAATGGCACTCATATAACCCAGAAAACTTTCTGCAACAAATGGAAATGCTGCATAAAATAAAGAGTTTTGTAAACATATATAACTAAGAGAGAGACAAGAAAGATAAAGAAAGAAAGAAAGAAAGAAAGAAAAAGAAAGAAAGAAAGAAAGAAAGAAAGAAAGAAAGAAAGAAAGAAAGAAAAAAAGAAAGAAAGAAAGGAAGAAAGGAAGAAAGAAAGAAAAAGAAATAAAGAGAAAGAAGGAAAAAGAAATCTTCAGATAATAGAAACAAACAAGGATAAATACGTTGGTGAATCTATACCAGACCTGTGTTGCTGGTATGGTGAAATGAATGCTTGCTTAGTAATAGTCGGGACCTTGGGTTTAGTGACCACACTAAACTATATATATTCACACAATTAACAAAAGGTATAGCTATCCAAAAAAATATTGAAGCTTAATTAAAGAAGAAAATAAAGACATTGTGCAGGAAAAATCAACAGTTATCCAATATAAAGCTGGATCACTTAGTAACAGAGTAAAAGAGAGACTGGAAATTGGAAGCTGAAATTCAGACTTTTTAAAAGAAGTTTGGAGTAGAGGAAAGTAAAGAAATTGAGTGGTAATTGGTGTAGGTAGGGATATTCATATAAAGCAAACCTTACAGAGACCGCTCTGGATGGAAGCCTACAAATCTTTTGGCGGTCCCTGTTCCATGTTTCCCTTCCTCTCTACTCTCACCACAAGGACCCATCTCCACCTTGTACATTTGAAGGTGTCATGCTCCAGGAGACACTTGCCTGCTACATAGAAAAACAGTACCTATGACATTGGGAATGGAGCATCTACAATGCAAAGCAAGTTCTCTCAAAAACAACAATCACATGCCACAGCATAACTTCAATGAGTGTTTCTTCTAAAAGACTTCCTTCTCCACCCAACCACCTACCAAAAGTGAAGTTGGAAAACACAATTCGGGGGAAGGGATCTGAGATTTCTGCCTTATCTATGTTGTAGAGAACAAGAGATCAAATACAACAGGTCCAGAAAGATTAGACAGCTTCTTTGAGTTCTCACAATGAGGAAATGACAGACCTGGAATTACCACCGAGGTGTCTGAACTCTAAAGCTGGTGTACGAGGATGAGACTTAAAGCATCAAGAAATTTGTAAGAAACTGCTTCCCACCAGCTCTACTTTAATATGAAGAATCATGATAGGGCATAGTTTCTTCCCACGAGGCTCTATAAAACAATTTCATAACATCTATACATTTCCATTCAGAAATTCAGCTGTACAAGAAAGACTATAGTTGTTAATTTCTATAAGTAGCGTCCTTTTAAACTCAAAGACCCCATCTCATAAGACTTGTGGGAAATGTAATATAAGACATTCTTGAAAATCCACATCCCCACTCTTTTTTCAGGGGTCCTTAGTCCCTGAAGATGTGATCACACTGGTTACTGTTTAGATAATTTTTGTTCCAATCTACATGGTCACTTCAGGCCTTCATCGTTACACTTCTGCCATTATTGAGAAACATAAATCTTTGGTGCAGTAGTGCTGGGTGTGAATTAAACCTCTTCAAGCACTTGTGTCTATCCTTCCTGAGGTCCTTGGCTCCTGCCAAGGAGTTGTCTGCTAGTCTCCTCTTCAATACTGACACCACTAATACCGCTAATGTATTCTCTTAGCCCGAAGAGTTTGAAGGCTCCCATCTCCCTTCCCCCTCAAGTGCTTAGATTTTTGGAAACATAACCTAGAAAGTCTTGCCATAAAAGTCATGGAAGCACTTGAAGAGATGGGAAGAGAAGATGGAGAAAGAAAATATGGAAAAAGTAAGAAGAAAAATATAAATGAACTTCTTCAAAAAGTATTTTAGCCTAAATTCTAAGACTTACTTAAAGGAGATTGTGAAAAGAAAATATTGTTCAAGTTGAAGTCATTATGAAAATTATTTATGGAAAATTTGAGGCTGTAATCCAGCATTGAAGAATGAGCAGTAATTGAACTGGAGGAAAGGCAATTAGGCTGGCAGAACTCTATGACCAAACGAGAAAAGCAGCAGAGGATGTTGGAGGGAACGCAAGGAGCAATCGGGACAGCTTTCCCTCCTGTCTCCATGGCCACTTGGGCAATATCCTAATTACACTACTGTTTTCAAATATTGGTTCTTTTAAAAATCCCAAATGTAACTTTATCCAAGTAAATAAGCAAAGAAATAATCTGAGATGTGGAGAGGAGCTGGAGCATGTTGAATAATTCTTTTAAAAAAACTAAAAAGAATATTACTATTATATAATCCTTTTAGAATTTCTTCATGTGTATTTTTCTTTAGAATAATGGTTTTTCTACATTTTCTAAATTACACCTTTGAGATAAGTAAGAATCATGTCTGTTTCCATCTACTCCCTGGCCTCATCCGTTGCATTTGGAGGAGCTAGATGCTGGCATAAGGACATCTGTTGGTTTTAAATGTTCATTTGTGATGCTATATTATCCCATTTACTGAATGCATAGCTTGTAGAAAGAACATCTACACCTTCTTCAATTAATATTTAGTATTAAAATCTAAAAGATTATATTTGAAAATGAAATGAATAATTTCATGGGAAGTTTTAAAAAAAAAATCAAACTTAACCCCTTTGGTTAGAAGGAAATCAGCCTTCTTAGGAAGATACAGGATAAATCATAATGCTTCATGAAAGTACAAAGAATGAGATGCATTAATTAAAAATAGAAGTAACCAGAGTAGATGTGACCCTAAGAGGCGAATCTTTGTAAAATAATGTTGCATATTTTCTCTTCCAATGAACTTAAGATAAATAATTTACTAAATTACACAATCCATTCTGGGTAGTTAGTATGGGAGATATTAGTCTTGGTTACAGATGAGGAAATCAAGGTTCAAAAAGTTACTTTAATCAGTGACAAAAATAGGATGAGTAAATCATCATGATGCACAGAGCAATTCAATTTCTGACACTAAGTCATATCAGGACTAGTTCTACATGAAGGCTAATTAATATAGCTGCTTACATTATGTTACTGACCACACCTTTCTTACTCCCTGATAATTATCTCTACTGACAGGTCTTTGATAATAAGCACTGGCTATCTCTTTATTCAAATAGTCCTTTTCTGTTATGATTAAGGTGACCATATAATTTATCATCCAAATATGGACAGCCTTTAGAAGCAAATGGATTCCATTCAAAATTATCCTGGGTAACAGGTGTGAACTGGGTAAACTGGGATATAGGGCTCTATGTGATGCATCTCGGGCATGGTTGAAGAAACATAATTATGGTCCATCATAACCATAACTTGTCAGATGTATATAGAACAGAGCCCCAAGTGGACATATAACAGGTATATATTGACTTGGACTTTAGGATTGGATGGTGGGAATACATAATTTGGGCATCCTGGTGGGACAGCTTGTGACTGAGAGGCTAAGAACACAGGCAAAGCATGGAAGACGGCAATGACATTCACCTTCTAAAGCTTAATGGGAACAAAATATAAACAACCTAACCATTATCAAGACTTGCCTATGTTACCTTAGGGATTGAAGGATTTTTAATATTGTTTTGTAAAATATTGATCAAAATGAACAGGTATGTTTCTTCCTTTTATTAACTAGATTGTGACAGCTATGTAAATTTTTATTAAATTTAGTATTTGAGATCTAAGTTTAAATATACATAAATTTTAAATTATAACCTATTTTATTTGCCCAGTAATTTCAGGGTTTCACACATCCTTAACAAAGACCACCTCTACGGCACAAGCCTGCTATCTCTTAGACAGGTATACTTTCTATCCCTGGAGAGAAGGGTAGTATAGATTTTATATACATATATATGTATGTGTATATATATATATATACACACACACATGTACATAGTTTATTAAGAGTAAAAGTAAATATCATTATTAGCAAACAAAAATGTTAAGGATAAAGGAAAATAATGATCAAAGAAACTAAAACCCCTTAGTTATTTTTTACAACCTTAGATATACATGTATAGTTGTAATATACATATGTGTATTTATTATATATACTATATATCTTATCTTATATATTATATATCTTATATATCTATATATAATTGATGCAAAACCACTTAACATAATGCTTTTACATTGGTTTCTTTCTTCTCTGTGCAGGATTAGAAAGTCCGGTGCTTGGTTAAAGCCTAAGATCTGGCATGTTGGGAATAATAGCAACTATTTTAACCATGGGCCCCTTCTCTGGCGATCAGAAAGGCTATTTTTAACTTCTTTCATTCTAGTCCCCTGTCTCATAGCCTTTTCTTTTCCAAATGACATTTGCCCATATAACAAAGGAAAGACTAAGACAGAAGAGACATGAGAAACATTAGGAAATATTTGTTTAGTTTGTCAAATATAATTTGGTTAATAATTTCTGTCAATATATATTTATATCATCTTTTTATATAATAGTATGATCATTTCTCAATATTTTTAAAAACTTTAAAAAAGGTATTTTTGATGTTTATATAATGTTTCATCATATATCACTGGTTTTTTTATAGTAATTTGTAAAAAATTTTTATTGGAGTATAGTTGATTTACAATGTTGTGTTAGTTTCAGGTGTACAGCAAAGTGAATCAGTTATACATATACATATATACACTCTTTCTTTTAGATTCTTTTACCATATAGGCCATTACAGAGTATTGAATAGAGTTCCCTGATCTATACAGCAGATTCTTACTAGCTATCTATTTTATATATAGTAGTGTGTATATGTCAATCCCAATCTCCCAATTTATCCCTCCTCTCCCCCCCCCATCCCCTGGTAACCATAAGTTTGTTTTCTACTTCTATGACTCTACTTCTCTTTTGTAAATAAGTTCACTTGTACCATTTTTTAGATTCCACATATAAACGATATCATATGATATTTGTCTTTCTGTGTCTGACTAACTTCACTCAATATGACAATCTCTAAGTCCATCCATGTTGCTGCAAATGGCATTGTTTTGTTCTTTTTTATGACTGAGTAATATTCCAGTGTATATATGTACCACATCTTCTTTATCCATTCCTCTGTTGATGGACATTTAGGTTGCTTCCATGTCCTAGCTATTGTAAATAGGCTGCAATGAACATTGGGGTGCATGTATCTTTTAGAATTATGGTTTTCTTCAGGTATATGCCCAGGAGTGGGATTGCTGGGTCATATGCTGGCTCTATTTTTAGTTTTTTAAGGAACCTCCATACTGTTCTCTATAGTAGCTGTACCAATTTATATTCCCAACAACAGTGTAGGAGGGTTCCCTTTATATTATTGTATTTGTTAATGTTAACTTATTATTGACATTTAGGACAATTTCAATATTTGACAAATTACACATAATGCTGCAATGAAAATCTTTGTATATAAATATTTGTTAACATCTATGATTGCTCCCTTAGACTAGACTACTAAAAATGAATTGTTATGAAAATGAATTCTTCAAAAGATAGGAATATTTTAAGGATTGTAATTTGGTAATTGAGATTACAAAATTACATTCTGTAAAGGATTTTTAAATTTACACTCTGACTAGCTATTTATGAGTGTGAAGGTCTCAACATACCCTTGAAGTATTGAACAATATGTATAGAGAGATGGAAAGAATATAGTATCTGATTATTGCTCTTTAACTTGATTCTTTTTCATTACTAATGAGGATGTTTATTGATTATTTGTTTGTTTATTGGTCATTGTTTTTGGCCTTTCAACTATTTAATGATTTTTTGACCTCTCTTAATTTGTGATCTGAGGAGACCAATATGGAAGAATATCAAACGCAATGTGAATATTATTATATATGCAATTTCATCAATCCTCCCTCTCCATTGATACAAATATAACTTATTTTGAAGGCTACCATTCAGGAAGGAAATATTTAAAATGTCTGATGGACACAATCATGCTGACATTGCTTAGGAAAATTAGAGCAATAAGGCACTTTTGAAGTTATATAGACTGCTGAGAATTCAGCAGATTCCTTAGATGATAAACTCTTGGTTCTAGAAGGCTTTTCAGAAGGAGTCATCTAACCTAGGCCCACAGTTCTTTTTATAAAAAGGGTCTATAGATGTTAACTGTCATGCCTGTTAATAGCCAACTATGTGGTTGCAGCATAGGAGTTATGAAAGGAAGAAGAGTAAGAGGAAAGAAAGTTGGGCAGAATGGGGTTGCAATGCAGGTGAAAGGAGAATTGGTAGTTTGCTGTCTGTTTTTTTGTTGTTGGTTATGATAGTATCAGAAATATTCTCTTACCAGTGTTCTAACAATAAATCAATCTACTGTCTGGGAGATGCTGACGAAAGCTCACAATATCTGTCTCAGAGACATTGCACTGGTGAATGCTGCAGCATGCACATATGCAGAGTGCTAGTTGAATTAAACCATCATAATAACGCAGAGCAGGTGTAAGGAATTCCATCTGTGCAATGTAGGAATTAGAAGTTCTTATTTAGAAAGTGAAACAAACTCATATATTTCTCAAGAATTTGTTTGGTTTAACTAAATATTCCCAAATCTCTACTGCCCCAATAAGAAAAAAATATACATTAGGAAAAAAACAGGGTATATGTCCTGTAATTCACATCACTAACCAGTTCAGGTCCTTCATTTGAATAATTGCTCTTTTAAAGCTTCTGTTTTTTGAACTTGTTAGAAACATACATACTCTTCTTTCTTTCTGCAATGGTGTCTCTTACATTAGTCATTCCATTTTCAGAGCATTTACTCCTCTCTATTTTTCACTTCTGCCCAAACCAGTTTGTTAAACAAAAAGCGAGTAAAAATTCATTCTTTAAGGGAAGTAATTTCATTTTAACAACCGTTTAAGTGTAGCAGCTTTTCAAAAGTAGCAACCTCCCCTTATGACCATGCCATTTTGTCTTTTCATTCAAAGGTTTTGGAAAGGTAATAGAGAAAAAATGGTAATAAGGAGAAATTAATTCCATTAGCTTCTGTGGTGGTTCTTTCTCTATGGCAGTTTGGCTAGGTTGTAGTACCCAGTGATTTAATCAAGTGCCAATCTAGGTGTTGCTGTGAAGGTATTTTATAGACGTGCTTAACACCTACAGTCAGTTGATTTTAAGAAAGGGAGACGACCCTTTAATAATGTGATCGATCTAATCCAATCAGTTGAAGGCTTTAAGAGCAAAAACTGAGATTTCAGAGAAGAAATTCTGCCTCATGACTCAATCCCAACTCCTGCCTGAGTTTCCAATAGGCCAGATGTTTACAGATTTCAGACTTGTTGGTCCCCATAATCACAGGAGCCAATTCCTTTAAATACACACACCCACACACACTATAATTCTGTGGGTTTGGTTTCTCTACAGAACACTAACTAATACAGCTATTAATCATCAGTGTTCAAGATTATTGGCTAGCTGAATTATTCTTACTATTTGTAAAAACAATACCTTCCTTCATGTAATATCCCTATCCAGAACTGGAAGATGTAAAATGCATAGAAAGTATACAAACTATGAGCTTATACCAGAATGTTTTGATTTCAGGATTTCAAAGAGTTTAAAATAGACTTTAAAGTAAAATTATAACTAAAATTAGTTGAGTATAAATGTAAAACTGAATGTACTAGCTTCACGTATTAAATATATCACAAATTGTATTGTATTATATTGAAGATAAAGAATTCTCCATGATCTGCCCATAAATGGTTTCCAAGTTTATATACTAACACAGGTAGTGACATATTCCAGATGATCAGATATGTGATTACTTCTGCTGCTTGTCAATATCTTAAGTCATATCACATCTGGAGAAGTACAAATCTTATAGTAGAATTAGGCAATAGATGCTTTCATGATAACACAAGCTTAAGCCAAAATATTATAGTGAAAAAGGATTTGAAATAAAAAAACAGGCCACCAATGTTATAATATCCTACAATCTGATCTTACAAATGTGTGCCTAGAATGAAACATTGTCTAAAGCTGGTTTTTCATCCTCTTCCCTGAGGTATGACTCAAGTCATCTATGTGGTTACTTGAAACATTTTTGCAGTTTCCTCTCAAATTGCAAATATTGCCAAAGCATTGCCTATGTCAAAAGTAACTCAGGAAATGTCCTGACACAGATGTCAGAAAGAGGATAGGCATATTTATAGAATGCACAGTTATTGTTTGAGGGAAGAATTAAGTAACATTGTCACATTTCTCCATCTTGTAAATATTCCATCAAAATGTTTTTAAAAGTAACTATTAATAAGAAAATTGCTTAAATACTGACTTTCATGGTGAACATAATAATTTTTACTATTTTAATGTGCGTGTCTACCTAGGTGAGTTGGCGGTTTTAGACTGCAAACAACTCGATTTAAACACTTGAGAAAACACTTAAATCATTTCAAAATCAAGGGTTGTTTACCACGATGTCATAAATTGCTTTTAAGTTTGGTGGAGTCTATATTTACCTATTATCTCCATAGTAAGTAATATAACTAGGTGTTAAAACTTTACATACCAAATCAGTATCCAGCATGGCAAATTATACCAGCACTGATCACAGCTTAGGTAGGCAAATGGGTCAACGCTTGAGTCCTTGTATTTCCTAGCGCAGGATCTTTATGACTTGGGAAAAACTTAGTGTGCTTTCCAAGGTCCCAAGTTTTAGTGTTTGACCATCAGGACATTTACTGGACATTCGCTACTATAGGCACTCTTGCACTTAACCTTCCGATCTTTGAATTAGTCTACAACCACTAGTTAGTCACAATAAGCATTAATAACACACAAACAGAAAATTTGTCATCATCTCCTTATAGCAAATAACCTTCTGTCATATAAGCAGACATTTCTCGCTAAATTAGTATTCATTTATACTAAATCTCATTCTGCTAGTTTGGGTGATCCATGCATCTTCAAAAGATATCCACTTTACTCCTACAGAGTGGTTTTTCACGAAGAGATTCTACATTGTGAGGTGTTGAAGATGGGCTAATCGGTCTCCAAGGATAGGTTTAGAATTTTAAGTGTAATGGGATAAGCTGAAGTTTTTAATTCAGACTAAAACTATCTCTTAAAATAGTTCTTTAGAGACAGAAAAAGTACTTTTAGCAAACTTACATAAAGAGATAGCTGTTTAAGGAAATGAAAGAAGGCTTCCTCAATGACGTGCCAACTCAAATCCTCAACAAATTAGTGTCCAATAGAATTAGTCACTTTTCCTGTTGCTCGTCAAGCAGATGGCCAGCATTGACCACCGTTTAATAATAAAGCAACACAGGACAAGAGTGTGAATTTTCTCCTTAAAAGGAGATTAATGCTTTGAATCAATACACAGCATTATCTATTCAGGTCAAGTAATGTGTCTCCACAGTGATAGGTGATGATGCATGGCTTTGCTACATTTTGGTAGATTTAATGCTTCGTATAAGCATTACAAAGCATTAAATATTTTTTGTTATAGAAATCACATTAGGTTTGGTTTACATTGGCAAGCCTACAGAAGTTTGGAAAATTCTGCTTGATTCTTTTTTGTCAAAATGGGTTGTGATGCTAATAGAAACCAAGATGAGATGTGTCCTGGTACCTTTACTGTTAACTTCCCATAGGGTCAGCTCTGATTTGGGGTTCTAAAAGCAGTAAACAAATTGTGGAATTCCAGGGGTCCACAAGACCTTGTTTCTTCCCCATAACCTGCCACTAACACAACAGGTAGATAAAAAGCTCACATTCATATGACTTCTTTTGGTTTAAGCAAAGTTTTGAAAAGGATCAACCATGCAAAGCCTTAACCAGGAATGTATTAAGTCACTAGTTCTATGGATAATTTTTTTAGAAAAAGGTCTTCAAGGGAAAAAAAGCCTACAACAGGTATTTATTTATTGAATATGTTTAATCTTTATACCTAGACTATTTCTAAAGGAATTTAAGGTAGCTTATGGTAAAAGCACTTAAAATTTGACTATTAAAAATGGAGCAAAAAATATTGAGAGCCATGTAGCAAAAGGAAGGCAGAGAGTGGTACCATAGTCTTTGGTCCAAGGAAGGTGATGACATATTGATGACTGCATTAATGGAGACCGTAAATGTCCCAAGTATCAAAACTTTAGTGGTGGTCACTGTGTAACTGGACAGCAGCATAAAGGCATAGATATTTACTAAATGGGGGATGAGGCATAGATATTTACTAAATGGGGGATGAGGCATAGATATTTACTAAATGGGGGATGATTGCCAGAGGGGACTCTAGAAATGCTCAGAAAGTTGACATGAGGAAACTACTACATTTATATAAACTTGTCTGCTACGCTATTCACCTTCAGGGTGAATCTGCTCTGCCATTTTTCCTCTACTTATCTTTCTGACCCAGGAAAAGAGCAGTTAACGGTTGTTCAAAAGATGTTGAAGGAGTGGGGTGAGTGAAAGAGTCAGTTACTGAGAGTTCATACATGGTGCTAAAACTTTTGTTTCCTTCATCTATTACAGAAAATTAAATTAAAACTTTCTAAGGTAGAGATCTGTCTTCTCTCCTCCCTCTACAAATACTCTAGTATTAAATTGCAAGCTTTTTTGCAAGCTGACACTAATACTTCCATTCCGATTGTTTAACATTTTTATTTTAAAAGCAGTTTCAAAAGTTGTTCATTGTTTAGGTAATTTCCATGAATACAAGAGGTTATAAAAAGAAAATTGGAGGGAAACAGAGCGGCTAGTATTATGAAATACTCTGTCAGGCAGTGATAACTCATCAGTTGACTTGGGAAATAGAGTGGAAAGTTGATTGAGGGCATGCTTGCCATTGATGAGTAAGCATCAGATTAATTGTGTTTTGAATATTCTGTTTGAGAAAGCTGAGAAGTATAGAGAAATTTTATAAAAATTTCAAACAAAAAACTGAATAAAAACAATTTTAGTAGCTAAAGCTGTAAACTCCTCATTAGGAAGTTTAGAAAGTTTTACAATTATAAAAAAAACTTTGCTAAAGGTCTGAGATGAAAAATTTTACTGCATTTAAAAATGAATCTTTAAAAAATAAAATACATACAAATTAGGTGAAGTAACTTTATGCACCTCAAATAGTATTCAAGGTTATTTAATTTTCTAGCTCTTCCTAATGCATCTTTATACTATGTCCAACATGTAGATTTTTTTTTGGTTCATGATTTTGACATTTGCTTCAAGTACACCAGCAGGTGGCACTACCACACATCTAGAGCCAGGAAAACAAAAGGGATTGTTAAAATTTATCTGGGACTATTGACTATTGTCAGGAAAATAAACTTTTCTCAAAAACAAGTCTAATAAATAGTCTAATAACTATTTTTAAAGTAATAACTGTAAGTAAAAAGTCAAAGCTTAACTTTGACTTCCAAGTCTTTTTATGAATTATACAGATGATTGTCTATCACTTTTTCTGCAGAAAATCTGGAGTCACACAAAAGAGAAGCACAAAGAATGCACATTGAATGTGTTTCTAGAACAAATAGGATGAAGGGAGATAGTTGTGCAGTTTTCCTGGTGCCTGGAATAAACCTTAGAGTGGTATTTATTTAAGAGATTCCCAAATGTATTTATTAATTAATAAAAAATTATACTCTGTGATTAAAATGTTTAAAATGAACTCTGAATCATAAGTAAATGTCAATTGTTTCTTTCAATTTTTGAGAAAAATGTAATAACATTTATGTTACCTAAATAATCTTACCACTGAAACCATAGATTCATGAGGGAATATACTTTTAAAACAAAGAAAATTATGCTGTACTACAAAGTATTTTCAAATTTTGCAATACCAAAACCTGCATTAAACTTGTTTGCTAGCATAAAATTTGCTGAATATCAGGGAGTATGTGAGAAAAATAAACTCTTTTGAGTGAACATTGGTTAATTTATTCCATAGCCCTAAGTACAAGTGAAATAAGATGTATGCTTTTTGGTTTAATATATCCTGGTCAACCCTCTAGAACAACACACTAGAAAATCCTTCCAGATTTGGGCAGAAGAATCTAGCCTACTACCTGCTTTGGTAAATATAGTTTTATTGGAAAATAGCTCTGCTCATTTCTCTGTGTAGTGCCTGTGGATGTTCTCACACTGCAACAGCTGAGCTGAGCAATTGCAACAGAGATAATATAGCCTGTAAAATCTAAAATATTTATTATCTGGCCCTTTACAAAAACAATCTACCGACCTACCTCTAAAATACACATTTTATTTATATGTTTTCCCTCAAATTACATGACGAGATTGCATAAACAAAAGTACAATGATAATGTATGTACATGTGTATTTGTGATTTCTCCCTATCGATCATCATACAATTTAAAGAAGCCTCAAAATTCATTAATCAGTAATGAATTCCTCGGACTTCCAATAATCAAAATGGATACCACGTGAGGCTCAGAGGATACAAACAGTTATAAGACTCAGTTCCTAATATCCAAGAGCTTATAGTCTTTGGGGAGAGATATGGCACTTATAAAGATAACTAAAATACAAACCAATATCAGCTAAATTTCAAAGAGAAGGCACAGTCAATAAATGCTCTAGGAATTCAGGGAAATGAAAGACCATTGTTTAAGGTAACTAAATTTAGAGGCTTTATTATCAGTAACAATTTTAAAGGTCAGGAATCCACTTGTTCATAACTAGTAAGATTCACAATTTTGGCAAGATAAGGAAAGAAAATTCCAGACAAAGGAAATAGCTTGAATGACTTTGATGCGTGTATGTGTATTCAGAGTTTGTTATAGTTTTACTATGAATATGTTAATATATACTTTAGTTTGGGGGCATTTGTTGGTATTTCAACTTACAATGCAAATTTGTGTCTAATTTATAAGGAATAATTCATGCAATAAATATTATATTTTATAGAAATGTAATGACTGCATTATGACTATAAAAACCTATAGCTTGTAACTAAACTCCTTCTTTCCCCCTTCCAAAAGAAATAACTTTTCAATTCAATGAAATACCATTTAAATAATATTAGTAGAGCTTGTCATACAATTTTCCCTAGTTTTTAAATACAGCCATACCTCAGAAATATTGCTGGTTCAGTTCCAGACCACTGCAATAAAGTGAATATTGCAATAAAGTGAGTCACATTTTTTTGATTTTCCAGTGCATATAAAAGTTATGTTTACACTATGCTGTAGTCTGTTAACTGTGCAATAGCATTATGTCTAATAAAACAATGTACCTACCTTAATTAACAAATACTTATTGCTTAAAAATGCTAACCATTGTCTAAGTGTTCAGCAAATCATAATCTTTTTGCCGGGGGAGGGTCTTGCCTTGATGGTGATGGCTGCTGACTGATCAGGACGGTGGTTGCTGAAGGTTGGAGTTGCTGTGGCATCAACTAAGTTTATGTCATAATCTAAATCCTTTGTTGCCATTTCCACAATCTCCACAGTCTCTTCACCAGGAGTAGATTTCACCTCAAGAAACCACTTTCTCTGCTCAACCATAAGAAGCAACTCCTCATCCATTCAAGTTTTATCATGAGATTGCAGCAATTCAGTCACATCGGCAGACCCACTTCTAATTCTAGTTCTCTTGCTATTTTCACCACATCTGCAGTTACTTCCTCCACTGAAGTCTTGAACCCCTCAAGGTCATCCATGAGGGTTGGAATCAACTTCTTTCAAACTCCTATTAATGTTGATATTTTGGCCTCTTCCCATGAATCACAAATGTTATTAATGACATATAGAATGGTAAATCCTTTCCAGAAGGTTTTCAATTTACTTTGGCCCAGATTTATCAGATAAATCACCATCTATGGCAGCTATAGCCTTACAAAATGTATTTCTTAAATAATAAGACTGAAAAGTCGAAATTACTCCTCAGCCCACGGCTGCAGAATGGATGTGTGTTAGCAGGCATGAAAATGACATTAATCTTGTCGTACTTCTCCATCAGCGCTCTTGGGAGCACTGTCAATGTGCAGTAATATTTGGAAAGGAATCTTCTTTTCTAAGCAGTAGTTCTCAACAGTGGGCTTAAAATATTCAGTACACCACATTATAAACAGATGTGTTGTCATTCAGGCTATGTGGTTCCATTTATACAGCACAGGTGCAGTAGCACAATTCTTAAGGGCCCTAGGATTTTCAGAATGGTAAATGAACATTAGCTTCAACTTCGTCACCAGCTGCATTAGCCCAAAACAGGAGAGTTAACCTGTGCTTTGACGCCTTGAAGCCAGGCATTGACTTCTCTTGAGAGAGAGAACTAGATGGCATCTTCTTCCAATATAAGATTGTTTGGTCTACATTGAAAATTTGTTGTTTAGCATAGCCACCATCATTAATTATCTCAGCTAGGTCTTCTGGATAACTTGCTGTAGCTTCTACATCAGCACTTGCTGCTTAACCTTGCATTTTTATGTTATGAAGATGGCTTCTTTCCTCAAAGTTCATAAACTAACCTCTGCGGGTTCCAAACTTCTTCTCTACAGCTTCCTCACCTCTCTAAGCCTTCACAGAATTGAAGAGAGTTAAGGCCTTCTCTGGATTAGGCTTTGGTTTAAGGGGATGTTAAGGCTGGTTTGATCTTCTAACCAGACCACTAAAATTTTCTCCATATCAGCAATAAGGCTGTTTTGCTTTCTTATTATTCATGGGATCACTGGAGTAGCACTTTTAATGTCCTTCAAGAACTTTATTTTTTGCGTTCACAACTTGGCTAACTGTTTGGCACGAGAGGCCTAGCTTTTGGCCTATCTTGGCTTTGGACATGACTTCCTCACTAAGCTTAATCATTTCTAGCTTTTGACTGAACACGTAGAGGCCATTGTAGGGTTATTAATTGGCCTAATTTTAATATTATTGTGTGTCAGGGAATAGGGAGGCCCAAGGAGAGAGAGAGAGATGGGGGAAGGACCGTTCAGTAGAGCAGAACACACACTACATTTATGGATCAAGTTAACAGTCTTATATGGGCAGCGTGATTCGTTGTGCCCCAAAACAATAGTAACATCAAAGGTCACTGATCACAGACCACTATAACAAATATAATAATAATGAAAAAGTTGGAAATATTGGGAGAATTACGAAAATATGGCACAGAAACATGAAGTGAGCAAATGTTGTTGGAAAAATGGCACCGATGTACTTGCTTGAAAGAGGGTTGCCACAAACATTCAATTTGCAAAAAACTCAATATCTACAAAGCACGATAAAGTGAAGCGCAAAACAAGGTATGCTTGTACCTAGGCATAACTGTATTTTATCTGAGCATATCAAAAGAGACAAGTCAAGGGAATGGAGAGAACAGTAGTATGTATTTCATTTTCAACTTAATTCATGTGCTTTAATTTCAAGGGCCACAATTGTTAAGAACATTCAAGAGGTTGGTAAAATGTATAATGAATTATTATTGGAATGAAATTTATGGCATTTCAATTTTTTAAACACTGAGTTATGTTGCTCTTGGTTTGCAACCTTGGGAATTCCCCAGGTGGGAACTGACCCCTGTACACAGAGGGTAAGGAGAGACAGAAGAAAGAGGCAGATCACTCCAGATTTGTAGGTGGCAGGTTTAATAAGCAAGGGAATTTACATACAAAAGAGGTTTGTCTTGGGCAGGTGCAAGATGAGTAGATCTTGGCACCTGCCTTCCAGAATCTATGTATAAAAGTTTATATAGAGGCCTTAATACTGGATTCAGTCACATAAACCATCCAGATGGTCTTAACAACACATTACTGTTTCACGGCTATGTCCTTGAAGCAACTCCTAGTGGTAGAACTTACATTCCAAGGACAGGGGATGGGGGAGGAGCCTCCAATTGCCCAGGTCAAGTTCGAGTGTCAAAGGGCACTCAGGTCTTCTTGATGACCTACTCCAACAGTTACAAATTCAAAGGAAAAGAAATATGTTAAAAGCATTTTAAATGCTGCTTCAGTATGATAGAGTGGAAGTGCCAGGCAGTTTTGATTGCTTATGCTTTGCTTATTTTAGAATACATTTCTAGGATTTCCTTAGATTAAATTGAAGTTAAGAAAAGAAAATACCTCTTTCTTAAAGTTCAGCTCTACTACAGTTTTAGAGCGTGAATATAGAGAAAAAATGAACAATATGATTTTGGAGTATAGGAATTATAGACTTAAATAGGATATAGAAGAAAACTTTAATTAAGTACAATAATGTCAATTATATGGCACTATAATAGGATGTGTTCAACAAAAATAAATTTTTTGTGAAATTAGAGACAATCATTTTTGGTGTTAAAATGTTTTAGAAACATTTTGATTGTTAACTAAAATTCTTGAACATTATGCCATGTTTTCTAGATGATTCAAAATCACTGTTACGAACATCAGTTATCTTCACCTCGTGAAGCATCAGTAATCATATATGCCACTCCAATGTTGTCCTTAGATTTGGTCAGTCATGGGATTTGTCCTGCTGTGGGTAGATGGGAATATTGTTTGCTGTTCTTTACTTCTCTCCTCTGCATGTGACTTGCAGTGACCTTGAGTCTGTGAAATACAGTGCCCTGTCCCATGCATGTTAGCTTTGGTGAAGCGACTTGTTTCAGCAAGTGCAGTATGGGTAGGTCTTACAAGGTCTTAACAAATTTTGTACATTTCTACTTGCTTTGGTATGCTCTTACTAGCTCTCAAAAGAAGCATATGCCCTGGATGCTGGTCCCAGAATGAGACCTGTGGAGAACACCGGAAGCCAGTCCACAGCCCAGAGCCCACTCCAGCTGACCCACAGCCTGAAGCAGAGCTTCCCTGGCTGCCCCACAGATCTGTGGACAAGAAGAATAAATATTCTTGTAATATCTATTACATATATTATAATGTATAATCTTGTTGCTGTTCCTGTAAGCCACTGAATTTCAGCAATAGCTCTCAAATACACGACGATATTCTGCATAAGCCAAAGACTTTATCTTTGGTGATTTCAGCTTATATTAATCTATAAGTCATGAAAAAATCACGAAGCTTGTTACTGAAATTTGATGGTGGTAAAAGTCACTTAGATTTTATACATGAATAATGAAGAATGGAGCTGTTATTGGAGAAACTGTGTTTTTCTAGATGAAGGATTAGCCTTACTTAGCCTTACTTATTGTGTTAGCTCAGGCTGCTATAAGAAAATATTATAGACTGGGTGACTTAAACAACAGATATTTACTTCTCACAGTTCTGAGGGCTGGGAAGTTCAAGATCAAAGTACCAACAGATTTGGTTTTGACGGCCCTCTCCCTGGCTTGAAGACAGATGCCCTTTCTCTGGTCCTTCCATGGAAGAGAGAACAAACTCTGGTCTTGTTTTTCCTTCTTATAAAGACACTAATCCATCATCAGCCCCACCCTCATTACTTCATCTAAACCTGATTACCTCCCAAAGACCCCATCTCCAAATACCACCATATTGGGAGTTAGGACTTCAAAATGTGAATTCTGGGGGAACACAGATAATCAGTCTGTAACACCTATATCTTGATTAGATGGTTCCAGGAAGCACCCATGATTGCTAACAAATTCTGCTACTAATTTGATAAGGTTTGGAATTTCTTTAACAGAGCACAGTAATGCCTTTTATTTCATAATTAGAAATAAAGTTGAAATTTAATACACTTATAGAAAAAAATTCTTTCTGGGTAGATTGCTTCCAAAAATGGGCGACAGAAATAACTTCTCCTGTGCATGTATGATGTCCCTCTCTTCAAGAAATGGAGTTCATATTCCCTTCCTTTAATATATGTTGCCATGTGACTTGCTTTGACCCAAAGCATGTGGCAAAAGTGACCCTATAGCAGTATGGGACAAGAGCATAAGAGACCTGACAGCTTCCACTTTTGCTGTTTGGAAAGCTGGGCCCCATGTTAGAAGCTGAATCTTGTTGGGAAGAGAAGACCAGTCAATCTCAAGCAATTTCATCTGCCCCAGCTGAGGTACCAGACACGTAACTGAGGCCATCTTAAATACCCAGCTATAGTCCAACTCTCAGCGGAAGGCAGATACACAAATTACCTCTACTGAAACTACCTAGACCTGAAGAACTACCCAGTTGAACCCAGCCAATCCAAAAAGTCATGAAACCAATAAATCATTTTTCTTCTATGCCACTAAGTTTTGCAAAACAATTGAAACGTTATTTAATTAAACTACAGTGTCAGAACATTTCTGAGAAATTGAATTGGAAAGACTGCAATGGAGGCAGGGAAAGGGCCCAAAATTCTGAACCGAGGGTATCTGAAGTAGAAGTTCACTTTCTTCATAGTTTGTGTTGGTAGTCTGTGGAAGTTTCCTGAGAAGAGAGACTAGTCTGATCCCCATCAGCCTTTGAGTTTCTGAGCCCTGCATTATACAACTCAAATGTTCCCAACGCTTGTGTTCTGTTAGAATATATTTAGTGTCATATATTCAAATTGCCAAGTCATAGGAAAACCACGAAAGAAAGAGAACCCGGCTTTCTTTGACTTGACCAGTATCCCACATGAGATGGCTGTGGATTAACATCTGACTGGACATGAATAGGGAATACCTTGGACTGGAAGGGCCTCAGTATTCCAGAACTCTCATCTTTGTACATGCTTTTCATGCAGAAAAACTTGTCCTATATGTGAGGAGATAAAGCATCTATGGATTGATTTTAAGATTCTGAGAGTGTATCATCATCAATTCTCTTTTTGGCTGCTAGGGCTATAACTCCATGAGTTAATCATAGATAGAAGCACATGAACAAGAGTAAATGAAACAATACTTTAAAAAGGATAAATCAGATATCTATCGTTGACATTCCTTTAAATTTTAATATTTGAGAAAAACGTATGCTTCTAGCTTACTAACAACCAAATCAAATATTTTCTCATAGCAAATAGGGATCTTGGGAATTTGCACATGTTTAAACAAGTTCTAAATTCATTGCCTTCATTTCTTGAAGAAATTAAAATTTGAAATATAAAAGGACGATTTTGTCACACATATACATATATCCATCCTTTTAGATTCTTTCTCCATATTTTGCTGTACACCTGAACCTAACACAACATTGTAAATCAACTATACTCCAATAAAAAAGGACATTTTTGCATGCTTTTGTTGCAAATATTCAGAGTTGAAATAGTCTCCATTTTCTCTGTAAAAACAGAAATTGATGAAGGGAAAAATGTATTTTACTTAGCTGAGCATTTCAACAATGCATGAAAAGACTCGGTGAGGATCTACAAAATGGCAGTGATACAACAAGCAGTTATTTAAAAGTTGAAAGGAATGTGTTGTACGTTAAGAATACTCAGCCAGGGAATTCCCTGGTGGTCCAGTCGTTAGGACTCGGTGCTTTATCTGCGGGGGTCCGGGTTCGAGCCTAGCATTGGAAAAGAGGAGGCTAATGCAGTGTGGTTAACAGAGTGTTTAATCATATTTTATAGTGTGCGCAATGAAAGCCAATAGGAGTTTTAGAAGATGACATGATTAAAGTTATGCTTTAGAAAGATCATTCTGGAAACGGTGTAGAGAATGCATCAGAGACAAGTACAAGTGGAAGGACGTCTTCTGCAGTGGTCCAAGCTAGAAATGAAGGGGACTTCAACTCAGGCTGTAGGGATGGAGAGAAGGAGACGGACAACTTCTGTCTGGGATCCTTTTTTCTGCCTTTACTTCTTATGCGAGGTTTCAAATGTCACGTTATCAGAAAGGTTCACCCTGACCACCCTATTAAATAGCTTAACTATCACTCTCTTCCCTCTTTATACTGTACCATTTACTCTTTATTCTTTTCATAATGCTTATTTTCCTCAGATATATCTGTTCATTTTCCATCTCCCTTCATTACAATGTAAGCTGCTTGAGGCCAGGAACTTTGGGTCACGGTAGCATCTTGGCTCTTAGAAGATTTCCTAGGATCTTGCTACTCCAAGTATGGTCTGCGGACCAGCAGTACTGGCATCTTTTTGGAACTTATTAAAAACGCAGAATTCCAGAACTACTGAATTAGTAGCCAAACAAGATCTCAGGTGATTTGTATACACGTTAAAGTCTGTGAAGCACTGGCCTAGCACACTTCAGACCCTCAATAAATGTTGGATGACAGTATGAAGTTAGAATAGATAGACGGTGGTAATCAGCTGAACATATAGGCTGAGTCTGAGAGAGGAGGATGGTAATTGAGTTTCTGGGTTTCTGGATTAAGCAATTAGGAGGGTGGTGAAGCCACTCAATGAGATAGGGAACAGTAGGCAGAAGCAAAGGTATAGGTGGAAAGATGAAAATTCAACTTTGCATATTTGGAATTTGATTCTCTTAAGAACAGCCAGTAGGTAATTGAATATAGAAACCTAAATTCGAAAGGGAGATCAAGATTACATATACAGATTTTCTACAGGCATAGAGTGGAACAATTCAGAGACACACTTTGCCTGTCTCCCAACATATACATACATCTTGGCCACATGGAGATAAACAGGAGCACTCACAAAAAAGTACTGTTTAAATGTTGAACTAACAGGAAAGTGGTTTCAGCTGTAATTCCCATGGACTTAACTTTGCACTTCATGATTTGGAAAGAGAAAACTTCCTGCTACTCATTACCCAACATGTTGAATCATTTTAATCTACTGTTTATACTATTAGTCAATATTGACTGATACTAATTAAATTTTGTGGTCATCATTAACTGCTTGATTCTAAGATTTAGAAAGACTGGTCTGCTTAGGGTTTTCATTCTGAAACTCATTCCTTAGCTATGTATATATTATACTCTTGGCAGGTAATCAAAATAAATATTTAGGGGGCAAGTCTTTCAGCTTCACTGAAGCATTTAACTTAATTGATTACACTTGTCTTTTACAGATAATGAGGACTCACTGGTTTTGAATTGCTCAGATGGCTATACTCAATGGATGATGATATAATTGAACAATAATTTTTGTTTCTAATGAGAACTGTACACAAACAATGGGATGCTTCCGCTTACTTTTTGACAACATAATTTAGGAAAATTATAGAATATCATTATCCAAAAGCAGCGGGTGTAAGAGAGTATGCTAGTGGTTGTGTGGTCGGTTTTTACTTTCACTATTAAACCAGCAAACTCTTTAAAAAACAGTGCCGGCTAGAATGAAGACAAACTGGTGTCTTTTTTGGTCTCTGTGAGTACCTTAAAGAGTTCAGTTTGCTAGCGTGTCTCAAACAGTGCACTTTTTTTTCTAACTTTGCTTCAGTATTTCACGTCTGGGAGTTTCTCCTGAAGAAATACTCCAAAATAGGAAAAAATATTCATTACTTAGTAACATGTTGTCTAATTGATTAATGAGCATCCCCCCCACATACACACCTTTTGGGGTTTTTTGCCATTATGAATTAATAAGCCCTCAAAAGAAAATTTTTAACTGTCTCTTCTCTCTCAGAAGAGGTATAATCAGGTTTTGGTTTTTTTTTTGATCTAGGATTGTTTTTGTTGCAGATGCTATTGATAAATGACATTTATTATTCTTTCGATAATTGAAAATATTTAATGATTCCAATAATAATCATTAGAAATGTGCTTTTATAAAACAGAATACTTAACAAAATTTACAATTTTCTTGATAATCCAGAGTTATTATTATAAACATATAAATTATACCATGTCATTACTTCTCACATCCTTTCTCTACCTTCACTTAAACGCAAAAAGAGAAATAACATATATTCCACTTTATCTTTTCAAGTAAGAAAAAGCTTTTTTTTTTTAACCATAAGGAAATATATTTTCATATTATGGCCTAAATTGATTTAGCAGAATTTAAGCTAAATATTAAGTGACTTGGTATTTTTAAATATATAATCAGCTTTCAGAATCTTTGTTCTGAGTTTCCTTGCATAAGGAAAAATAAGTTGAATAAAAAGAAATATCCAGGCTTTGGGAGAAAATAAACAACATGATGCTATTGAAGTTGGAGATTCATCAATTAGCTCCAAGGAAGTAGAAAATTTAGACTTTCAAAACACGAAGAAAGGGACAGGATCAGTGAGGTGTGCATATGTTAGAAGGGACCCTAGACCCAATTTAACATAGAATGACTGGGAGCC
Organism: Balaenoptera borealis; assembly: GCF_965194805.1. Lineage (NCBI taxonomy): Eukaryota > Metazoa > Chordata > Mammalia > Artiodactyla > Balaenopteridae > Balaenoptera > Balaenoptera borealis. Next base: position 40,304,966 of record NC_138862.1, read on the forward strand.
ACAGAGCAGCACATCCACCCCTCAGGACCCCTAAGAGCTTGGGCTATGTTGTTCTGATGCTCTGATGCAGAGGCCCAGGACCCATCACTTCAGCTTCCTGGATTGCTCATCTCCAGGGTTCTATATAAATTCCCAAGAAAGGCTAGAATTTCCCTGGGCCCCTTAAAAAATTAGAATTGTTGCAATATCTTCAATATCTGAGGGGGTCTTCTACACAAAGAGAGACTGTCATTACCTGGCTTAGTGTTTAATATTTTGAGTTTATAAATCTATTAAACATTTAATCAAAGTTCCTAAATATGCAGTTGAAACTGGATGACTAATATTTCAGGTTCTCTTAAGTGTTTGAAACTTATAAAGGCACACACATCGCACAGAAATGATCACAGTAAGACCTGTTTAAGAACTATTTCTATCTATACACTCACACACACATACACATTCATGTATGTATATTAACTGGCCACAAAATATTACAATCACATGCTTAGCATGGCTTTCTCTGAAGTAGAACCTGATACAAAGGCTTGCAAGCAGGTGGTTTATTTGGAGATGGTGCCAGGGAGCACGAGGGAGGGACAAGCAGAGTGAAATAAAAGGGGAAAGCCAATCGAGGATGCTTTGTAGAGTTGGTCGCCAGTCTTGACACCTAATGCAAGGTTCCAGAGGATGTCCTGAGTTATCTGTGTTGCATCTCACAACAGTTTGCCCAGGAAACAAAAGCACTTCCATCCTCATTGGTCAAGAGTGACCGCACCAGTGTTAATTCTTTCACACTTCCAGGATGTGCAGTGGTGGGTACCAGGTAGAATCTCCAGAGACAAGAAATGAGTTATGTGACTTGGGCCCTAGTTTCAAATCCTGTGTGGAAATAATCATCATGGCAACGTCTAGAGGCACAGATGGAGTTGGAAAGTTTTAAAATCATCCCTGGCATTGTTTATTTGCCTTAGTTCGGGCTTAATTAATATAGCATCACAGTTTGTTTTATTTAATTTTTCTCTATTATATAATTTTACTTCCTTTATTGTGGCTTTCATGCTCTACCGATGTCCCATGGGACCAGTACTTCCTCTGCAGCATACAAGTTCTCTTTTCCAAACCTCAGGTGTCATTGGGCCAGGGATAGGGAATTTCCCCTTGTTCTTCATTCTGGTTTAAAGATTATTCACCACCTCCCCAAACCTCCTCAGCTTCAAATGTCTCACCATCTAAGTACATCATCTACTCTCCCTCCTTATTGCTGTCATAAATAGAGTCCTGAACTCATTGCCACTCTCTCCAACATTATTCCTGACATAAATCGTATTGGTTTCAATATCAACTTGACAATTGATTCTAGGATGCTGGCCACTCAGTTCCTCAATTTCTCCTCCACCCTACCTCCCCGACTAGTGGGCATTTATTAGACTATGTTATTAGCAGTGATGGTAATATCTCCATTTATCTCTATCAAAATATCCAACTTTCCATATATCACCTACTATATTTCCGGTAACTCCAACATTGTTTAAGCCCCGCGAGGACCTATAATCCATCAATACCCCTATTTCTTACTGTCCCTCACTTTCCTATGTCCTCATTCCCCTCCTTACCCAAAGGAACTTTCTTATCAAGCATTCTGATACTCTCTGGCATACTTCTTCAACTCTCTTGCCCTTCTCTCTCATTTGACGAAAGCACACAGATGAAGCCACTTTGCCTGTTCCGCGCACCCTCCCAGGAGAGGGAGACCCAAAGACCAGGCTGAGTGGTTTCACCTGACACTCATGATCACCAGCCTCAAGTGAGCTCTCAGGGCAGCTCAGGAACCATGCTTTTCCCCAGTCCGTTCACTCTCCCACTCTGTTTGACATTGACTTCATGCCATTTCCCCACTCCTCAAACTTCTAATGCATTCTTTCTCATCTTCATTCTCTGATAAACCACCTTGCTTTCTCTTTCATTGGGAAACAGAAAACTTCCAAAAGCTTCCACCACCTCTTCTACCACTTCCTTCCCTGCATATCCATTCAGGTACTCTACCTTCTCTTCAATTGCTGTGAATGAAACACTTTTCTCATATTCTAAATTCTATTTCTTTGAACTGCTCAAAGTCATCTTGCCAACAGGGCAGATCCAGGTTTTGTGGGGCCTGAGTTTATAAATTTTGGAGGCCCTCTTTAGGAAAAACAGTACAAAATAGCAAATACTAAATTAGGTATAAATGTGAATATTAAAATAAAAAAATTAATCACAGGTTTCAATCAAATATAAAAAATGTGGAAATACTACAAGAATCTTTAATTCAGAAAAAATGATATATTTTATTAGTTAACAGCCTGATGTGTTACTGTAATTCTTTTTCCCCCATATTTTTGTTGCATATTCATTGATTGTCTCTTCATATGATAAGGTCTGTATAAGTTTATTCTATAGAGTGAATAGTATGGTACTCCAATTATTCTGTTAATATTGTTGATCAAAATTTGAATTTATTATTGAGAGTTTAGAAAATTTTATTTCAACTTAAATATTGGTTATGTTGTAAATTTTTAGGATTATTGTCAAATTGGGAAAATCTATTTTTTTTTAACTTATGAACTATAAGATTTCACTCTTGTGAGTGACAAAGCTTAAATACTCTTTGAGTGGATAACAGTAACCTGTTTGTTATTGATGTCATGCTAGAGTGTGCATGCTATTTTTCTTAATCAGTATCATTATTTTGTGGTAAATCTTCAAGAAATTTAAATATTTTCATTGTGTTCATATGATTCATTCGTTTTTATCAATTGGATTGTGAAATAATACAAAAATATATTAATTACTTCTATTAGAAAATCTTTTCTAATGAACTATCTTTTCTTAATGAATTATTGTTTTGATATGATTAGAAAAATATTGAAACAGTTTGGCTCTTCAGAAATAGTTTATATTGCTTTAATATATAAACATTAGAAAAATAATTTTATTAGATAGTACAATTATAAATTTATATTCTGACTTATTGAGTGTATCCCAGACAAGAAATCACTTGTGTTGTGACTATTTATCAGTGAGAAGCAAATCCTCCACCTCCAATCTTAGACACCTGATGATTTGAAGAACTTTCCAAGAATTTCCGAGAATTTTCTTGTATATTCCAAGGCTAACTTCTGGTTCCACCCATCGTAAACTTTTTACTCACCCGCTACTAACACAATTCTGGTGCTGCATCATAATTGAAATGTGACCTCTGGTTCTGTATCTTTTTGTCAGGACGCCAGGTGAGTCAGTACTATGGTTGACTAGGAGATGGAACATCTGGAAGCCATTTCTACAACAAATCATGTAGAAGTGACGGGGAACTACAAAAATATACCTTGCTAAACTCAAAGCAAATGTATCCTCCAGTTTTATTTTCCTTTAGCCTGGTCCCTAAAATGCTTGTGGCCACTCCAATACCACCTAATGAGAGGGGAGTGTGGATGGATGGGAAGTCAATGTGGGTAGTAATACTGGTTTTTATCTTTTGTGTTTAAAATATTTTGCATTTGAAAATTTTACAAAAAACATATGATAATGTCAATCCATTGCTAGGGCACCTCCCAGGGCCCTGGAAAAAGTGAGAATGAGGGCCCCTGAACTTTAAACTTCAGTTGCCTTACAGTAGATCTGCCTGTACTTACCAGCAAGTGCGTCCTCTCTCTTCTTCGTCAACAATAAGGTTTGCCTCATCATCAAACAAACATGCTCTTGTATATTCCATGAATAAAAACTCTTAACACTACTTTACCCTCCAACTGCCTCATTCTTTTTCTTTTCTTTACAGTAAAACTATTAAAAGTGTTGCATAAGCTCTCTTTACTTCCTCCTCTCTCACCCTTTTCAACTTTGCTCTATGCAGCCTTAATCTCCATTGAAACTGTTCTTATCAAGTTCACAGTGAATTGAACTCAAATCTTACCTTCTTCCTTTCTGATCTGCAACTCCTAAAAGCTTTTTTATCTCAGTTAACGGCAGCTTCATACTTCCAGTTCCTCAGGTCATAAGTAACAGAGTCATCTCTGATTCCTCTTTGTTCTCATACAGTTGTCAGAAAACCCTGTAGGTTCTACCTTCCAGCACATCCATTGCTACCATCCTGGCCTCGTTACCATCCTTTCTCACATCAATCAATGCAACAACCTCCCAACTGGTGGGTCCTTCCTCTTTCTATTCTTAACATTGCTCTTAGAGGGTTTCTTTTAAACTATAAGCCAGCTTCATCCTCTGCTCATAACACACCAGTGGCTTTTAATTTCATTCAGAATAAAAGCCAAAATCCTTTTAATGACTCAAAAAGCTCTGCACTATGGCCATACCTCTGTGACCTTATCTCTGTCGACTGAAAAAAAAAATGCACAACCTGAAAGTTGAGAGTTATGTTTTATTGGGTGGACTTACTGAGGACTTAAGCCTGGGAGACAGGACTCTCGCATCACTCTGAGGAGCTGCTCTGAAGGGGAGCCAGAATATATAGGAGTTTTTGCAATAAAGACCAGGTAGTCGGAACATCAAAAGATTACTGTTAATTAAAGAAAACAAGATATTTCAAGTTAAGGAATTTAGTGCTTTTCTATGTATGGGAAGATGCAAGAGTCTGGGCTCATGGAAATCATTCCTTTGATATGCACCTCAGCTATCTGTAGCCAGTAGCCTGTGTTTTCTCAAACTGAGTTTCCTCAGGTGCACCGTCAGGGGTGGTTGCAGCAGCTGACTGCTAGATGAGGGGATATCCTGCCTCCATCCTGAGTTCCCTCAGTGTTCACCACTGGGGAGGCTATAACGTGATGGCTTGATGGCTACAACATCCTTTGTTTACTGATAGGGCAGGCAATAGTTTTCATTCACATCTATAGGCCTCCTTTGCCCACTCAGGCTTCCTTGTTAGTCTTGAACATACAGGCAGGTTCACAGGCAGGCCAATTCTTTGCAAGGCTCTTGCTCCCAGTAGCATACTATAAACCATTGTTATTTTATTGATAGTCTCTCATCTTTTGACCTCGCCTCCACTCTCCAAGAACAAAAGCTCCAAGAGGGCAGTTAATTTATGGCTGCACTGCTAGAACATAGAATATTGCCCAGCACACAGCAGGCCCTCAGTAAAAATTTTTTGAAATAATGAAAAAACAAGCAAATGGCTAAAATTTTCTCTTATATCTCTGGTGTATCTCTCATAATTAACATATAATTGAGATATTCCTTAATAAAGTCTGTCTTCTTCATCTTTTCATGGTCATGCTTAGTTCATTTATATTTATGGTCCTTGATATTATATTTGGAATTATCTCCATGATCTTGGTGTTTCTGAAAATGCTGCTATTTCTATGTATCATTTGTTTTTCTCCTTTTGTGGTTCCTATTGGATTGCTGAATTTTCCTTATTCCTAGTTTTCCCCTCTACTGATTTGGAAATTACATATACCAGCCTTAGAATCACAGCCGCTTTGTTCATAGCTTTCTTTGCTAGTCTAAGGAGCAGATTGGACTTTTTATAGCCAAAGGACATAGCTTTAAGCTCCTTCATTTACTACGTTCTCCCTTGTCAATCTGTAAATATCCTAGGTACTAAAACTGGAATTTTTAAGTGCAACTTTTAAAACTAAACAAAAATTTAGACTCAAGCACATCTCAGCATAAATGGGAATTTTGAAGACAAATTTCCTTAATTAGGTAGAGAACACTGGTGATTACCTTAGGGCAATCTGACTACACAGTACAATCACTTCAGGAACTTTTACACAAACACTGATGCCTGGCCCGCATTCCAGACCAATTAAATCACAAGCTTTGGGGGACTGAGGTCCCAACAAGTGTCTCATATGATTCTAATGTGGAGTCAGAGCTGAGTGTCACTACCCTAGATTATTCACATGCCTAAAATGGCAACACCTAGTATCTTATATGCTAAATATCCCCATACTATTCTCAATTTCTAATTTCATGTTTATACCAAATGTTTGATATTATAACACAGATATCACTTACACAGGTATAAGTTGTGGTGTGTAGATAAGTGTTTAAACACTGGTTTTTCTAGGGGAAAAAACCCCTAATTTGTAGCATTTGCCAGTTTTCTTGGAATAAATATTCTCACCACGATCAATTTCAAGTTACTGTCATTAAAAATGGAATTGGGAAGAGAGATGCACGACCAGCTTTCATGACCCTGTGAGCCTGCTCCAGACACCATTTTATATAAGGCTCTCATTCTTTACAGAATGATAGATCCACCACATTATTTTACAAATGAAGAATCCAAGATGCAGAGAGTTTGACTGACTTGTTCTAAATCAGACAATTACTTAATAAATCAATATTTGTATTTAATATTGAAGCAGCAAATGACATAAAATTCTAAAATATATGTGTAAACACGCACACACATCAATAAATAAGAGTGCCAATTAACCTAACACTATTTACTGACTGATTTTCTTTCTTTCTGCTAAGTTACTATGTCTCTTCATTACTTATTAAGTGCTTATATATAGTAAGGTGTGTTCCTGGTTTATCTATTATGCTCCATTTTTTTTCTGTCTATGATACTGTGGACTAAAATTTGTGTTAATGTTTGCTATGAAATTTTATATTCCTCTTTTGAAAATATGACTTGGCTATTTCATATATATTTTTCCAGATTTCTTTAAAACATTTAAAAATTTTTCCTAAAGAAATTATTAGTAATTTTGTCTGAAGTTAACCAATTAAATTTATAATGATAAAAAAAATATTAATTTTAAAAATAAAATTTCCATCAGTAGAATTTTAATCCATTTATCTTTTTTTTAACATCTTTATTGGAGTATAATTGCTTTATAATGGTGGGTTAGTTTATGCTTTATAACAAAGTGAATCAGCTATACATACACATATATCCCCATATCTCCTCCCTCTTGCATCTCCCTCCCACCCTCCCTATCCCACCCCTCTAGGTGGTCACAAAGCACCGAGCTGATCTCCCTGTGCTATGTGGCTGCTTCCCACTAGTTATCTATTGTACATTTGGTAGTGTATATATGTCCATGCCACTGTCTCACTTCATCCCAGCTTACCTTTCCCACTCCCTGTGTCCTCAAGTCCATTCTCTATGTCTGCGTCTTTATTCCTGTCCTGCCCCTAGGTTCTTCAGAACCATTTTTAAAAATTTTTTTTTAATTTCATATATGTGTGTTAGCATATGGTATTTATTTTTCTCTTTCTGACTTACTTCACTCTGTATGACAGACTCTAGGTTCATCTGCCTCACTACAAATAACTCAATTTCGTTTCTTTTTATGGGTGAGTAATATTCCATTGTATATATGTGCCACATCTTCTTTATCCATTCATCTGCCAACGGACACTTAGGTTGCTTCCATGTCCTGACTATTGTAAATAGAGCTTCAGTGAACATTGTGGTACATGTCTCTTTTTGAATTATGGTTTTCTCAGGGTATATGCCCAGTAGTGGGATTGCTGGGTCATATGGTAGTTCTATTTTTAGTATTTTAAGGAACCTCCATACTGTTCTCCATAGTGGCTGTATCAGTTTACATTCCTGCCAACAGTGCAAGAGGGTTCCCTTTTCTCCACACCCTCTCCAGCATTTATTGTTTGTAGATATTTTGATGATGGCCATTCTGACTGGTGTGAGGTGGTACCTCATTGTAGTTTTGATTTGCATTTCTCTAATGATTAGTGATGTTGAGCATCCTTTCATGTGTTTGTTGGCAATCTGTATATCTTCTTTGTAGAAATGTCTGTTGAGGTCTTCTGCCCATTTTTGGATTGGGTTTTTTGTTTTTTTGATATTGAGCTGCATGAGCTGCCTGTAAATTTTGGAGATTAATCCTTTGTCAGTTGCTTCATTTGCAAATATTTTCTCCTATTTTGAGGGTTGTCTTTTCATCTTGTTTATGGTTTCCTTTGCTATGCAAAAGCTTTTAAGTTTCATTAGGTCCCATTTGTTTATTTTTGTTTTTATTTCCATATCTCTAGGAGGTGGGTCAAAAAGGATCTTGCTGTGATTTATGTCTATCATTTTTTTGACATCAAGAATGGGACTTCTTTCTTCATATACAAGAAAACTGATGATTTTTATAGACAAATTATTTTATTAATTCTATTTCTTAACCAGTTGTATTTTCTAGGTATAAAAACATATGACTACAATAAACTAAGCCATATATGTGCCCCCCCACCCACACACAAACACACATATTTGATCCTCATTATTCCCAGATTCTGTGTCTGTGAGTTTTTTACTTGCTATCATTTTTTGTAACCCTCAAATCAATATTCCTGGTGCTTTCGCAGTCATTGGAGATCATTTGTGGACACGTGCAGAATGGGAGAAATCTGATTCACCCCACTAGACGCAGGTGAGTCAAACAAGGTCACACTCTGTCTTCTTGTTCCAGCTTTCATTCTGTAAACAAGTGCCCTTTTCACAATTCATTTAGTGCCATGTTTTTTGCATTTTTGTGCTTTTTGTTGGTGACTTGTTGTTTAAAATGGGCCCCAAGCATAGGGCTGAAGTGCTGTCTAATGTTCCTAAGAACAGGAAGACTGACCTGTCTTAAGGGGAGAAAATTCATGCATTGAATAAGCTTCCTTCAAGCATGAGTCAGAGTGCTAATGGCCTTAAGTCCAATGTTAATGAATCAACAGTATGATATATCCAGGGAAAAGAAGAAAAGATGCATTTATTTGTATGCAAGGCTGCTCCACAAAGTACTAAATTAACACCCATTTTACTTGATTAAGCTGTGGAGAAATAGAAAATGCCTACATTTGTGAATTCATAAAATGACAACTGATTAAAAAAAAAGTATCCTGCAAGGTATCACTTACATTTGGAATCTAAAAAAGCCAAACTCATAGAAATGGAAAGTAAAATGGTGTTTACCAGGGAATGGGGGTTAGGGGAACAGGCCAGAGTTTGTTTAAAGGGTGCAAACTTGAAGTGAGTAGTAAATAAGCCCTAGAGATCTAATGTACGGTATAGTGAACATAGACAACAACATTGCATTATAATAATCAAACTTGCTAAGAGAATAATACTTAATGATCACAACCACTAAAAGAAAGGATCATTATGGAACTTGAGAGAGGTGCTAATTATCACTACAATGGCAATCATATTATAATATACAAATGCATCAAATTGACATGTCGTACACCTTAAGTTTGCACAATATGTCAAATATATTTTAACTTAAAAAAGGTTTTAAAAAAAAGGTGTCCTGGACATCAATACTGTGAAGCTGAAAGCCAAAGAAATTTGCAGTCATGTACCCAGAATCAGGGAAATGTTAAACCTTTCATAACTGCTGTTTTATTACAAAGAAATACTGTATATAATTACTTGTAAGAAATATATATATCAAATAATATGCCTTTAAATAGAAACACATAAAGCAAGGTTATGTATTGTTTGGATGATGAAAATATTGTGACCAGAGGCTTATAGGACCTAACTTTGTATATTCCCCAGGAGAAATAGCCCAGTAGTCACTAATTTAGCATTCACAATGACTTTATAGAACATAATGATTATTGTGTGTGTTTGTATATGTGTGTGTTAAAGAAAGGAAACACAGCCTAGAGTTCCATAGCCATCACACAAACAGGAGACAATTTTTTTTGTATTTATCTCACCATACATTTTACAGAGTTTAGGTAGCTGATTTTTTAGTGTATGTGATGTGTTGTGTGTGTGTGTGTGGGTGCATGCACCTATATATTACATATACATAAATTTTTCTTCCAAAATTTTAAACATTCCCTATATTATTTTGAATTACTTCTCACCATCACTTTTAATGGCTACTTATTAAATTATATTATGGATAAATATATTTATGTAACCATTTCCCTAGTGTTAAAGAGGTTGTTTCTAAGTTTCTGCTGTTGAAAATAATATAGTTCTGAATATCTTTATGCACTTTCTTTTCTGTATATGAGATTATTTCTTAATGATAAATCCTAGGAGCCCTTTTCTGCTGTCAAAATGTCTCAATATTTCTTTATGAAAAAGCTTTAAAAATTTTATGTTCCTATTTTTCTTATAAGTGTAAAAGCATAACAATCATTTTGAAACCCCTATAAGAAAGATTCTGAATATAGCAATTTTGTTTCATCTTTTGGAATAACAGTGCCCTCTCTATTCCTATCCCTTTACATAATTTCGTTAATTTAACTCAGGATTTAATGATTTTTCAATTTTCTCTTTTTTTTTCATTTTTTATTTCACTTTGCATGAGAATTTACAATGAATTCGTTTAGGTCTATATATTTGCTTGATTTAATGTTCAAAGCCAAATCCTTTTCAGTCATAATAACCTGGATAATAGGTTCCTAATTGTTACTCACTTTTCACTGTTTATAGCAGGCCTTATTGCAATTAATCATTAAAATGATCTCTATATTTGCATCTTTATCACATCTAGGTGATGTAGGACTGAACATTCATTTTTTACTTTTATAGATATTGCTTCATTTTCTTCTATTGTTTGATATTTCACAGATATATTTTGAGGTCAGCCTGATTTTTGTTCCATTGTACATACCCTGCTTATGTTGTTTTTGTTATTTTTCAAGTTATTGGATCAAATTACTGGAGTTGGTAGAATGTCATTCCATACATTCCCATTGTTTTCTTCAAATTCTAAGACAACTATTTAACACTTAAAAATCATACATTCACTTGAAAAACATATTATTATTACAATTAAAAACATTTTAGCTGATGAAACATTGCAGGACAGTTATTTCTGCATGAGTTTCCTCTCTACGGTCTAAGCTTTATAATTGATTTTTGCTTAGAAACATGGACAGAACATGATAATAAGTTACTACAAGATATTTAACTATTACCATAAACTGCTTATGTGATTGGAGTATTTTTATATTTATATTAATGCCGTGACTTCCATTACTTCTTTGCACAATGGTTCTTTCTCCACCAAAATAAAAATTTTCATTTTCACCAAAATATGTTAAAGTCTAATACAATATCTCATAGAATATCTTAAGCTTCCTTTGAGAAGCTGTTATTCAGTTGGCTGATACTGTTATTGTTTAACCTTTTGGACACTTTTGGATTCGTTGTAAAGCATACTCAGTTTACTTCATCTATATTTGAAGTCAAACTTCTTAATAACTGAAATGCAGTCCTATGGTTCTGCTTATCAGTATGTACAGGTGACTGTTTCAGTGAAGTACAATGCCAAGTTATAGTGTGGGCAAACCAGGACAACTAACAACATTAAGTAACACTTAACTGATCTCAATTTGTTTCCTTTCTTAAGGAGAAAAATAACACTCAAAGCAACTTATGTTTTTTCTTACACAAACTGTATCAGAGTCTCCTTGTCCACATAACAATGTTAAAACTATAAACAGATGATACTCATCAAAGGTGGGTGTGATCTTCTTAATGGTCCACATGATATCTTTAGAGTGTAGACCTTATAGAGGTTTGCTCAGAACAGTTGGTGTTTCCTTCTCATAGACTTCTCAGGGTTTGAGATTTTGGCCATAGTTCTTTTCAGCTTCCATTCATGCGTTATTTACTTCTGCCCAGATTGTAGTATTTTTTATGATGCCCTTATAATATAAGGCAACGCGTAGCAATCCCTAATAAGCTATTGTTGCCATCTGTTTTCTCCACCAATTCCTGAAACATTCACCTGCCCTGGCCATTCATAAAATTTGCATTTTAACACCTAGCGTGACTTTTTCTCGAGGAATTCTTGATATCCCTCTAGTGTCATTTGTTGCACCTGCTTCACCAGCCATTTCAGTTCATACATTCCTCCAGAACGCAACATAAAGGCAGAGACTAAATTAGAGTAAGGACGCATTTATAAAAAGCCATAAATTGGGAAAAATCCACAATGGCATACCTTCACTTGACTGAGAAAATAAGCCATTACTCAATCTTCTTTGTTAACAGGAAATGAGAAAAAATATTTATTGACTGTAATCTTTGGTACAATCTATAAAATTTTGGAAATTAACTAAACTCTAATGAATTAGTGTTGTTTAAACAAGATATAAGCAATATTTAAACCCTCTACAGCAAGACTTCAACCGGTCTTTGCAGGTTTTTCCTTTTCTTTATGTAGGAGGTAATATATTACCTTCAATGGTATGGTGGTAAATGTTTAACAACCAACTTTCTGGGGAAAAAAGTCCTGGTGTTTGCCAATTTCTGTAGTGTAAATACTCCAACTATGGCTGATTTCAAGTATACTCCTTTGGGAAGAGATGTATATAATCAGTTCTCAAGGTCTAGGTCAAGCCAGCTCCAGAACCCACCTGGGTGTACTGGGGTCAGTTTGAAGTTTTGTTCTATTTATAAATAATGTCACTGGGACCAAGCTGGTAAATCTTCCTGTTTATTTTCTACCTACATATCTTCCCTGACTTACAGTGGGGTTACATCCCAACAATTCCACTGTAAGTTAAAAATATTTTAAGTCAAAAACGCATTTAATGCACCTAACCTCCCAAACATCATAGCTTAGCCTAGCCTACCTTACACGTGCTCCAAAACTTACACTAGCCTACAGTTCGGCAAAACCATCTAACACAAAGTCTATTTAATAATAAAGTGTGGAATATCTCATGTAATTTGTTGAATACTGTACTGAAAGTAAAACAGAATGGTTGTATGGGGACAGAACGATTGTAAGTGTATGGGCTGTTTACCCTTGTGATGGCGTGGCTGACTGGGAGTCGTCGCTGCCCACCATCACTAGAGAGTATCATACCACGTATCGCTAGCCCAGGAAAAGATCAAATTCAAAATCTGAAGTATGGTTTCTACTGAATACATATTTCTTTTGCACCATCGTAAAGTTGAAAAATCGTAAATTGAACCATCATAAGTCAGGGACCATCTGTATAAAATAACCCTCACCATGTAGGGGTTTTTGAAAATTAGAGGTGCTATGTGCAAAGCAATGTGATTATTAGCAAATAAGAGACACTCGTGAAAAACCCCAAAGATTTATTGATTTATATGTAACTGGTTAATGTCTTTCAGAGCAATAAATCTTTGGGGTTTTTCATTTCCCAGAAAGAAATTTTTGCATTTGTATTGGATAAAAATGTATAAGTTAATCTCTCTACTTATATAGTGGTAAAATAGGCCATAAATAGAATGTCAAGATCAAAAGTGCACTTTCTGGAATCTCTTTTGCCTATTTGTAAGTTTTGAACAATTTTTCTGACACTTTGGCTCCATGAAGAATTTGAGCTTGTCATCACTGGTCCAGAGGCTGTGAGTGGTTGCTAAAAATTAGAGAGAAATGGTTGTAAATGATGTTAAAAGAATACACTCCTTTTTCTTTTCTTTTTAAAAGATCTTTCTAGATGTTATCAGTAGAAGATTATAAAAACTTGTTTAGAGACTTTCTTGGGGATAATTATTTCTCCAGGGTCAATGTGATGTAGAGACTTACTGTCCATAGTGTAGACCTCAGCAGAATGGGACAGTGTCCCAGCTAGAGGACCATGAAGAAGTCAAAGGCAGTCTTCACTTCAAAATTTAACTGAGAACTTTTTTTTCCATGAAAAATTCAAATATAGTGACTGGAGAATAATAAGGCCTCTAGAGCAGAATTTTCAAATTATCTGGGGGTGAGGAACCAGTTTTATTTACTGACTTTTTTTCCGGAGTGTGTGTCCTACTACTCAATACCTGTCCTACTGTGCATGACTAGTTACACTGCTGGTGCCGAATGCAACTCACCAGGCAAGTTTGACCCAAACTACTCTATGCCCTATTCAGCTCTATTAGTGCGATGATAACGTACTCTGATATCACTGCAGTGACAAATTGCGACAAGAGTTTCCAAATGTTTATTCTCAATTGTCATAACACCGTGACGAGCAGTCAGCGGACCTGGCATGGACTGTGGACCACACTGTAATTAGCACTGCTCTCCCTTGGGAAAATAACATGAAGCAGGTCTGAAATTTCTGCATCTTTTTTTCTCCTTATGCTTAATTGTTTAGCATGACAATTTTTTAATGTTGGCTGTCACCTTGGAAATGTTGCTGCTTCTGTTTTTAAAATATAGTGACCAATGTCACCAATGTATGAAGCTTATCCAAGGACACAAAATCATGGGAACGAGTTTTCTCAAAGAAAGAGTGACAATCTTTATATTGGGTTCTCTGTTTAGCAGGTGAATAACAATGAGGAATTTCTAAATTAGTTAAACGAAGTTTCAAACAAAATTTATGATACTACTTCCTTACCACTGCTGGTTAGCTATTATTAGACTATGCAGTCACCTTTTTAACCTTAAGTATTCATCAAGTGACCTATGGTTTATTATAAATTAAATTTAAATTACAAGAGATTTGCATTTGGTGCCATTAGAATTTTCATAAAAGTGCAAATTGCTTTAAATTTAAGCACTAGCATTTTCTAATCTTGAACACTTTGATTACCTCCTCTAAGAGCATTGATGTTTAATAGTTAATGCAAAAAGGTGGGCCCTTTGGTCCCTTGATTTCCATTTTTTGAACCTGAGTAATTATCTTTAGTGTAATTTTTTTATCTGAATCAAAACATATCAAACAAAAAAGACTGAAATTGCTCTCAGAGACTGCTTAAAATATGATTATCAGTGAATAAATCAAAGATCCCAAAACAACTCCCATTCTGTAGATTGGGGATGAGAGAACAAGCTATAAATGATAAACACAAACAATAAGTGATGAGGTATATTTAAAGGTAATAAGGGAGGTGGTGGTGTGATGAATTGGGAGATTGGGATTGACATATATACATTAATATGTATAAAATGGATAATAAGAACCTGCTGTATAAAAAAATAAATAAAATTCTAAAATTCAAACAAACAAAAAATAAAGGTAATAATTGCTAAGGAAAGAAGAAAACAGAGAAGGGTTTACAGACTGAGTTTGTGAGGAATCAAAGGTGTGGGAGAGGTATGTATTGAGAGCGTCGACCTGAAACAAATAGATGCCAGATATTTCTCTAGCAAGGATGGGTTTATTCAAGATCAGTAGAGAATTGCAACTTGGGGTCTGCAAATCCCTGCGTGACAAAGGAAGGAGAACACTTATAAAGGGGAAAGGGAAGTTGGAAGGGCTGTAGTAAACAAAGAGGCTGTGACTTTTCATTGGCTGAGTCCTTGCCAATGTGGGAGTCTTACTTCTTCCTGTTGGGCTCTGCTATGGTTACAGGGTGCGAGAGCTCCCCCTTCTGGTCCCCAAAATCTATTTAATTGAGGTTTCTGTTTATCAATTTTTTTCCAGCAGTTTGGGGTGTAGGGCAGAGGGGGAAGGGCATGTTGTGTAATGAGAGTGGTCAGTATCTGTTCTTAAGAAGATGCAGTCTGAGCAAAGACTTGAGAAAGTCAAGGGAAACAGCATCTCACACAGAAAGAACAGCTAAAGCAAATGCCTTAAGGCAGGGGGTACCTGGTTTGATCAAGGACCACCAAAGAGAGGGAGAATAGTAGAGAGGTGCTCAGAGAGTTATTGTGGGGGGAGGGCGGGGGCATGGTGCTGCTTAACATCTTCTCTGTCTTATCCCTCCTGGGCTCTGGCCATTGCTGCTTCAGCTGAGCAGGTAGGGCCCGTATCACTGTGCACCTAGGGCTGCCTGGTGGGAGGATGCCTGTGGGACCTGTTCTGCTCTGCTTGCTCCTGAGCACACCTGGAAGTGCCAAGGTACCAGCCTCTGGAGCAGTCCAGGATGAATGGGGTGTGACTGCCGGTGAATAAAGCTTCCCCCATCACACGTAGGTACAGAGGACCTGTGACCTCAGAAGGGCCTGGCAGGATGGAGCTGCAGTTGCCCATAGAGAGAACCAGCTCAATAACATCTCCGTGGTCAGGTTTCTCTTCTCCACTTTGTTGTCTTTAGTTCCCTCGCTCTGTTTCTCTGGAATCACTTCCCAAAATAAACTTCTTGCTTATAAGCATTTGTCTCAGGCTCTGCTTTTTGGGAAAGTGGAAGTGAAGAGGGAGCTGGGTGGCCAGGTCATGTAGGACTATATAAGTGATTTAAGACTTTGTAAGATTTTGGCCATCTTCGAGTGCAGGGCTTTGGACCAAGGAGGGAGGTGATCTGACTCACAAAAGTAGAAGCTGAGGGAAAAGAGAGAGAGAGGGCTCAATCAGTCAGGGACTGCAGACAACTGTGCTGTTTTGCAAAAGCACAAACAATCTGTAGTCCTCATAATCAGAGGAAAGTTTGAACCCCGATTCGCAGCAGCTATGCTTATGGTCTCTTTTGTCCTGTGGAGAATAAGAAACTGTGCCTTCAGAGAACTCTACTTCACTTCGCTGTACAGTAGAAACTAACACAACATTGTAAAACAACTATACCCCAATAAAAAAAAAGAATGAATAAACAAGGTCCTAATGTATAGCACAGGGAACTATACTCAATATCCTGTGATAAACCATAATGGAAAAGAATATAAAAAAGAATGTATATATGTGTATAACTGAGTCACTTTGCTGTACAGCAGAGAGTGGCACAACATTGTAAATCAACTATACTTCAATTAAAAAAAAAAAAAAGAAACTGTGCCTTTTCTCTCAGATTGGTGCCAGCCAAGTGGAAAAAGTCCTAAGTAGGTTCTTGAGAATTTGTAAAATGGATGAGGAAGGAAGCAGATTATAAATGAGACCACTTAATTTTAATTCTCTCAACTCCTGGATGTTACTACTATTCATAAAAGCAGAAAGCTTTTTAAATACACAAAGAATGCCAATTATTCAACAAAATGATGTTAATACTAAAAGGTTTGCTTCTTGTTTGATGTTTCTGTAAATAGTTTTTTAAAGAATGATTGTTTCCCAAAGCTTGGTCTTTAAGAATCTGTTGCTGGAACTCACCAAAATCTGAATTGTCTTTTTTGTAGAAATACATGAAATTTTGAGGCTTATGATATTACTACCCTTCACATACTATATCGATATATCGTATTCTACTACAACATAGGTTTTTTTTTCCCAGTCTAGTGCTAGAAGGTGGGGATGTTGGTTTCTGACACCATTCAAACAAAAATGTGTGACAGTAAGTCAGATACTATTTTAAGTGAACCTCTTTTGGAATACCAACAATAACTTGGATGATAAATGCTTCTTTTTCCTCCCCTAATGGACAGTTTGATAATCCAGGATATTTCATTTAACTTTGTATATCAAATGTTATATTTTGTTTAATTTATAAAGTTAGTTTTTGTGTAACAAATTCCAATTTTGTATATCTTATTTTAATTAAATTTTGTGTCAAGAACCATGAAGGGATTTTACTATACTTGGAAGCTAACAATTTAGCCTGCCACAGTTTCATGGACATTGTCAGAAGGCACAAGACACTGGGGTTGCAGACAAAGGACTTTTTTACTCAAGGCACAGGAAGCAGGATGAGCTTTATGTTTGCATCAGTGATTCTCCCCCCTTCCCCCGACGCAGTCCACGGGGATGAGGTACAGGTTAGCATAGGTAGATGCTGAACATTCAGTGAGTTTTTCTCGTAACTGGAGAATCCAGAGTTTGAGAAACGTCAATCTTTTATAAGGAGGCTACAAGCAATGGCTCAATCTTTGCACCAGAGAGAGATGTTATCTTTATTATACTGACAGTAAGTAAATCTGCCCTCTGCTTTGGAGAGAGACATTATTTCTGTCTTCTAAGGCTGTTCACTATACAGATATCCTTGAAAGAATAGTCTGGCACAAAAAGTTGTCAATGGCTCTGCTTACAAGATGTGAAGAAATGTGAGAGACATAATATTGTGTTATAATTGGTTTTTGTAACAGAAGTAATTCTTGCTCATGACAAAAAAAAAAAAAGAGCACCTTAGAAAAGTATGTAAAATAAACAGGACTTTTTCACACAAATGAGATCATGGAATTCTGCGTGTTTATGTGTGTGTATACGACTTAAAACAAGAAAAATGTATTATCTCACATTTCTACAGGCCAGAAGTCCAAAATCAAGGTGTTGATGGGGCCATGCTCCCTTGGAAAACGTAGGGGAGAACTCCTTCCCACTTCTAGCTTCTGGTGGCGGCCATCAATCCTCAGCTCCCAACTGCATCATATTCCCATCTCTGCCTCTGTTGTCACATGGCATTCTCCCTCTGTGTCTGTGTCCAAATGTCTTTCTTCCTATAGGATCCCAGTCCTATTAGATTAGGGTACACCCTAATTAGTATGACTTCACCTTAACTTGATTACATCTGCAAACACCCTACTTTCAAATAAGGTCACTGTTACTAAGGGTTAGGATGTCAACATATCTTTTTTGGGTGGACACAATTCAATCTACAACAGGTGTCTTTTCCTAAATCACATAATGGCACTCTCTGCTTGTGCCTAGGGGCTGCATCCACCCCATAGGTGGTCTTTGTGCATATTAGAAAAAGGATGCTCCGGCTAATTATTAAATAAATGAAAATCAAAACTACAATGAAGTACCAGTTCACGCCAGTCAGGATGGCCATCATTAAAAAGTCTACAAATAACAAATGCTGGAGAGGATGTGGAGAAGAGGGAACCCTCCTACACGGCTGGTGGGAATGTAAATTGATGCAACCACTATGGAAAACAGTGTAGAGTTTCCTTTAAAAAAACTGAAAATAGAGCTACCATATGATCCAGCAATCCCACTCCTGGGCATATATCCAGAGAAAACTATAATTTGAAAAGATAAATGCACCCCCAGTGTTCATAGCAGCACTATTTACAATAGTCAAGACATGGAAGCAACCTAAATGCCCGACAGATGAATGGATAAAGAAGACGTAGTATGTATATGCAATGGAATATTACTTAGCCATAAAAAATGAAATAATGCCATTTGCCAATATCACTTATATGTGGAATCTAAAATATGACACAGAAGAACTTATTTATGAAACAGAAACAGACTCACAGACATAGAAAACAAACTTATGATTATCAAACGAAAAGGGGGGCGGGGGAGGGATAAATTAAGCATTTGGGATTAGCAGATACAAACTACTATATATAAAACAGATAACAAGATCCTATTGTACAACACAGGGAACTGTATTCAATATCCTGTAATAAACTATAATGGAAAAGAATGTATACATATATATAACTGAATCACTTTGCTGTGCAGCAGAAATTAACATTCTTTAGACTAACTTTTTATTTGGTTAATTGTTTATTTTGCTGTGCAGAAGCTTTTGAGTTTGATGTAGTCCAATTTGTTGATTTGAGATCATAGAATTATTTAACTTGCCTTTTGCAATCAATTCTGTATTTCAAACATTTTCTATATTAGGATATAAAGATATACCACAATATTTTTTTATACACATGTAAAAACCTATTACATGGATATGTCACAATTTATTAAATGAATCCCTGATCAGTGGATATTTAATTCTTACAAGTTTTTGTTATTACAAGCAGTGCTGTACTAAACTTCCTTGTACTTATTTTTTGAATACTTTCTATAGTAGAGATGTACGATTCATAACTAGGAGGATGTATGGTTTACTACTGGGTCAGAGACTAGGTGGGATTTTAATCTGAGGGCTATGAAATGGATCTATTAGAAATTGCATCAATTTTTTCTGTTTCCTCACAACTTTCTCATTTTTGGGTGCTAGCAATCTAATAGACAGAATAATAGTTCCCCAAAGATGTTCATGTTCTAATCCCAAGAACCTGTGAATATGTTATTTTACATGGCAAAAAGGACTTTGCAGGTGTGATCAAGTTAAAGATCATGAGACGGGAAATTGTCTTGGATTATCTAGGCGGGCCCCATGCAATCACAAGGGTCCTTATAAGTGAAAGGAGAAGAAAAGGAGAATTGAGGAGGGAAGAAGTGATTGTACTGATGTAGATGCTGGCTGGGGGCCATGGGTCAAGGAATGCGGGCAGCCTCTAGAACCTGAAAAAGGCAAGGACACAAATTCTTCCCTAAAGTCTCCAAAAGGAACACAATTCTGCCAAGATGAACTTTAGCCCAGTGAAACTCATTTCAGACTTCTAACCTCCAGAACAGTAACATAATAAATAAATGTACGTTGTTTTAAGCTACTTAGTTTGTGACAATTTGCTACAGCAGCAATAGAAAACTAATACATTCAGATTATTTAATATTTGCCAATATAGCCAGTAAAAGGCAGCATCTTATTTTTAAAATTTGCATTATTTAAATATGAGTGAAACTGACCTTCTTTAGTGTGTTACTGTGTTTTGTTTTTTTTTTTTTGGTTAGTCTTTTCATATTCTATTAAAAATACTCTTTTTGTACCTAAGAAATTATTCCTTTTTCATAAATGCTGGAAACATTTTTCCCATTCTGATGTTTCGTGTAACTTGTAATTACATTCCTGATATGTTTTTTTTTTTTTCTAGCAGAAATGTAAACTATTTGCATAGTTTTGTTTTGTTTTGTTTTTTCTTTTTGGCTTTTGAATTAGTGTCAGCCATAGAAAGGTTTTTTTTTTTTTTTCTCCTAAAGTATAAGAAGATCTAGCAATGTTTTACTCTATCTAGTTTTAGCTCTAAATCTTTGTCGCTGTATCCCAAGTGCCTAGGATAGAGCCTGGAAAAAATTAAGTACTCAAAAACATGTGTTGAATAAATAAATACATGAATTGATTTTTGATTTATTTGGATGCAGGCAGTGAGTAGGGACAAAGCTTCACTCACTAAATATTTCAAATGACTTCTCAGTCTTCGGAAAACCGTTTATTTAAAATATAGATTTTACTCAGTTATCATAAGTGATTTCTTTGTGTTTTATTAAATCCTGATAATTTTTGTACCTGTTTCTCTGCACACTGTTTTATATTGTATTGTTGTATTTGATTGTCCCTACACCAAATTTCCAAAGTTATCTGTTTTAACTTTTATAGCTTCATTATAAAGTCTTACAGTGAAACAAAAGTTTATAGTTAATACAGTACTATTGTTAGCATAGTTTTGAAAATTCTTGCATTTTTTCCTTGATAAAATGTTGTATCACTTTCAAAAAAGTTCCCTTCTCTAAAATAATCTTGTTATTATTTTTAATGTTGGTAGGCCCTCAAAATTTCATACCTAATCTCTGAAAACTGAGTATGATGATATATCACTTCCAGGATTATGTCATGTTATATGGGTCCCAGCTGACCTTAAAATAGGGGGATTCTCCAGGTGGACCTAATCTAATCACATGAGCCCTTTTAAAAGCAGAGTTTTCTATTTTATTCTAGAGCAGAAGAGGAAGTTGGAAACATCTCAGGAACATGGTAGTTCAACTTCCTGGCTTTGAGGACACAGCAGGCCAAGTAAGAGGTACTGGGGGTGGCTTCCAGTCGCTGAAAGAGGTCCCCTGAGAGTCAGCGGGAAAACGGGAACCTCGGTCCTAGAACTGCATGGAACTCAATTCCACCAACAACCTAAATGAGCTGAGAAGAGAATTCTCCCAGACAAGAGCTCCGTCCAGGAACATCTTGCTTTCAGCCTGGTGAGACCCTAAACAGAGAACCCAGGTAAATCAACCTGGGCTTCTGCACTACAGAACTGTCAGCTAATAAATTTGTGTTGCTTTGAGCTGCTGTACTTGAAGTAATTTGTTATGCAGTAATGGAAAACTCTGTGGCCTGAAATGTGTTTTCGGTATGTTTTTAATGATAAGAAAAGAAAACGTTTATGCTCTAGTTAAGTGGACATTGTAGGATCCAGACCTTACTTATCATTTACATTCATAAAATGACCCTAGGGAAAAAATAAACCTACAAAAATGTACATAAACAGTGATTTATATAGCAAGGAGGTTGGGGGTTCTAGTTATCCCTTGGAGAGTTAGTTGAACCACTCATATCCTCTTCTTTGAAAACTATCTATTACCCACAGCTGCTTTTGAAGATCTAGCCTTTAGATGTATCTGCTGGTGGGCACCTGACCCAAGCTAAGCCACTAAATCCTCCGTCCTTGGGAATTTGAAAACAGAATTCGTGATAAAACTAAGACTGGTTCAGTTATAGTCTACATTTATATGTGTACTAAAGCAGCAAGAGCAAATCTACAGAGAAAGGAGATGATGCTGACAAACAGAAAGGGAATATGAGACCCCTATAGCCCCTGACTCTTCCCTTGAAAGCTTTATGTGTGTTTTCTTGTTCTAGGTTTCATGAAAGTCCCTGTATCTGTCCACAGTGTCCCTTCTGGCTTTAGCTTGTTTGAGCAGGTTTATGTTTTTTTACAACCACAAAATGTACAGAAAACTGATGGATACTTTTAATTTTCTTTTGTGTACTTTTTTGAATTATCTAACATTTTTATATTAAAAATATAGAATTTTTTAATTAGGCAAAAATTTTTTAAATCTGTGCAAAAATATGCAAGAAAAAATTTTAAAAATCAAACAATGCAGCTGGATGGTCAAAGTTTACACATATTTATAACGCACCTAAATTCCAAAAGATTTGAGGTGGCTGAGAATAAAATACATATACTGTAGGCAAAATTTATTAGAAAAAATAAAAATTAAGCCAATTAAAGAATTGGTAGATATTATGCCAGGAAACTGTTATAAGGAAACCATAGCAACTGAACATAAAATTTGATTGAGAGTTTTGTAACAGTCAAGGGGGAGAGAAAGCACAGTTGGTGATTTTCTATCTATTGTCTGATTAAAGGAAGCATTTCAGTTTTTTAGAATATATAAATTTTCCCGTTATTTTAGTCTGAATGGAGCATCTGTAATATTGCATTGGCCAAAATGTTCGTTCGGGTTTTTCTGTAACATGCTACAGAAAATCCCAAACGAACTTTTTGGCCAACCCAATATATACCATTATAGAATAATAGAAGGTGAACATTAAAAAGGCTGAAAAGAGTAATGCCATCTAAGACTTTAATTTTGCCTACTAGAAATTTGTGTCTTAGTTAGGTAAAACAATATGCCTTGGGTCAGATAGAAATGAGAGTATTTTAGTAGATGATGCAGAAATATTTTCTTACTTGAGTGACTCTTTACATTGCATTATTTAAATTACCATTTATTGAAGTCATTTCTAGGGTAATACAAGTGAATAATCTTGGTGTGTGACTTTGCAGTTATATAAATACGAAGCTTAGAAAATTGAAGAGATGGCTGCTTGACATGCATTTTGTTTTATCTAATCTCAGAAAGACACTTGGCTCCTAACTTGGTCTTAAATCGATGGCTCCCACCATTATCAAATAAGACAGTTAATCTCTCAATGACTATCTGGAGTTCAAACATTTTGTGTTCTTGATTAAAGTGAGAGTCATCTACTTTCAATTGCAGGTGTGCAGGTGGCAGGGTAACATGCACATGTTAAAAAAAAAAAGAGAGAAAATTGTTTGCATTCTTGCCCAAGTAAAGGGTACTTCCACGTATCAACTTTGGGGAAATAGTTCATGTATTAAGAGAAAAAGATAATAGTCCAGAGAGTGATAATATGGACTTAGAAAGTGAATCCATATTACACAAGCATTAGAACTAAAATCCAGCAAGGTGAACCCATAATAAATGTTTTTAGTTTGTTTGTTTATAAGATATAAAATCCAAAGTTGGTGGAAAATAACATATGTGCAGTTAAAAAAAAAAAAAGACATACATTGACCTGAATCTTATCGAGTTTCACAGACAGAATTTTTTTCCTTAGCAGGACATTAAGCTCTATTTGAATGGTTTATAGGTCTGAATTTTCAAGGGTGCTGAGGAAAAGCAACAGTTTTATTTCTGTTCCACAGATATTACCTTCCTATTACTGCCAAAAAGCAAGTTCATGGGGGTGATTTGGCCAAAGGCCCAGTGTAATCAAAGCCACAGCAGGTAAAGTGAAACGTTTAATTATAACCTTCATCTTCCAAATGCCTTCTTCACTAAATGGTTGATTAAACATGGACACCGGCTGCCAGGGGTGACTGTGGTCTCTGTGCAGACAGATGAAAGAAATTAAAGAAACGACCCTGTTCATGTAATTCTTAGCTAAATGAGAATCATTCTCAAGCAAATATATAAGTCGTAAAAATGAAGGATAAATGTGAAAAAAGGGGAGGACAGAGACTGATAGGTAAACCGAGGGTGGGCATGGCTTTCCTTGACAATATCACATTCACAGTGATAGAAGGTGAGAAGAAACAAGGACTGGATTTTAATATGCAGAAACTATGCCAAGGCTATTGCTGCAGGAATCAATAAAGCATGGATGATATTAAAATTCCTATAAAAAGGAAAGGAGTTAGCACAAATCAATATGGGGAAAAGTTGGTGAAAATTCATGTACTTTAAAAGTTTAAAGAGGGAGAATATGATTTGGGAAACAAAAAATATGAGAAAGGCAAAATTACACATACATTTATATGTAAAATTAGAAAATATTGGAGAAAAGATAGATAGAAATACAAAAATACATATCTCACAGTCCAACAATTCCTCTTGTAATACTATCCTACATAAGTAGTAGAATATGAATATACATACATACATGAATGTATATTGGTAGGTATATGAACACACACACAACTGTATAAGTAGAAGAGAAAGTGGAGAAGGTAGTACAACTCTTATCAGTTGTAATCTTGGAAGGTGGAACTGGGAGGGGTGAAAGGATGGGCTTTTAGTTTCTTAGATAATTTTTAAATTAATAGTATGGGTAAATATTTAGTTTTTATAAATGCCTATATTTTTCTAATCTAAAAAACTGATTTGGGGTTATACACCACCTGCATATTAGCTATCTGATTTCCATTGATAGATTGTATAGTTTTAGAGATTTTTTTATGATGTTAAGAGACAAGCATATCTAATATCTCTTCCATTAGAGGAAGGAAGACCATGATTTTTACATGAATATATAATTTTTGTGTTTTACAGTTTAGTGAGAACATGGCCGAAAAGGACAAGAATTCAGGCAAGATTACTGAATACACACAGACTCTAACACTGGTAAAAAGATAGCTATTTCTTTAAAACATTAAAAAGTGACAAAAGGAATTGAAGCCAAATTCATGAGACCTAAAAGGAAATGACGGAAAAACCACATTCAGAAGATGAAGATTTGTTGAATTACAAAAGCCATATTCAAGTAGTCATCAGATTATTTTTTGAATTATTGAATAGGCTGTCACAAAATTGATGAAAAGTGGGCCCAGTAATATTCTTGCGTGTATAAAAACAAAAATAAAAGCCATAAGGAATATGATAAACGATGCTGTAAAATCAATACAAAGTAGGATTAAATAAAAGCGTGCCAATCCAAAGAAAATGAGAAGGGTAGGTGCAAGCTGTATGATTTCTACTTAGCAAAGAATATAAAAAGACAAGTGGCAAGCTACAGTACACAGAAAACTCACCTAAAGGGAAAAGCAGAGGAATTAAAAAACATCAGGATCCCATGACCCAACAACCACGGCAATGACATGATGCTGAACTTTAATGGATGTAAAAGAAGCTGATCAGGGAATGAATCATATCCCACTTTTCACCAAGATGAGAAACAAACAGGAGCAGTCAAAAGGCTAACAAAAGTGCATCTCTTTTACTAATCAGCAATTTCATAGAAGCTCATGTATGAAGGAAAAAGAAGGAAGTCTTGATATCTAAAGGGAATATACTCTAAGAACTTCTTTTAGTTGTTATAAAACATTTGAAAGGGAACATCCATGAAGCCTGTATTTAGAAATTATATATGCAAGGAACTGGAAAAGACCCACTCATCTAAAATTATTATTTCACTCCCAGTCTGGCCTATCTGCCTTTAATTTCCTTTGCTTCCTTCTTTTTTCTATTTAACTCATGGCTTTGGATAACTATGCTTTATTTCTTCAACTCCACAATAGATATTTTGTAGAATATTTTACTGCCATCTTCATTAGGTTTTTAACCAACTTACATTTAGTTTTTCCAATTAAAATGATTATAAAATTTTTCTCAGTTGTAGAAGAGTTGGATAACATTGCATCCTCTCTTTGATGGATGTGAATTAAAAAGTTTATATAAAGTCTCAAAATATTGGCTAAATTTGTAGTTTTGATAGTTCCACAAATGAAAAAATTTTTAATGAAAGCTAATGAGTAGTGAGTGGCAGATGTCGTAAAAATATTCTTTGATATTTCACTGCACTTATGATGAGGCACATGGCCTCAGGGGTAAGAAAAAGTAATCAGAGACCTCTGATAGAGTTGCTACAGCCTCTGAGCTGTGCTGAAAACCCTATGTTCTTGCTCTAACTTGCACAGCTCTATTCAGTTTCTTGGGTGTGAGGGTCATTAATGGGGCAAAGTAAGTGTGTGTCTGAGAAAATTAATGAAGAAATGATTTGAAGTTAATAGAAATCCAAATAAATGAAACACATATGTACTGTCACACACAAGGGATTAAGAAGGTGAACAAAGCTGGACTTTTCATAAAGCTTTCATACTCTCATGGAGAGAGATCTGTGAACAGGTAACTACAGAACATGGCACGGTAGAAAAACTGGCACCAAGGAAGTGTGGTGGGAATGAAGAGACATTCCTCATCTCCTTGCAGTCTGGCTCCATTTCCCATTTTTCTGTTGGACTTACTACCCTTTGTTCATCCACGGTGCATAGCGTTCTTGGTATCACATGCTTTAAGTGTCTTCCTTGCTTAGATTATGTATCAATCCTTTGTTTCCTTTTAGATCCCTACTGATCCCACTACCCTGGCTCCTCCCCTCTTCTTTCTGCTTTTAATTGGATACTCCTCAGTGCTCATTCCTTATCCCTTACTCTCTAGATGACAGATTATAGTGGTTTGGAGGAGGAGAAAGTTGAGTGGAAGAATATGGAAGGAAGAGAGAGAAGTTTGAAAGCCATTGCAAAAGCCTAGAGATGCTATGCAAGAAGGGCTTCAGGAATCTTTCATTAAAGTGGCTTGAGGCACAATTAGAATTTCAACAGGCAGAAAATGGGGGAAACATGCTAGTAAAATGGATGGAATGGTTCAAGTCAAAGAACAGCTATTTAACTTGGTTAGAGCAGAAGTAGGAGCAAGACTTATTTGAGATCTAGACCTGAATACTAGGGAAATTATTGGTCATTTTCAATTTAATATCCTGCTATCACCAGGAAATAGTTTGCCCAGAATGCATAGTAGAAATCTAATCAAATTCCAAATCTTGACGTCATTTTGAATTCATTGTTAGGGAAGGCAATGAAAACTAATAAT
The DNA here is from genome assembly GCF_965194805.1 of Balaenoptera borealis. Classification (NCBI taxonomy): domain Eukaryota; kingdom Metazoa; phylum Chordata; class Mammalia; order Artiodactyla; family Balaenopteridae; genus Balaenoptera; species Balaenoptera borealis. Next base: position 40,332,155 of record NC_138862.1, read on the forward strand.
CAAAGCAGTATTTTTAGCTAAAACTCTGGAATTCTCAAAAATTCTTATGCCATGAGATAAAAATGCCCTTATTTTGGAAGAACCCTTTCCTCAAGGTCATTGGAGAGGGTTCATCTTATTAAGATTTTAATGGTTTGTCAATAAGTAGAGTGAGATGCAATTGACTTTTTCCTTTTTCTCTTTTGGAGTATTTTCATTCTTCTTAATCCTTCTCAAGAATTGTCAGGCAAAGTTTGCTTTTCTCTTTTGAATTTTTAAGATTTATGCTTCTTTTCAATCCTCTCTTTTCACTGATTTCACACTTTGTGAAAAGTGTATCATAGAAGTATCTACATACAAATTGTAACTAGGCTAGAGATAAACAATATTTTTAATTGAACTGAAATATTTACATTTGGAGTTTTGTGGGAGTATGTATATTTGAATTTTCTCTATTGCTTTTATTAATTCCTAAAAATTAAAATTAAACATTTGAACATCCATGTGTTTGTTCATTCAAATATTTTTTTAAAACCTGCTATATGCCAAATATTATTATCTGTTTAATTTTAAAAAGTAATCCCTTTTGTCTTTAAAATTTGGTCTTTTCTGCGATGCTGCCCTATTCTGTACAACCAGTTCTCAGCTATCCTTCAAGGACAATGTCAAGACTTATTTTCTTCAATAAAGCCTCTTTCTGATCTCTCTCTTTTGAACCCAAAACCAAGCAAATTACTGTTTCTTCTGGAGCAGTATTTTCCAAATCAGGATCTATTAGTGTATTATGAAATCAACAGAGAGGGCCGTGATAGCATTTAAAAAAACAAGTAAAAATAAAATTAAAAGAAAAAGGAGAGGACTTCCCTGGCGGTGCAGTGGTTAAGAATCTGCCTGCCAATGCAGCGGACATGGATTTGATCCCTGCTCCGAGAAGATCCCACATGCTGTGGAGCAACTTAGCCCATGGGCCACAGCTACTGAGCCTGCACTCTAGAGCCCGCAAGCCACAACTACTGAGCCTGTGTGCCACAACTACTGAAGCTCTTGCACCTAGAGCCCTTGCTCTGCAACAAGATAAGACACTGCAGTGAGAAGCCTGCACACCACAAAGAAGAGTAGCCCCCTCTCGCAGCAACTAGAGAAAGCCGGCGCTCAGCAACGGAGACCCAACACAGCCAAAAATAAATAAATAAATAAATAGGGAAAAACAAAAAGAAAAAGGAGAAATAGATTAGAAAATATCAGACTGTAATACATCTAATAAGTGTGAATATTGTTAGATCAAATTAACGTTGCATTTGTTTGGGATGTGTGTGTGTGTGTGTGTGTGTGTGTGTGTGTGTATGAGAGTGTCCACATACAGGTAGTGTGCTCATACCTAGAGAATGGAGCATGGCAAATTCTGTTTTATCTTAATAATGACCCATTGAATTGCAATGGCTCTGAGTCATTCTGTTTTGAGGCAGTCAGTCCTAACTAAAGCAATCAAAGTTCCATGAGTGGTGACCTGAGAGATTCTCAATCAAATAGAAAAAGAAATAAAATATGGAAAACACTGAAAATGGAAAATAAAACTATAATTTGGGAAACCTGAGTCAGAATATCTAATATCATAACAAAATTTCAAAATAATTGAGGGTAAAATGGGATTCAACAAGAGTGGTAGCAAATAAAATGGAAAAAAAGGAGAGGTAGTTATAAGACAAATTATGAAATAAGAATTTATGACACTTTATCAATAGAGTGACTTGATCGTGATTTGTTATGATGTAATAATCTGGCTACCTCTCTTATTGAGGCCCATTTTATACTCATACCTGGATTATTGATAATAATTTTGAAGTTTATAGCATTGGTTGCAAATAATTAATGATTTAAAATGTTACTTTTTGGGACTTCCCTGGTGGCGCAGTGGTTAAGAATCTGCCTGCCAATGCAGGGGACACGGGTTTGAGCCCTGGTCTGGGAAGATCCCACATGCCGCAAAGCAACTAAGCCCGTGCACCACAACTACTGAGCCTGTGCTCTAGAGCCCACAGGCCACAACGGCTGAGCCTGCGTGCCACAACTACTGAAGCCCGTGTGCCTAGAGCCTATGCTCCCCAACAAGAGAAGCCACTGCAATGAGAAGCCCGTGCACTGCAACTTGGAGTAGCCCCTGCTCGCCACAACTAGAGAAAGCCCAGGTGCAGCAACAAAGACCCAATGCAGCCAAAAATAAATAAATTTAATAAAATAAAGTAAAATGTTACTTTCTATTATTTTTATTATTTCTAAATAATAGTTTTCTATTTCCAAAAACTCTGAGACTGATATATAGATATAGAACCTAATATGTGGTTTTGATTTTATTTTCTATGAAGGGTTGATAATAAAGAGCAATGAAATTAAGCGAAAGAGAATACTCAAAAATAGAAATCAACAAATATGTTTACCATTTGGCATTCAGGATTTTACTATATATGAATCATTCCCCTTGCCCTATCTAACTTCGTCTTAAATCAATTCCTGGATCAATTTGATTTCTTGCGTTTGCTTTCCTCTATGACTTTCCTTTGTAGAAATGGTCTTATCCCTTTTCTTCTTTCAAGAACTCACTGAGGTGTCTTCTCTTCGAGAAAGTCTTTAACCACTTCATCTAAGGGCCTCTCTCCTCTGTGAGTCTCTCCCATTCCACTGATCATATTGTATTTGACTCCATCCACTAGTAGACTAAGAATTCTTCTATGGAGGGGGAAATTTCTTATCTATTTTTATATTCCCAGACACACAATATTTGAGTAATTGCTTGATTAAATTTAAGTTTTACCGGCATTTTAACCAATAGCAAATATTTATTTGTATGCAGATCAATGTGCCCGCCACTAGATGTCACTCTTAATCATCACGATGCTCCCGGCCAAGTCCACAAAGCCTTGTGTGCAATTTTGAAAATCAAAATCTCAGAAAACCAAGAGTTACCTTAACATACTTTGGAAGGGCAAAACCTGACCCGAACCTAACTTATTTTATGGCAAAATTGGACTTAATCTGACAATAGACTATTTATAGTCTGCCTTTTCCACTTAGTGTAAATATCAATATGATTGATTACATGGTGCCACCCAAACCCCTTGGGGAGGGTTATGTAATATTTGAAATATGCTTCACATTACATTTCTCAAATAAAACAGGTTATGATTTTTGAAAAACATCTGGCTGAAGAATTTTTTTTAAAGATCATCTTATTTTTTCCCCTGCTTTATTGAGAAATAATTGACAAATATGATTGTATGTATTTAAAGTATACAACATGATGACTTGATATACATATACATTGTGAAATGATCACCAAGATCAAGATAATTAGCACATCCACTATCTCACATAGTTAACTTTTTGTGTGTTTGTGGTGAGGATACAAAATCTACTCTCAGCAAATTTCAAGTATACAATACTGTATTATTAACTATAGCCATCATGCTGCACACTAGAGCCTCAGAACTTACTCGCTGTACAATTGAAAGTTTGTACCCTTTGACTACATCTCCCCATTTCCTCTCCAAGCTGCCACTACCTGTAAATCCCCACTCTATTCTCTGTTTCTATAAAATCAGCCCCCTTTTTTTTAGATTCCACATATAAGTGATACCATACAGTATTTGTCTGTCTTTGTTTTGATCCAAGATTTTTTGATTAATGACTCTCGTCCTGCACCAGCATTCTTCTAATTATTTTTCAGGAAATATGATAATGATAGTGATAATAAAAACATTCATTAAACTGTAGTCTATGCATCTATGATAGCTCTAATTCCATCCATCTTTGTACAGGGCCTCTGCACCTAATTTTGATGCCATGAACCTTATTCTTTTTTTTTTTTAATTTATTTTTATTTATTTATTTTTGGCTGTGTTGGGTCTTATTTCTGTGCGAGAGCTTTCTTTAGTTGCGGCAAGCGGGGGCCACTCACTATCGTGGCCTCTCTTGTTGCGGAGCACAGGCTCCAGACGCGCAGGCTCAGTAGTTGTGGTGCACGGGCCTAGTTGCTCCGCGGCATGTGGGATCTTCCCGGACCAGGACTCGAACCCGTGTGCCCTGCATTGGCAGGCAGATTCTCAACCACTGCGCCACCAGGGAAGCCCGAACCTTATTCTTTTAACCTTCACAATATATGGCAATGTAAAAATTAAACTTTGAGAACATATGTACCTTTTACTAAAATTTAGTGACAAAATGTAGTCTATGTACAAAGATACTTAAGTTTTCTCATTTAAATATTGATTTTTTAATTAGGTTTTAATATGACTGATACTTCTATTTGAAGTTCTCTGTTGTACACGTCTCTCATGATATATTTAAATCATATGTAAATGAGCTGGTCCCACATATTACATATTTTTATAATTGTAGAAATATCTTTGGTAGTTCTTATCAGTATCCTAGTTTAAAATGTATTTCATAAATAATTGTTGTTTTAATTAATTAATTTATTTATTTATTGGCTGCGATGGGTCTTCGTTGCTGTGCTTGGGCTTTCTCTAGTTGCAGCAAGCAGGGGCTACTCTTGATTGTGGTTTGCAGGCTGCTCATTGCGGTGGCTTCTCTTGCTGCGGAGCACAGGCTCTAGGCACGCACGCTTCAGTAGTTGTGGTGCGTGGGCTCAGTAGTAGTGGCTCGTGGGCTCTAGAGCACAGGCTCAGTAGTGGTGGCACACGGGCTTAGTTGCTCTGCGGCATGTGGGTTATTCCCGGACCAGGGCTCAAACCCGTGTCCCCTGCATTGGCAGGCAGATTCTTAACCACTGTGCCACCAGGGAAGCCCAAGAATTTTTAAAAAGAAAAAGTTAATTCTATCACTGCTTTCTTCCTCTTTCCTTCCAAATTATATAAACTTATTTTGAAAGATTATCTCTCAAAATCTATGAGTACTGGAGTTAACCTTTTAAAATTTTTCCATGGTAAGATGATCACCTTATCAATTCCCTTGTTTCTTTGCAACTGGCATTGTTTTTCATGTATTTTTTGTTTCTGTCAAGCCCACTGCCTTATTTCTTGGCATATTATGAAAACCCCTATGAGGAACCAGGGGAAGGTCTATGTGATGTAATAAGAAGGTCACTTGATTACCAACCAGGAGCCCCAGGTGTTAATCCTAGATCACAGGCAGATTAGTTTAACAATCTGTGCCTCCTTTAACCTCTCTGGTTCTTGTAAAATAAGGCTATAAATTTGGCATATGTCTGCCTGCCATATCCATATCATATTCTCATAATAATTAAAGAAACATTCTGCTTGCTTCCTGCTTAATCATAATGTTTAGTTAGCTTGCCGGAGGAATGAGTTGTAGGGTTTCCTCCTGTGAGGACTACATTTGTCAACTGGCTGGACTCAAGCACCTTAACAACCATCCTAAACATCACCCTGCACTCTGGAGCCTGAGCTCACCCAACGTGGAAGATTCTGATTGTCATCCCAGTTCCCTAACACGTTACGTATTCTGCTTCCTTCCTAAGAATCTAGCGTGGTTTTGTTCCCTACCATGAAAAAAAACGTCAGAATGTGTTTCATTCTGTAGAAGCCATGGGACAATGGAAGGAAAGTATATCATGGTGATTTACAGCACAGTCTCTGGAGCCAGAGTAGCCAGTTTTAAATTATGTCTCTCTGTTTTACTGGCTCTCGGCAAACTATTTAACCTCTGTGCATTTCCTCAACTCTAAAATCAGCATAACAATACACTCTCATAAATAATTTAATATATTTAAAGCACAACTATGCCCGGCCCATAATAAGTACAATGAATGTCATTTTATTATAATTTGAGACACACTGTAATGGTTATAAACATGAACTCTGAAACTGAAAGGTCTTGCCCTGAAATCCTGGCTACATCACTCACAAGCTGTATGTCCTTCAGTACATCACCTAAGCTTTCTCTGCTGCAATTTCTTCATCCATAAAAAGAAAGTAAATAATAATATATACTTCATATGTGGGTTATGTAGATTAAATAATTAATATTTGTAATGAACATAGTATGGTGCATAGCACGTAATATACATATAGTAAATGTTATTACATTGTTAATGGATTGGAATATGTCTCCCAGAATTCTGGCAAGGGCTACTAGATTTGTATTGATGTAATTTCATGAGTTAAGTAAGAGAGCTAACACTGGGAAAATGGAGATTTAAATTATTATTATTTTTTTTTAATTTTTATTTATTTATTTATTTTTTATTTATTTATGGCTGTGTTGGGTCTTCGTTTCTGTGCGAGGGCTTTCTCTAGTTGTGGCAAGTAGGGACCACTCTTCATCGCGGTGCGCAGGCCTCTCACTATCGCGGCCTCTCTTGTTGCGGAGCACAGGCTCCAGACGCGCAGGCTCAGCAATTGTGGCTCACGGGCCTAGTCGCTCCGTGGCATGTGGGATCTTCCCAGACCAGGGCTCGAACCCGTGTCCCCTGCATTGGCAGACAGACTCTCAACCACTGTGCCACCAGGGAAGCCCGGAGATTTAAATTATTACAGGTTAACTATAAGATGTCCATGAGACATCCAAGTAGAGATTTCAATTAGGAATTGGATATGAATCTCAGAAAAGTTTACAAAATTTTAACTAAGTTAAAATTTTAGGAACCTTCACTACAGAGATGCTTCTTAAAGCCATAAAAAAGATTAAATCACCCAGTGAGCAAATGGGGTCAGAGACATTTAGGGAACCTGTTCTAAGCTCTTAGGAAATCCTGAACTTTGAAGTTCAGTTGAGGAAATAGAGCCAGGAAATGAGACGGAGATATTGAAAACAGCAATGAAACAAATAAACAAGAAGTCCAGAATCTTAAAGTCTGGGAGAGACCAGAACATTCAGAAGGAGATGCTGGCTATTTGTCAAAAGTTATCATGCAGGCAGTTGAAATGAGGATAGAAAAGTGTTCACTGGGTTTCATCATTTAAAGGTTGATCCAACTTGACAACAGGTTTCAGGTAGAGTGATGAGGATGGAAGTTAGTTTGAAAAAGACTGCAAGAAGAAGAAGTGGACAAATTTGCTAAGAAAGAAAGAGAAATTAAGGTAGTAGCAGGACAGGAATTTGAAGTCAAGAAAAGGGCTTTTAGAAGATGATTCTGCTGGAATCTGATTGTGTTTGTGAACTATATGCATAATTAAAAAGTTAAAACTAAAGAACTAAGCAATTAAGAAAAGGAGAGGAGATAGGATAGAAAGGGCATGTGGGGGGTTTTGCCATTGACGGGGGAGGGACACTTCATTATAATAAGAGGGGAGAAGAAGATGAATTCAGACTCAACTTGTTTGTAGATTTGGTGATAGGAATGAAATGGCACTCTAATTTAGCAGTTTGTACTTTTTTAGGTACTGGATCGGTCAGGGTTTAGTGAAGAAAAGAGAAATCACTTCAAAGGTTCACAGCAGAAGGAACACAATGCAGGGAGTTTCATATGCAGGTGGTGGAGTTTCCGAGAACTCAGATCGAGAGACTCTTGGACGACACAGAGATTATGGACAGCAGGGTCTCAATCACCCCTAGATCGGAAAGTCACAGGGAAGAGGAGGGTTATGATTCCATGGCTGAGGTCACCCCACAGAAGCTGGAAACAGAGAAGCCTGCCCAATGGGAGCAGGAGGAAATGCAGCTGCTGCCAGAGACCCCCAAACACAGGGTCAAAGGAGAAGGATAGCTAGCCCTGGCTTCCTCCTTCCTGCTCTCATGCTCTTCTACAAGGGCCTCCCCCTGGCAAACCCAGCAGGCAACCAGGTGAGAGGCGCCGGCTTCATGAGTTATTTCTTTCACAAAGAGAAGGTCAGAGTGGGAATTCGGGAGAGGATGTAGCTGAAAACGAACAGGGCTCAGGCACCCACAAGTGTACAGTGATCTGATTGCTATAAACTGGGGAGAAGGAGAAAGGCGGAGAAATGATAAGTTTAAGGAGCAAGGAAAAGATATTACATGGTCATTGTAAAACAAGTTGAGTGAGCTTAACAGAGAAAAAAATGAGGCTGAGTTTTAAGTTAAATCATGTGGAACTGCCATATTTGTAGGCCAAAAATATCTAATATTGGAAATGTCATATGGTTACAACTAAGAGCAGTTTTTAAATTTTAAAGTAAGGAATAGAACTATGCAATTTTTGCATACATTAAGAGATAATTTGTATGACTTACTATCAGATAATACTTTTGTCATTAATGTTTGACCGCGAGTCATAGCATTGTGCCATGATTTATCTAAGTTGGCAGGCCTCAAAGGATGACATTATTTTGCTAAAGTTACTAAGTTTTAAGGTATGGTATTCACCTTGTAAGTAAGAAATGGAACTTTTATCAATATGGCAGAAATAATTTGGTTATTGGGGGGACAAACTAATAATAACTACATTTGCCTGACACTGGCATAGAATTAACACCTATTGATGTCTTTATTAATTTATAATGGAAACTACAGCTTTCCAGTCACTGGACTACTTGCTTCCATTTTCTAGAGCACAATATTCCTCCTTCTTCTTTTCCAAGATGCCTGAGAATCTGCTTTACTCATCAGAAGTTTGTTTAGTCCTAGTAAGCATAGAATTAAAGTAAAGGTAAATGGATTGACTTGTGGCCTACTTATCAAGGCCAGAATGAAACATGTTGAAATATCCTGTTCCTCCACATGGAAGTCCTCTCCTGTAGTGTAGATTATAATGTCCTCACAGGCTCAGTACCACGGCGGCCAGTGCCCGATCTACACCATCACATTTTATCTCACTGATTCTACTGTTTCTTTCTGGTTCCCTGTCTTTCAACACATCCCTGACTGATATAGGGTTAGACTGATGTTTATTTCCATGGTTTGAGTCTTCCTTTACTATGAGTCTAAGGTTTTGTTGTTCACTCCTCAAAAGTCAGCTCTGTCCCCCTTATTTCTAAGTTCTTGGGTACGAAGTGGAGAAAAAGGCAGGCAAGTCATGGTTACCTCCTTGTCCCACAAAAAGTTATTATTTGCTAGAATCATTAAAGAGATATTAAGAACAATGAACCCATGTCTGTGTGTGTGTGTGTGCGTGTGTGTGTGTGATAGCTAAACCTGTTAAAACGTGAGTTTTGGATCTCTACTTTCAAATGATTTGATGAACTACTGTTATTTAATAAATAATCCTATCTCCCTCTGCAATGAATAAAAGCCTTTGTTCAAACCATTTAGATTCATTCCCAGAATCAAGGCTTATGATTCAGTGAAATATTTGATAATATTGTGCAATGGAGCAGAATATGGCTAAAATTGCTAAAACAATTATGGCTGCTAAAAGTAAAACTACATATAGTTTGTCCGGGTAGAAACATCAAATAAACTCATGCCTTGCTATTCTATTATGGAAAAGAACTATTTTTAGCTCTATCCTCTCTCCGTATCATCACCTTACAATCCATTTCATTCCTCAGGAAATTTAAGTAGCAATAAGATACAATATAGATTTTCAGTGAGTGAACATCAAAAGATCTCCTTGATCAAGCTTTTTCTTTCTATGCTGTTGAGCACAGCAATTTCATGGAGAGGGCCCATTAAAGTTAGAATGGAAAAAAAGATCCAATCATAATTTTTGAAACCAGGAGAATGCTAGAATAAAGCTTTTTGAACATGGCTTATAGATTTTCTCTTGTGGAAAGCCACATCACTTAGATCAGGAAAATGGTGGCTATATATAAAGATACTGATTTGTAAGATGATTAATTTCCAACTTTTAGTTTCTACCAATAAAATTGGAAATTAAAATGGGCAGAGTTATATAACAACTTTTTATAAGGAGTTAATTATTCCAAGTACACAATGAATGAGAAATAATATTTGACTATGTCAATTCCATATAGCTCTGAGAATTATTATTTTCAAATCAATCTGGCATCCTTTTTCCCAGGAAATGTCTGAGAGATAATACATGATTTATTGGCCCAAACATTTAGGAAAATTTCTTTATAATTTAGAAAAAAATTTTAAAAGAGCAGACTTAGATTAATTTCGAGTTACTATTATATTACATGACACAAAGAACCAAGGTAATCGTCTTCTTAGTAACAATCACCTTTGGGTTAAAATTTAATTTACATTTAGTATTTTTTCTAAAGCCAAAAAACTTTTGAGAAAATGTGATAGATACGAATATGAAGTAATGGCACTGGCGAACAGAAAGATTATCATTCCTTATAAACATGTTAGTTCTTTCAAGTCCATTTCATAAACTTTAAACTCATAACTCTAAAAGTATGATCTACTAAAAATAACTAATTTAATAAGCTTTATATTTACTAAACTTCTTGCAAAAATGTAAACACCAGTAACACAATAACTGACACAATAACTGCAAGTTATTTAATACTTGTACTAGTGGCATTACACGTGATTTATGTTAGATTACACAAGGAGTTTGTCTAGTTTTTCAAAAATTAAAAGAAAAATAGCCATGAACCATGCAACTGAATCTTAAGCAATAAAAAATTCTCCCTGATAATCAGATTGTTAACTAGTAAAAGTTGCAGTTTTTACATTAATGGAGTATAAAACAGGATCTATTCTTGCATGTACTTATTCAAGAAATATTTATAGGGAATATGTGTGAGAGATCGTTAGACATTAACATATATGAATCATAGATTCTGAGCTTATAGTCTAGTTAGGATATAATGTGGCCATAAAAAACCATAATAGAAGGTACAAAGGATTGGCAAGTGTTTTGAAAGCATCCAATCTTCCTCAAAACCATTTTATCGTGAGCACATAAAGGCTGCTAATACACAATACCACTTGAAGACTTTTCCCAAAATCCCCTTGCCTGGTATTTTCTCTGAGCTTTCCTTATTGCAGGCTGTGAATATAGGTTTTCAATAGTCCACTGGGCTCCATGGTTGGACACACTACTTATCCTTCCTTTTCTGGCTTACTGACTTCAACCACCTACTTATTCGTGGCTTGGTTTGCCTCTTTGAATTTGCTCTCCACAAAAACTCTGTTAAGAGACATTTCTATTACTCACCCTGGATATTTAAGCATGACTTAGTTAGAAGAGAGGAAGGAGTTTCAGATAAAGGAAACATTGGAAGGAAGCATTATTAGAGGAAACTACCTAGAAAGGGGAGTACTATAGATTCTCATTATTCATGTTTAGTTGTGTTCTATAAAGTCACTGTGAACACTGAATTTGCAAATACCAAACCATTGCTTCTAAGGGAATACTGAGCCTGAGCATCTGGTCACAACATTTTTATCAACCAATCAATACACAACCTTGTTTTATGTGTATTTCTGTTTAAAGACATGTTATTTAATACATAAGAATTTAAAACTAGATGGAACTGTTCTATTGTTGATTCATTAACATTAAACTCATGGCCAACAACATATAACTCACGCCTGAACAAAGCTTAGCCAACACACATATTTTCTCCATAAGGCACATCCCAGCCTTCTTGCAATTAGAAACATCAGACAGCACTTCAGTACTACACTTGGGGGCCATTTTAAAGAGTGAAATCACACCCAGCCCCCCAAAACACACAGACACACACACAAGAATGTGAAAAACATGGTACTAAATATATTATGAGAAGGACAATTATTTATAGTAGGAGAGGTGAAATAAGAAGACAGCGCACCACCTTTCTTCTACCTCAGCTAGGAACACTGGTCTTGGGAAACTCAATGGGAAATTTTTTTGCCATTCTGCTTACATTTGCCAATGACTGTGAGAGAGCCATGAATATTGATTTGTGGATTGCAAATAAATTTTAGAGGGTAGGCAAATTTCCAAATATGAAATCTGCAAATAATGAGGATCTCCTGTGTTTGTTCAATGCCATGAACTTTGGGTGGGAGTTCAAGATGGACTGTTGAGAAGGAAGGGTATTCAGTAAGAGACCATGGTATCAGCAAAGGTATGATCATGGGAAAGCACATGCCTAGAGTTCCTGGAGTTCACTTTGGACAGAAACTAGGAATAAGAATGGCAGATCAGGTTGGGGATAGAGACTAGAAGATATTAAGGTCTTGGGGAATTTGGATTTTGCATTTAGGCTGAGAGTTTCAAACATTTTACGTGATTCAGAACCCTCTCTTCATCCAAAGGAGTCCTCAGACATCCCACATTACAATGTGTAAACAAGGAACAGTTCTAGTTACAGAACGCATTTGGGGTTTTGTAACTGTAAGACAGACCAGGAATGGTAAAAACACTGCAAGTATTTCTATCAGAGTGAACAGTGAACATGGTGCAAGAATTTGGTGCAGAAATGATGAAAATCTGAGAATCAACGAAGGGATGGTAAGGTACCAGGAAGCTATCTGGAAACCATGACCACCTTTAGGACAAAGGGCTGGAAGGAAAAGGGAAAATGTGATGTTATTTGTACCAAGGAGCCAGCACTAGAAGGAGAATTTGAAACTTGGTGGACCTGTTCTATGGGACTTGGAACTAAAAAAATATGTCTTTGCAGTAGACTCTGCCCATGCCAGGAGATTCTTGCCAGTGCTTCCCATATGCTAAACACTGCCAGAAGGTAGCTGACTTTGGAGGCTAGGAAATGCTTCCCATTCAGTGGCAGTGGGGTGGGATATGGAAGCCAGCAGAGCAGGAGAAGCATGAGAAAAGGTTCCAAGGATAAATGGGCCAAGCACCAGTGTGGAACTGAGCCATATACATCCCACCTCTCTTCAGTTTAAATACAGCTAGTGTAGAAAACCTCTACATTAAGCAATGCAGAATCATTGACATATTTTAGTATGTAGAATAACATGATCCATATGTCCCATGATAAAGTACTGTGTTAGAATAACCAAAAGAGATCAAGGGGAAATATATAGATATAGATATAGATATAGACATTGATATATATAGTTATGAGCCCAGAGTTAGAAATTTAAGTCATGGCTCATTTGGTCAAAAGTTCACCAAACATAAGTTGCTCTCAAAGTAAAAAAGACAATTGAATATATTCAATTAAAAAAAGAGTAGACCTTTACATTACAAATTAACTGAATTTTTATTGAAATATTAAAAGCTTAAGTCTCAAAATACTGTATCAAGTTGGGTGAAATTGTGAATATTTCTCTAAAGTGCATTTCTTAATTATAAATATATCATTTAACCATCACTTATCGTGCCTCTTTTGTTGGCTAAGGCTTCCTAGATTTTGCAATTTGTTACATGTCAAAGCACTTTTCTTAATATAGTATTTTTGTCATGTCTAAATAATATGTTTATTTTCTGCTTAAAGAGTATTCCAAACTGGCTTTAAAAATATCAATAGAAAGCTATATTCCAAAAGTTATATATACATAATATTTTTTACTTGAAATAAGACTAGGAAATATTCCTTTTAAAATAATTCTACAAACATAATTAATTAGACAGCTTTAAGCTGGATTTTTTAATTCTTCTTAAAGTATATTTTGAATTTTAGAAATCTTTCTTCAAGAAGGACAGAGAGTGCTAGAAAGTCAGCTTCAGAAGAAAGGATATGGTTTATCTCTACTTATACACAGACTTTGACAATTATCTTCAGGATAGTTTTCTAACTAACTAACTACTATTTTTAGAACTAAATTTCCAGTCTCAGGGCAACTGATTTAATGGACAAATGGAAAAATGAAAGCCAACAACAAACAATAATGCTTCATGATTTAATAGGTTCATTTATTTTAATTTCCTGGGACAACAGATTAGAGCTGTCTGAATATCAGGAATAATCATAGCTTCAATTTTCTCATCCAAATTTCTCATCTTAGTTGACAACCTTATAAGCATTGAATTGAAAAGCTGGGAGCAGGGGTTTATTTCCAATGTAGGGAACTTAACAGACTAAAATTTACAGTGGTCACAGCCTGGTGAGCCTCCCTGGTGGTAGTGGCCTTGCCCATGACTTTTACCTTCTCCAGGACAAAGTAGACTTACCCTGAAATGAGAAGGCATATAGAGGATCATGTAGTGGCCACATTGCTTGTGGAAAGCTAGATTTTATTTCACAGCAACATTTTGTTTCTGACCAAAATGTACAAGATGTGGAACTCTGCTTAGAAATGGGTCTAGGTGGGTGAAAGAAGATGAAAGGAATTTGCTCTTCTGCTTTCTTCACATTCTCTACAAAAAGGAGGACCTAAAGACTGCCACCTTCTGTGAATCATTAGGATTCAGAAACAAAGAAGATTCAGAACATTCATCCAGGCTTTGCTTATTAGAATTCACCTCGCATATAGCATCCATTCGTCCTCAGAATTAGACAGCTATGCATCAAGTACAAACAAATTGTTTTTTATGGTCTACTATCACTATGTTTTCTCCATTCATCTTGTGGCATAGAGGTGATTATAGAGTTTGATAGAGCATTTTATTATTAATAAAATTTGTAGCATATGCACATACTTGATTTTGGATTCTAAATGTGAACCATAATACAGTTATTCTTTCAAATCAGCTGTCAAGCAAGCTTCTTTGTCCTGTAGTAGAACTTTAATAAATATTTGTTTATTTGATTTATTTGAATTCCATTACCAGATAAGTTAAATTTCAGATTTAGGTTTGAATACTTTACTTTTAAAAGTACCACATACCTCAAGATTTAGAAGATAAAGAGAAAGTAGTTAATTTATGTATGCCACCACTCCTGTCAAAAGTTGAGTGAAAGTTAATAAACTCAAACTAGACGATTTTACATAAATTTCAATTAAAAGTCTTTGATCTCCAAAAATGAAAAATGTTCCATTTTAAAGATAAAGTATTATTGCCCTTCATAAGGTTCTATTTGATCAAATAATTTATAATGAATGAAACTGGTATTTTTTTCCATTTATCAACTGCTTAGAGCATAAATATGTCAGTACTTTTGAGCCTGACATATCACTTCCCCTCAGTTAACTGTATCCCAACCAACTTGCTTTCAGTTTTATAAGGGACTAGATTAATATTTTTATCACTTCCTTCAAATCAAAGCTTTGATATGTCATCCTTATAGCAACTAACATCCCTGAAATTTGATCTATTTTGTGTGTTCATATGGCATGTAGTATCTAAATGTACTCCTATTTGGACACACCTCTACGGACTAGAATCACTAGATGATAACCTAGAATTCTAAAAGATATTTAAGCGTTTCACAGTTAGTAGGAAGTGGTAGATTTGACAACTTTATGGAATGGAGTGTTACTGACAGCAAACAAAAACAATGAATACTTCTAATACTTAAAAATCAGTAAAATATTAATATTGTCTTTATTTGCTTCTATTTAGATGCTATCGTCTTAGAGTTCTGTTAGAAATAGATGTCTGGGGAAAGGAGGGGAGGGATAAATTAGGAGGTTGGGATTAACATATATACTACTATATATAAAATAGATAACCAACAAGGACCTACTGTATAGCACAGGGAACTATACTCAATATTTTGTAATAACCTATAAGGGAAAAGACTATAAATATATATATATTTATAACTGAATCACTTTGCTGTACACCTGAAACTAACACAACATTATAAATCAACCATACCTCAATTAAAAAAAAATAAATAGATGTCTGGGCATGTGGTACTAATCCATTGTCAGGGACACATGGAGTATATGCCCAAATTGAAGTTGACATTAGGATGTGGACATGTTTGGGGGGCTATTATTAGCCTATCCCAGGTACTGAGCATTCTGGGAAAGTTGGTTTAAAATGTCCCTGCATGCACTGATTAATTGATACCAAAATTTAAATATTTATTTTAAAAATATTTATGAGGAGAAACAACGGTCCCAAAGATGTCCACACCCTAACCCATGGAACCTGTGAAGAGCTTACATTACATGGCAAAAGAGACTTTGCAAATATGATTAAGGTTAAAGATCTTGAGATAAGGAGTTCATCCTGGAATATCTAGGATCCAGTGGAATCACTGAGTCCTTAAAGTGAAGGACCTTTTCTAGCTGTGGTCAGAGGGAGCTGTCAGCATGAGAAGGATTTGACATCTCATTGGTTGGGGAGTTTTTTTTATCATGGAAAGGCATTTTATTTTAAATATATGTAGGGGGCTATGTGCAAAAATGAGAGAGCCCTCTAAACGCTGGAAAAGGCAAGGAAACAGAGTCTCTCCTAGAGCCTATAGAAGGGAAGGCAGCTTAGCTAACAGCTTGGTTTTAGCCTGATGAGACCTGTGTTAGACTACTGACTTACAGAAATGTAAGATAATATATTTGTGTTGTTTAAGGTCACTAAATTTGTGGTAATTTATAAATTTCAGCAATAGAAAACAATATAATGTCTGAATCCAATTCATTACTAATTCATTTCATGTTTCCATAGCCACAAAATTTCATCAGAAAGGAAATTTCAAAAACTTAAGATCATGTTTTATCATTAAAAAAAAAACCAAAAGCCTGACTGAGATTAAAAGAGAAAATTTTTCTGGAACACAGGTCTCTCCTGAGGTCTAATCCATTATGCCAGTCTGACCTTCCTTTCATATTATCTCAAGTCTGTTATTCTATCTTTATCTTGAAAACATGAGCTATTTTTATATGAGATCATTATTTTCAAAGGAGACAGGAAGTTGTGGCTACATCTGTGCTCCTGGTGGCAGGAAGCCAAGATTTTGTGATCACCATTTATCACTGTGGTTTGCATACTTGCTTCTATTCTTCCCAGCTAAACTGGTTCACGAAGGCTGAGGCCGGCTATCTTCTCCATCATTTAACTGCCCCCTTACTCCTCTACTCCTGGCTCTAACACAGTGCCTGGTACTAGGAAGGCACTCATTACATACTTGTTGAATGAAAACAAAAATATGCCACAAATATCTTTTTTTTTCATTTTTATTGGAGTATAGTTGATTTACAATGTTGTGTTAGGTTCAGGTGTACAGCACAGTGAATCATTTATACATATATATATAAATATCCATTTTTTTCAGGTTCTTTTCCCATATAGGTTATTACAGAATAAATATTTTTTGTAAGGAAGAAAGTGACTTCATCTATATCCCCAAAATAACCTCTATAAACATTTTGGTGATATTTATGTATCTATAATAGAAAATAAAATCTGAATGTACAGTCATCCCTTGGTATCCATGGGGGATTGGCTCCAAGACCTCTGAGGATACCAAAATCTGAGGATGCTCAAGTCCCTTATATAAAATGGCATAGTAAGAGAATCAAAGATATAGAGAACAAACTAGTGGTTACCAGTGGGGAGAGGGGAGGGGGGAAGGGCAATATAGAGAGAGGGAAGTAAGAGGTACAAATTATTAGGTATAAAATAAGCCAAAAGGATATATTATACAACATGGGGAATATAGCCAATATTTTATAATTACTATAAATGGAGTATAACATTTAAAAATTGTGAATCACTATATTGTATACCTGTAACATATAATATTATACAGCAACTATATTTTTTCAATAAAATTTTTTTTAAAATTTAAAACAATTTTAAATGGCATTGTATTTGCTTATAACCTGCACACACCCACCCATATACTTTAAATCATCTCTAGATTATTTATAATACCTTATACAATGTAAATGCTATGTAAATAGTTGCCTGCCCGAGAGACAAATTCAAGTTTTGCTTTTTGGAACTTTCTGGAATTTTTTTTCTGAATACTTTTGATCTGTTTGGTTGAATCCATGAGTCCAGAACTTGTGGATATGCAGCGCTGATGGTATACATGCTGTGGGCAGTCAAGACCTAGGATAGGACAGCTATGTCCTATCCTAGGCTCAGTAGATAGAAGACTGTACAAAGACAGATCACCATTTCACAGTTACAACCTAGTAGTGATTTGTGAGTCTGGAAATTATATTTTATATAACGTATGGATAATCAGCAACATAGCATTGATGATGAAGTAAAAAAAAAAAAAAATGCCAAGAACCAGGAAGGTAGAGCTGTGTAATATGGCTCAACAAAGCAGTGTTTGCATATGGAGTAATTGATCATACTGGAATTTCTGAACCATATGCATGAATTATAAGGGCTTTCCACTGAGTGGACTAAAGGATACTCCAGAATTTCACTCACTGAGCACCTGTTTGTCAATATCATTTTTTTATCTTTCCTTGAAACCTGATTTCTTTGAACTTATTTCTCATACACAGATGTAACTTAAGCAAGTTTTCTGTGGTAGAATATTCATTATGTCCAATCTCCATACAGTTATCTTTTCTGTCATGACATTTCTGTGTTAAGTAGTGAAGGAATACTCATGACTCTGATCAGTCACACTATATCATTACACTGATGATATCCTACTTAATAAAAAAAGAATGAAGTAGACTCTGGATATAGTAATGACCTATCTCCACAGTTTTGGCTAGGAAATTAACCTCAGGAAAATGTAAGGCTCAAATCAAGCCGATGAATCTCTATGAATACACTGGCTGAGGTACACACAAAATATTCTAGATACAGTATACTCATATCTGCTAGAAATCACACACTCCCTTCCCTTCCTCAGAATCAGGAGTCTATAAAGTCTATTGGGTCATTGAATTCTGTATAAGATGTAGTTAGTATTTAGGAATTTTTATATATACATACACATATGTACATATGTTTTTATGTAGGTATATACAATCAGCCCTCCATATATGCAGGTTCTGCATTCACAGATTCAACCAACCATAGATCAAAAATATTTGAAAAAAAAATCAAAAAGTTCCAGAAAGCAAAACTTGAATTTACATCTATTTCCATAGCATTTACATCGTATTAGGTATTATGAGTAATCTAGAGATGATTTAAAGCATACTGAGGATGCGGGTAGGTTATATGCAAATACAGTGCTGTTTTATAGAAGGGATTTGAGCATCCTTGGATTTTGGTATCCGTGGGGGTCCTGGAACCAATCCCCTGTGGATATCAAGGTACACTTTTATATAATTTAACTACAGTTGACCCTTGAACAATATGAGTTTGAAATGCATGGATCCACTTTTACTTGAATTTTCTTCAATAGTAAATACTACAGTACTACACCATTTATGGTTGATTGAATCTGCTGATGTCTACAGATATGGAGGAACCATGGGTACAAAGTAACTGAGGACACCAGCGCTCCAACTGTAAATTATACTTGAATTTTTAATTGTGCAAAGAGTCAGTGCCCCAGCCCTTACATTGTTCAAGGGTCAACTGTGGACACAGAAAGCAAAAATGTTGCTAATAGATCACTAGCAGTAATAGTGAGAGGAGTCACTCACACTTCTACCCCTTGATGCCTGAACCCATGAATGCTGGCTGGGGGAGAACTATCTTCGATGTTGATTTAGACCATACACTGATCACATCCTAGAAGATACTGCTCCAGCTCTGTAAGGAACTGCCTTCTGCCTGGCATTGTAACTGAGTCTTCAAAAGACCATCCACCATTCTATGAGTAGAGCTACTTCAGTATGATGGGGCAAGGTAAGACCAATGAACCCCATGAGTATGAGCCTAATAGTGCACTTTATTTACTGTGAAATTAGTTCTTTGATCAGAAAGAATGTTGTGTGGAATACCGTGATAAGGCATTCTGTAAGCCCATGGACAGTAGCTTTGACAAATGTGCAATGTGCTCAGGAAACATGAAACAAATCCAGAGTAAGTCTATTCTAGTAAGAGAAAAGGGTTTTCCCTTCCATGATGGAAGTAATCCATTTTAATCAATCTGCCATCAGGTATTCGGCTGGAAGCTGGCTGATCCATCTGGGTAATAGTGCCATGATAGGAACTTAGTGTTAGTTTCTGCTGTTAACAGATTAGGTATTCAGCGGTGGCTGTAGCCAGACCACTCTTGTTGAGTGGAAGTCCAGATTGCTGAGCCAATGCATAACCTCCATCCATGCCATGATTCCCATTTTATTCATGAGTCTACTGGTCAGTGACAGGAGTAACTAGGGAACATAGCTGATCAATACCCACAGAAGGAGACATCGTATTCACCTGATTAAAATCCTCCTCTGCTGAGGTCACCCTTAGGTGAACATTCACAAGGGACACAAAATCTTTATACTCTGTGTGCCATTCTGAGAGGTTTATCCTTGTTGTTAATTTTCCAACTGTGTTCCTTCCAAGTCCCTGACTTTCCAGCCAGCTTATTAACCACAGCCCATAATTCACTGTAGATTCATATCTCTGCCCATGTCTCCTTTCCAGGAAAATTAACAACCAGATCCTCTACCTGAAGTTCTTCTCAGTGAAGATATCCCTTCATTCTTATACTTCCAGGACAACTCAGAGTAGGACCGTAGTGCTGCAACTGCCCACTTTTGGAAAGTTTTGGCCAATAGCATAGAACCATCTGTAAACCATGCCTGAGTTATTCCTTCCTCAGTCATTGCATATCAAGAATTCTTCATAAGGTGATAGGAGAATGTTGAGAGAGATAAGGTAATACATGTAGCCTAAATGGGGACCAGAAGTATTTGAGCCAATTCCTCATGCAACTTACTTGTTCCTTCAAGACCTGCTTGAGCAGGTCCTATATATGCCACTTCATTTTGGTGACAGAGTGCTGCTGTGCATAACCAGTGGCTTGGTGGGACAAATTCACATCAAGTTTATGATGGGGAGCTCTTATGGCCCCTTGGTCAAGCATTCAGTGTCTACTAAGACCTACCTGCATAGTCAGCATTCACAGGTTCAGAAACAGCTGGAAATAGGACTGAGTCCTCTCACTGTTACCCCTAGTGACCCACTAGTAACACTTTTGTTTTCTATCCCTCCTACTTTAAGCTCGGCTGATCTGGAAATCATCCTTACAAAAGAGGGAATACTTCCACCAGTGGGCACAACAATGATTCCATTTAGGTTGAGACTACCACCTGGCCAATTTGGGACTCCTCTCATCAAGAAATGAAGCTTAACTCTCCTCCTCTTCAATGTGAGTTGGATTTAGTGACTCGTTTCTAGTTTATAGAATATAATGGAAATGATGATATGTCACTTCCAAGATTAGGTTATAAAAAGACTGAAGCTTCTGTCTGGGGAAACTCTTGCATGTTCCCTCTCTCTTTGATCACTTTCTCTTGGGAAGCCACATGCCATATCACGAATACACTTATAGAAGCCTATGAAGAGACACATGTGTGAGGAACTGAATACTTCATCTAATAGCCAGCAAGGAACTGAAGCCTCCCAACCAAGACATATGTGATCTTGGAAATGTATTCTTCCTCAGCTGGCTCTTCAGATGAGACTGCAACCATAGCTGAAAAGTTAGCAATAACTCCAGGAGAGACTTTCAGCCAGAATGTCCCAGCTAAGATACCTCCAGAGCCCTGATCCACAGAAACTGCAAGATAATAAACGTTTGTGGTTTAAATCTAAGTTTTGGTGTAACTTATTAGGTGGCAAACTAATACTAACCAATATTAAAATTGACCCAACCTATGTTCACCAGGGGTTGGAGCTTTGTGGCATTTGGTCTCAAAGAGAAGGGCTGAGCCTTGGTCTCAAACTATCATACTATATCCAAGCAAAGATTATACTCTCTCAGATGAGAGTGTTAACAGTTAATGTTGTGAGAAATCCTCAGATTTTGGCTATTTCTGAAAGTACAGTCAATAGGATTTTCTAAGAGATTCTATGTGGGTTGAGAAAAAGAGAGGAATCAAAAGTGGCTCCCTAAATTCACCTGACCAACTGGACATTTGGAGTTACCATCTACTGAGATGCAAGTGGAACACATATGAGAAAGAGTCTGGGAGTTTGAGGCATTTGTTAGACTTCCAAACAAAACTACCAAGTAGGCACTTGGATATATGAGCCTAAAGTTGGGGTGAAAGGTCTGAGTTGAAGGTATACATTTGGGAATTATTGGAAAATATCTGATAGTGAAAGCCTTGGGGCTTGACCATCAAAAGAGTGAATGTAGGTAGAAAAGAGAAGGGCCGAGCCTTGGAATCCTCAAAAATTAAGGGACAGAGCAAAGTGGAGATACCAGGAAAGGAGAATGAGAAAGAACAGCCAGAACAGTGGAGTGGGAGGACCATTATCTATTTCATCTGGATTACTTTAACATCCCTCCACTTTCACACTCTCTCCCTTCCAATCCATATTCCCCAAAGCAGCAAGTGAATTTCTTTGTATATCACCCTATAACACTGCCTTGCTTTAAATCCTTCCGTGGCTTCTTTTTGTACTTACAAGAATTGGTCTTATATTGCCAAAGTATTCAAAAGCATTGGGAGTAAATTGGAGTAAACTTTAGCCTGAATGGTTTCTTTTGGCTCTCCTGATTCTGAGCTTTGATGATTCTGATATTGAATGATCTGCTAAATGGAGTCTTTCTGCTTTCTTGTCCTGCATACTGCATGGCTCACTTCATATTCGGAGCTCTGTATTCTGAACACCAGCACTATAACTGACAGTTGCTTTAAGTGTAGCTCCACAGAAAAGAACTGAGTCCCTTTGAGTGACAGACTCAATTCCTTTTGGTACACCTCCTAGGTGTTAGTCACTCTTCTGTGTTGTGTGAAGAAGACCTCTTCAAAATGGCCTACTAGGGCTTCCCTGGTGGCGCAGTGGTTGAGAATCTGCCTGCCAATGCGGGGCGACACGGGTTCGAGCCCTGATCTGGGAAGATCCCACATGCCGCGGAGCAACTACGCCCGTGAGCCACAACTACTGAGCCTGCGCGTCTGGAGCCTGTGCTCCGCAACAAGAGAGGCCGCGATAGTGAGAGGCCCGCGCAACTGCGATGAAGAGTGGCCCCTGCTTGCCGCAACTAGAGAAAGCCCTCGCACGGAAACGAAGACCCAACACAGCCAAAAATAAATTAATTAAATAATTAATTAAAAAAAAAATGGCCTACTAGCTCTTTCTATATCATAGCACTTAAAATTGATTGAATATTTATTGACTTATTTAGCAAGGAAATCATAAGCTAGTTTTCCAAATCAAGTTACTTATAGGTTGGTAGATTACTAACACCTTTTTGAATAGTGCTTTGTAATTAAAATTTTTTTTCCATGACATTATTTATTGCCTTAAATACTGTTATCAGTTAGACAAATAACTCTGTTTTGGACAATAAAGTCAACATAAAAGAAATATGTGTGCTTCTTCCTTTCTAGGAATTTATGTTTACTACTTTACTACTCTTCCCTCTTTTTATATTGTCTCATTTGAAGTTTGAAAAATGTCAAATCAATATTTTATTGAATTCCAGATATATGGTTAGTATGAGATACAAATTTAATTCTTTAACATAAGACTCCTTTGTTTGAGCTGATTGTGCTCACAGATGGTAACATGACCAGAAATGTCTTTTTGAACAGAAAAAAAAAAATACTATCTTAGCAATGATACTGCCCTTAAAAATGATGTAGGACTTAGAGATGCCTGTCACTTAATGAAAATTGTGTAATGACTGCTCTGTGAAATGCCTTAGCAGTCAACAGAAGATACCTCTTTATATTTTGCTTACAGCCTTTTCCTTTCCTTTTAAAAATTTCTTTTTTGTTTGTTTGCATATAGATCTCTAATAGTAGTGAGTTCCCTTACACAGCTATTGTTTTTGTTTTCCTTCTGAAAATTGTATATCTTCAAGTAACCCGGGGATGCAGGACAATTTTGTCCTGGCCCTTCAGCAAGTCTGACGTCAGTATTACATGCTACCTCCTTCTTCAGTATTCTCTCAGGCAATTACTGAAAAATTCATCTTCCATTTGCTTTACATCTTTTTTATACTTTTATTTGCTGTCAGGTATTTTCACTTTTCAGAAGTGTCTTCACTTTACGAAGACAAACGACTACTGTTGCCTAACTCCACGCTTTGCCATTTTGTTTAGAGCATCCTCGAGGAATTTAAATAGACGAATCTGTCTTAAAAAAAAAAAAGCATATCAGATTTCACTGCACTCCAGATCTCCTGGTAAACAATCAGATACTCTTATCTCACTTTGAAAAAAAGAGCAAAGAAATGGATCTTTTCTGTGCTCTGATACCTCCAGGTTATCTGCGACTATAGTGCTTGATGGGCCTGTGATAGTTACGGAGCATTAGCTGCTCCATTTAGGAATAGCTCATGTTTACAAATCCACTTAGTGACTAAATTTAGCTCACTTTTTATTGGTTTAAAGGTAAACTATTTCTCTTAACAATGAAATGCCTTTTTAGGATGCTCTTTTCTTTCAAGGGGATGCCTTTTATATTTATATAGGACTCTTCATGTTTTTAATGTTTTTAAAATATAACTTTCAATGAAGTTGTTATATTAAAAGTCACCTAGTCACTTTATTTAATTACACATTCAGCTGTTCAAACAAATGCTTCTTTGAATGATTCTCTGTCACTTTTCCCCGTACTCTGAAAATGCAAAATGAACCTGCTATATCCAAAATCGGCTGCTTTTTATGTATATATATTATGACATATGCATGTATATGTGTATTTTTGCTTCAGACTTAGATTTCTGAGTCTTCTTTGACTGATGCTTTCTTTTTTTCTTTTCTTTTAATTGAAGTGTAGTTGATTCACAATGTTGTGTTAGTTTCTGGCGTACAGCAAAGTGATTCAGTATATGTGTATATATATAGTAAATAGATAGATAGATGATAGATAGGTTCTTTTTCATATACTTTTCCATTATGGTTTATTATAAGATATTGAATATAGTTCCCTGTGCTATACAGTAGGACCTTCTTGTTTATCTATTTTATATACTGTATAATAATTTGTATCTGTTAATCCAAACTCCTAATTTATCTGTCCCCTACCCCCCTTCTCCTTTTGTAACCATAAGTTTGTTTTCTATGTTTGTGAATCTGTTTCTGTTTTGTAAATAAGTTCATTTGTATCATATTTTAGGTCCCACATATAAGTGATATCATATGGTATTATGTCTTTGTCTGACTTACTTCACTTAGTATGATAATCTCTAGGTCCATTCAATTTGCTGCAAATGGCATTATTTCATTCTTTTTTATGGCCGAGTAGTATTCCATTGTGTGTGTGTGTGTGTGTGTGTGTGTATCTCACATCTTCTTTATCTGCATGCTTTCTTTAGATTCAATAATCAATCAATCAATCATCCAACTCCTGCCTGGTGGTTATTCCTTCAGACTTTCTGAGACCTATTTCTTTTTTTCCAAACCCAAATCTAGTCCTTATATTATGACCTTATACCTAATTGCTTACAGTTCATCCTTATTTCACAGAGATGCCCAGTTAAATTTACTAAACAACTTCTCTGATCAGAAATGGTCACTGGCCACCCACAAGCTATAGGATAAAGTTAATCTTTGCAAGGAAAGTCCCTGTATCTCCTCAGATTTGAAATTCCACTATTTCACAGTAAAAATTCACAACTCCTACCAGGCTTGAATCTTCACTGACTTTCCATATGTTTTCCCTTCCATATTCAAATCCTTGGTATTTATGCTTTTTCTCCACCTCTCTTGAAATTTTGTAATGTTTATTTTAAATTAAAAAACTTTTATCAGAGTAATACACTATAAAAATAAAATATTGCTAAAGAACGTATAATGTGAAAATAGCAACATCTTGCACTTTTTTACTTCATCTAAAATACTACTTACCAGCATCACCCATTCTCAACTTCTATGGCTACTTTCCCTTTTATGTTTGCATTGATGGACATTGGCAAAAGTATTTTAGGCATTATCTTCTGATTTTTCATCTTAATAAGTGATTACTTGGCTCTCCTCTCTTCCCCAATATATATTTCCTACTCTTGTCAGGAATAAATTCTATGCATCCTTTTTGCGTACCTTTTAATTTTTTTCCCTAGAGTCAATGATTGTTTCATTTTTCATTTGACATTTTTAGTGTACCCATTATTAGTTTTCCAAGCCTCAAAAAACCCTCCCACCTGCCTATCTAAAGTTTTATTCATGAGCTCCACCTTCCCAACTCCATTTCTCTTCTTGGAATCATCATTCCTAGGGGCTTCTTTTCTTTATTCTAATCAGACTGGTTATTTTTTTAGGGCTGCTCCACTGCCATCATCTGAATACTCTCTTTGCCCCATGGTAAATTGTTTACTTGCCAAATCCCAAATTTTATATCCTCATTTTATGGTCCATACTCTCCAATAAATCCTTAATAAAGGGAAGATTAAAAAATAAACATTTTTGAGTCATCACCTGTCTGGAATTTGCATTACTCTATCTTTGTACTTGATTGATTGACAGGTATAGAATTCTAAATTGAAAATAATTTCACTTAGACTTTTAAAATAATTCCTCTATTATTGTATTCTTGCTTTCATTTTGGTTGGTGAGACATTCATTGCTATTTGGACTAATAAGCTGATGTATGTGAACTATTTTTTTCTCTCTAGAAGGTCTAAGAGTTCTTTTTTAATCCTTGTATTCTAAATTATCCCATGATTTTCCTTGGCTTATGTCTACTTCCCCCCATTTATTGTTCTAGACATAATTTATCTCACTAAATATAGAGTCTTGTGTCCTTAAGTACCAAGCAATATTCTTATACTTTTATTTTTCTTCTCTATGTTCTCTGTCCTCATTTTCCCTGGCATTGTCCTTTATCATGCCACTTAGTAAGCTGTTGGATCTCCTGCACTGATCATATAAATGTACTGTTTTTGTTTCCTATTTTTAAAATCATCCTTTTATTCTCTTTTTAGGATATGTCCTTTAGTTATTTTCCAACAATAATGATGAAATATTTTTTTATCTGTCTCTTAAATTTCCAAGAGTTTTTGTTTATCATCTTATTGTTATCTGCTCATTCCTTATTTATAGCATTTTTGTTTCATAGATACAATATCTCACTTTATCTCTTGGCATCCTGTATTGTTCCCTCTGTCTCTTATTGGTCTTTGCTTTGATCTCTCATTCATGTTTGAGGTTTTTAAAAGAACTGTTTCATGATCCTTGAATATCCAATCATAGTTACTAATTTAATAAATATTTATTGAGCCCCTACTCTGTGTCAAGAAACTCTATTCTATGAGACATTGATTAAATAAAAGACAAACCAAAGCAATGCCCTAGGATTTTTTGTTGTTAAAAAGCTAATTGTGGATTCTGGCTTCCAGTAATTGTGGAATTCCTGTCATTGAACTAATCCTCCAAAAATAATGAATAATACTATTTAACCCTGAAAATAATATAAAGAAATACTGAAAACATTGGAGAACCACCAAAATCAGGCAGAAACTGGAGAGAATCTGATCTTGGAAACAAGGGAGACACAGTGGGAGAGATTTTTACCCAGGTAATCTCACCAGCACCACCTGATAAAGTTTAAACAGAAAGCTAAACTTTTGTTGAACAGATTGTGCAGAGTATAAGGTTCAGAGATGCCAGAATGACTGAAAACTGAAGGACACAATCCTAGAGAGAGAGAGAGGAAAAAAAGAGAGAAAACCCAAGGAGTCCTGAAATCTAAATATATATAAAATCTCCTCAAATTCTTTGCTAACTCCAAAACTTTTCTACTTGTGCAAAAAAAATTCCAAGGATCCCAGTAGGAAGCTACAGCTATAAGGTTGACAGTGATTAGGAGAGATTTTAGTTAACCTCTCTCTGTCACCCATATTCACTTTGTTGTACAGCAGAAGCTAACACAACATTGGGTGACAGAGTTTTGAGTTCAAGTCCTGCCAAATTAGAGAGACTCAGTAAATACTTCATTTTCCACTGACACCCCAGAAGGGACACACTTTAAAATCAAAGGAGTGGCAAAGTGCATGCAAATGAATCACCTGTGTTGCACACATTTTTTTTCTGTCCTTGTATAAAAGCAGCCTCACTTCTTCCTACCAATCGGTTCATTTACCTCTGACATTATGGTGACTTCTGTTTTTTTCCACATCTTTATTGGAGTATAAATGCTTTACAATGTTGTGTTAGTTTCTGCTGTACAACAAAGTGAATCAGCTATATGTATATATATGTCCCCATATCCCCTCCCTCTTGAGCCTCCCTACCACCCACCCTATCTCATCCCTCTAGGTCATCACAAAGCACTGAGATGATCTCCCTGTGCTACACAGCAGCTTCCCACTGGCCATCCATTTTACATTTGGTAGTGTATATATGTCAATGCTACTCTCTCACTTCATCCCAGCTTCCCCTCCCCCATCAGGCCCTCAAGGCCATTCTCTACGTCTGCATCTTTATTCCTGCCCTGTTACTAGGTTCATCAGTACTGATTTTTAAAACTCCATACACATGCGTTAGCATACAGTATTTGTTTTTCTCTTTCTGACTTACTTAACTCTGTATGACAGACTCTAGGTCCAACCACCTCACTACAAATAACTCAATTTTGTTCCTTTTTATGGCTGAGCAATATTCCATTGTATATATGTGCCACATCTTCTTTATCCAATCATCTGTTAATGGACATTTAGGTTGCTTCCATGTCAGGGTTATTGTAAATAGTGCTGCAATGAACATTGTGGTACATGACTCTTTTTGAATTATAGTTTTCTCAGGGTATATGCCCAGTAGTGGGATTGCTGGGTCATATGGTAGTTCTATTTTTAGTTTTTTAAGGAACCTCCATACTGTTCTCCATAGTGGCTATATCAATTTAGATTCCCACCAACAGTGCAAGAGGGTTCCCTTTTCTCCACACCCTCTCCAGCATTTATTGTTTGTAGATTTTTTGATGATGGACATTCTGACCGGTGTTAGGTGATATCTCACTGTGGTTTTGATTTGCATTTCTCTAATGATTAGTAATGTTGAGCATCTTTTCATGCATTTGTTGGCCATCTGTATGTCTTCTTTGGAGAAATGTCTATTTTGGTCTTCCTCCCATTTGTGGATTGGGTTTTTTTTGTGTGTGTGAGATATTGAGCTGCATGAGCTGCTTGCACATTTTCGAGATTAATCCTTTGTCAGTTGCTTCGTTTGCAAAGATTTTCTCCCATTCTGAGGGTTGACTTTTCATCTTGTTTATGGTTTCCTTTGTTGTGTAAAAGCATCTAAGTTTCATTAGGTCCCATTTGTTTATTTTTTGTTTTTATTTCCCTTACTCTAGGAGGTGGGTCAAAGGGATCTTACTGTGATTTATGTCATAGAATGTTCTCCCTATGTTTGCCTCTAAGACTTTTACAGTGTCTTCCTTACATTTAGGTCTTTAATCCATTTTTAGTTTATTTTTGTGTATGGTGTTAGGGAGTGTTCTAATTTCATTCTTTTTCATGTAGCTGTCCAGTTTTCCCAGCCCCACTTATTGAAGAGGCTGTCTTTTCTCCATTGTATATTCTTGCCTCCTTTGTCAAAGATAAGGTGACCGTATGTGCGTGGGTTTATCTCTGGGGTTTCTATCTTGTTCCATTGTTCTATATTTCTGTTTTTGTGCCAGTACCATACTGTCTTGATTACTGGAGCTTTATAGTATAGTCTGAAGTCAAGGAGCTTGATTTCTCTAGATCTGTTTTTCTTTCTCAAGATTGCTTTGGCTATTCAGGGTCCTTTGTGTTTCCATACAGATTGTAAAATTTCTTGTTCTAGTTCTGTGAAAAATGTCATTGGTAATTTGATAGGGATTGCATTGAACCTGTATATTGCTTTGGGTAGTATAGTCTTTTTCACAATATTGATTCTTCCAATCCAGGAGCATGGTATACCTCTCCATCTGTTTATGTTACCTTTGACTTCTTTCATCTGTGTTTTATAGTTTTCTGCATACAGGTCTTTTGTCTCCCTAGGTAGGTTTATTCCTAGGTATTTTATTCTTTGTGTTGCAATGGTGAATGGGATTGTTTCCTTAATTTCTCTTTCTTATTTTTTGTTGTTAGTGTACAGGAATGCAAGAGATTTCTGTGCATTAATTTTGTAACCTGCAACCTTACCAAATTCATTGATTAGTTCTAGTAGTTTTCTGGTGGCCTCTTTAGGATTTTCTTTGTATAGTGTCATGTCATTGGCAAACAGTGACAGTTTTACTTCTTCTTTTCCAATTTGTATTCCTTTTATTTCTTTTTCTTCCCTGACTGCTGCGGTTAAGACTTCCAAAACTATGTTAAATAACAGTGGCGAGAGTGCACATCCTTGTCTTGTTCCTGATCTTAGAGGAAATGCTTTCAGTTTTTCACCACTGAGAATGATGTTTGCTGTGGGTTTGTTGTATATGGCTTTTATTTTGTTGAGGTAGGTTCCCTCTATGCCCACGTTCTAGAGAGTTTTTATCATAAATGGGTGTTGAATTTTGTCAAAAGCTTTTTCGGCATCTATTGAGATGATCATATGGTTTTTATTATTTAATTTGTTAATATGGTGTATCACATTGATTATTTTGCATATATTGAAGAATCCTTGCATCTCTGGGATAAATCCCACTTGATCATGGTGTATGATCCTTTTAATGTGTTGTTGGATTCTGTTTGCTAGTATTTTGTTGAGCATTTTTGCGTCTATGTTCATCGGTGACATCGGTCTATAATTTTCTTTTTTTGTGATATCATATTCTGATTTTGGTATCGGGGTGATGGTGGCTTCATAGAATAAATTTGGGAGTTTTTCTCCCTCTGCAATTTTTTGGAAGAGTTTGAGAAAGATACGTGTTAACTCTTCTCTAAAGGTTTGATAGAATTCATCTGTGAAGCCAACTGGTCCCGGACTTTTGTTTGTTGGAAGATTTTTAATCACCCTTTCAATTTCATTACTTGTGATTGGTCTGTTCCTATTTTCTATTTCTTCCTGGTTCAGTCTTGGAATGGTGTACTTTTCCTAGAATTTGTCCATTTCTTCCAGGTTGTCCATTTTATTGGCATAGAGTTGCTTGTAGTAGTCTCTTATGATCTTTTGTATTTCTGCAGTGTCAGTTGTAATCTCTCCTTCTTCGTTTCTAATTTTATTGAATTGAGTCCTGTCCCTTTTTTTCCTGATGAGTCTGGCTAAAGGTTTATCCATATTGTTTATCTTCTCAAAGAACCAGCTTTTAGTTGTATTGATCTTTGCTATTGTTTTCTTTGTTTCTATTTAATTTATTTCTGCTCTGATCTTTATGATTTCTTTCCTTCTTCTAATTTTGGGTTTTTTTTGTTCTTTGTTTCTAGTTGATTTAGGTGTAAGGTTAGATTGTTTGAGATTTTTCTTGTTTCTTGAGGTGAACTTGAAATGCTATAAACTCCCCTCTTAGAACTGCTTTTGCTGCATCCCATAGGTTTTGGATCATCATGTTTTCGTTGTCATTTGTTTCTACGTATTCTTTGATTTCCTGTTTGCTTTCTTCAGTGATTTCTTGGTTATTTAGCAGCACACCATTTAGCCTCCATGTATCTGTGTTTTTTACTGCTTTTTTCCTGTAATTGATTTCTAATCTCATAGTGTGTGGTCGTAAAACATGCTTGATATGATTTCAATTTTCTTAAATTTACCAAGGTTTGATTTGTGACACAAAACGTGATCTATCCTGGATCTATCTTAACATTCTGTGTGCACTTGAGAAGAAAGTGTGTTCTTCCACTTTCAGGTGGAATGTCCTAAAAATATCAATTAAGTCTATCTGGCCTATTGTGTCATTTAAAGCTTGTGTTTCCTTATTTATTTTCTGTCTGGATGATCTGTCCATTGGTGTAAGTGGGGTGTTAAAGTCCCCCACTATAATTGTGTTACTGTAGATTTCTCCTTTTATGACTGGTAGCATTTGCCTTATGTATTGAGGTGCTCCTATGTTGGGTGCATAAATATTTATAATTCTTATGTTTTCTTCTTGGATTGATCCCTTGAAAATTATGTAGTGTCCTTCCTTATCTCTTGTAACAGTCTTTATTTTAAAGTCTAGTTTATCTGGTATGAGTATTGCTACTCCAGCTTTCTTGTGATTTCTGTTTGCATGGAATATCTTTTTCCATCCCCTCACTTTCAGTCTGTATGTGTCCCTAGGTCTGAATTGTGTTTCTTGTAGACAGCATATATAAGGGTCTTGTTTTTGTATCCATTCAGCCAGTCTGTTTCTTTTGGTTGGAGCATTTAATACATTTACATTCAAGGTGATTATTGATATGTATGCTCCTATTACCATTTTCTAATTGAGTTGGGTTTGTTTTTGTGGGTCTTTTTCTTCTCTTGTGTTTCCCACTTAGAGAAGTTCCTTTAGCATTTATTGTAAAGCTGGTTTTGTGGTGTGAATTCTCTTAGCTTTTGCTTGTCTGTAAAGGTTTTAATTTCTCCATCAAATCTGAATGAGATCTTTGCTGGGTAGAGTAATCTTGGTTGTAGGTTCTTCCCTTTCATCACTTTAAATATGTCCTGCCACTCCCTTCTGGCTTGCAGAGTTTCTGCTGAAAGATCAGCTGTTAACCTTATGGGGATTCCCTTGTGTGTTATTTGTTGCTCTTCCCTTGCTGCTGCTTTTAATATTTTTTCTTTGTATTTAATTTTTGATAGTTTGATTAATATGTGTCTCGGCTTGTTACTCTTTGGGTTTATCCTCTGTGGGACTCTGCACTTCCTGGACTTGATTGACTATTTCCTTTCCCATGTTAGGGAAGTTTTCAACTATAATCTCTTCAAATATTTTCTCAGACCCTTTCTTTTACTCTTCTTCTTCTGGGACCACTATAATTCGAATGTTGGTATGTTCAATGTTGTCCCAGGATCTATGAGACTGTTCCCAATTCTTTTCATTCTTTTTTCTTTATTCTGTTCCCTGGCAGTTATTTCCACCATTTTATCTTCCAGCTCACTTATCTGTTCTTCTGCCTCAGTTATTTTGCTATTGATTCCTTCTAGAGCATTTGTAATTTCAGTTATTGTGTTGTTCATCACTGCTTGTTTGCTGTTCAGTTCTTCTAGATCCTTGTTAGATGTTTCTTGTATTTTCTCCATTCTGTTTCCGAGATTTTGGGTCATCTTTACTATCATTACTCTGAGTTCTTTTTCAGGTAGGTTGCCTATTTCATCTTCGTTTATTTGGTCTTGTAGGTTTTTACCTTGTTCCTTTGTCTGTAACATATTTTTTTGTAGTTTCATTTATTTTCTTTTTTGAAGGGTGGGGCTGCATTCCTGTCTTACTGGTTGTCTGGCCTGTGGTGTCCAGCACTGGAGTTTGCAGGCAGTTGGATAGGGCCAGGTCTTGATGCCAAGACGAGGACCTCTGGGAGGCCTCAATCTGATTAATGTTCCCTGGGGTCTGAGATTCTCTGTTAGTCCAGCAGTTTGGACTAACAGTTCCCACCATAGGAGCTCGGGCCCGACCTCCAGCCTGGGAACAAAGATCTCACAAGCCAAGTGGTTTGGCAAAAAAAAAAAAAGAAAAGAAAGAAAGAAAGAAAGAAAGAAAGGAGCAGTACAATAACAAAGCATAAAAAACAAAATAAAATTAGAAAGATAAAAAATATATTAGGAAAAATTAAAATATAATTGAAACAACTGCAACAAGGTAAAATAAAATCACAACAGAAAAAGAAAAAAAAAAAAAAAAACAGGGGGAACAAGCCAAAAGGAGAGAACAATAACAAAGTATAAAGAATAAAATAAAATTAGAAAATAAAAGATTTATTAGAAAAAATAAAAATATAAATGAATCAACAACAGTGAATCAAGAAGTTAAAACAGAACCCTAATCTAGAAGAGGGGAAAAAAAAGTCTTGGCTATGGGGGTGGAGTTTAGGCAGAGGTAGAACTTAGGCAGGGGTGGGTTCAGGGTGGGGCAGGAACTAGGCAGGTGGGGGGTGGTGTTTGAGCATGGGTCTGGGCCCAGGTTCAGGACCCACGCAGCTGGAAAAGGCCTTGGGTGCGGGGCCTAGGCAGGGCAACATTCAAGCATGGGGCAAAGCCTCTGCTTAGGACCTGGTCACTGGGGGTTCCTCCCGTCCCCTTAGGCGTCCATGGTCCCCCACTGGTGCCTGGTAGGTGCCCTCGTTTTGCAGAGACGTGAATTCCACATCCTCCTCATTCGCCATCTTGACTGCCCCATGACTTCTCTTCTTACCTGCTGATCCCTGGGTATAAGAAATTCAAAGTGTTCTACTGGCAGCCAAACTTGTATTTCAACAGGATCCTTACTATGTTCCTTGGCAAGAGTACACTTCCTTTGGAAACAAAACCTCTAAGCCTGCAGAGCCTAGAATATTCAGGATGAGAAGCAAAAATTCCCCGGGGAAGCATGGGGAGTGATGGTAAGAAGGGCTATTCTTCTCATCTCCTTGTTATAATACATCTGAAATCATGTATTATTCTACTAAGGACACAGAGTCATAATGAAGTATCTTATCTAATGCTTTCTGCAGGATGACATCCTATATTTCCATATTGTTATTCAGCTGATGCTTTAGCTATACCATTAGTAGACTTTTCTAGCATTCTATGAGGCTAGATGGTGCTGTATGCATTATAATCGGTGGACCCTATGGTCATGGGACAACACATACTTGGAAGAGGTATCTATTTCTTTGAGGATAAACTGCCTGTCCTCCCAGGACAGAAGGGGTTTGATATATTTGAACTGCCACCATGTGGCCAGTTGGTATCCTTGAGGAATTGTGTCATAAGTTGGGTGCAATATTGGTCTCTTGCTGACATATTGGACATTCATAGGCAGAAATAGTTAGAAGCCCTTAGTAGGAGTCCATGGTGTTGGGCTCATAATAGTCTCTGTGACTGCTACCAGGGCACTACATTCACATGCCCATCACGCCAGTTTGGGTCAATGATAAAGACTTGCGTACATCAACTGATCTATATCATTATTTTGTGCTTCTTCAGCAGTGGGTGCTTTCTGGTGGACATTCACACGTGATACAAAAATCTTCACTTTTCATGACCCCCACCATATGTCTACTCAAATGACTCTATTCCCTACCTTCTTGTCTCCAATTTTCTAGTCCTTTTCCTTTAAAGCCCCTAATCAGAAACCTGTGTATATTCTCATATTGGCCCACTTCTCCTTCAACCGAAGTAGATAACTAGGTGTACACTTGCAGCTCTACTCATTAGAAAGATTTTTCCTCTCCACTGCCTTTCACAGATGCTCTTGAATGTGTCTAGATTCAGCCCCTATTTTAGCTTTGGAACCATGTAAAATCCAACCTGTCTATAAATCAAGTTGTCTTTTCTCTCCTCTTTAGCTAATCTTATGAAGACTATTCATAGGACCTGTGCACTCAATGTGAACATGGTGATGAGTTTCACAGTACACTGGGCTGGGCCATCAATCAATTACCTTCCTGCAGCCAAAGATCTGATAGTTACCCAAAAAAACTTACAATCACCAAAAATAATTGAGATAAATATTTAGATTCTGAAAGACAAAATGGGTAAAATGGGTGATGAGATGGGTAATTTCAAGCTCTTTGCAAACTATAAAAAGGAACTAAATGGAAATAATAGAACTTAGGAAATATACAACTAAAATAGAAATTTCATTGGATCATTTTTATAGCATATTGGAAACAACAGAAAAAGGATCTGTAGTCTTGAAGACATGTCAATTAATTTCACCATATTGAAGCACTGAGAGGAAAAATTTGAAAAAATATATTGACTAAAAAAATTTCCAAATTTGTTTACAGAAAGCAACCTACAAATGCAGGAAGGCCAGTCAACTACAGATAGGATAAATATAAAGAAAACCATAGTAGGACCATCAGTCCAACTGCTGAAATCCAGAGGTAAAGAAACAAATATTAAAAACAGCTAGAGAAAAAAAACCACATTGCATATGAGAAACAACAACATAACAATGGCAACTGACTTCACATGAGAAAAAGTTGAGGTCAGAAAACAATGACATGACTCCTTTAAAATGCCTGATGAAAAAGAAAATACCTGCCAGCCTAAAAATTCTGTATGTCATGAAAATATCCTGGCAAATATCTTGGAAGGTGAGGTAAAAATATTTTCAAATAAACAACACTGGGAGATTTTATTGCCAATAAACTTACTTAGGTTGAAGGAAAATGATACCAGATGGAAACTCAGATTTATGAGAAAGCAAAAAGAGCCCCTGAAATGTGAAATAAATGGATAAAATAAAAGGTCATCTTTCTTTTCTTAGATTCCTTAAAAGGCAATTGATTACTTAAAGAAAAATTACAGCAATGTTTATGAGGTTTATAACATAACTAGAAGAAAAATAAATTATACAACAGAACAAAAGATGGGAAGAAGTTTAAGTAGAATTATATTTTTGTAAGTGTATTATATAATGCATGAAATAGTATAATATTAATTTGAAGTAGAATGAATTATTTTAAAGGTACATATTGGAATTCCTAGAGATATTTACCTAAAAGTAATAAGACTTAAAGCATTAATGCAGGAGATAGGATATAATATCAAAATGTTTGATCCTTCCAGAAGAAGATAGGAAAGGTGAAACAAATAAAGAAAAACAAAAGGCACAGCAGGAAAACAGGTATCAAGAAGGTAACTGGACCAAAAAAATCCAGTCAAAAGGTAGAAACCATCAGGCTGGATTTAAAGAAAAGAAAGATACAACTCTATGCTGTTTACAAGGGATACTGTATTCATTAAGACACAGACAGTTTTGAAGATATACCATCCACAAAATATACCAGGAAGACACTAAGCATAATAAAGCTTGTATAAGCTATGTTAATATCAGACCCAGTAGACTTCAAACAAGATCCTTACTAGTAATAAAGAGGGCCCTTTCATACTGATAAAAATGACACAGCATAGTGATTATAATCAACAATACTGTACTATATACTTCAAGCTTTTTAAGAAACTGAATCTTAAATGTTCTCATCACAAAAAAGAAATGTTAATTATGTGAGGTGATAGAGGTGTTAGCTAAACCTATGGTAGTCCTATTGCAAAATATAAATATATCAAACCAAAATGTTGTACACCTTAAACCTGCCTTATTTATTTATTTATTTTTTTGGCCATGCCTAGTGGCTTGTGGGATCTTAGTTCCCCAACCAGGAATTGAACCCAGGCCCTCCGCAGTGAAAGCCCAGAGTCCTAACCACAGACCACCAGAGAATTCCCCTGTACACCTTAAACCTATACAATGTTATATGTAAATTATGACTCAATTAAAAGATCAATTAATCAAGAAGATATTAGAATCCTAAATGTACAAACACCTGATAACAGATAAATATGAAAATATAGTTGAAAATTTTAACACCTCTCTGTCAGTAATTGATAGAACAGCCAGTAAGGATACAACAGTAAGGATATGAAAGATGGGTACAACTGTAGCCGAGCAGGACCCGATGTCCTCTACCTGCCTCTTGTCTGTAGAGAAACTTTAGCCTCCTAGGCCTTCACCAAGTTCCAAAGAGCAAATTTAATTAGAGAAGTGAGAAAATGCACAAAGAAAGGAAAACAGTCAAGCAAGACAAAATAATAATAATGTAGCCATTAAACAAAGTCAAGCGGCTTTAGTTCCTTCTCAAGGGCTATAGACAATATTCTGAGCCATGTTCTTTGAGCCGTTTTGCAGATACTGAAACCCCCACCAGGTGGAAAAAGTTAACTATATGCTGCCCACAAGTGGGTAGACCCCAGACTGGTTGGAACCAGAAGTTTGATGATGTTGACTCCCAATTACCTCACCACCAACCAATCAGAAGAATGTCCACGAGCTGGTCACATATCCCACAACTCCCCTCCCTCACCCTGTCTTTAAAAACTTTTCCCTGAAATCCTTCAGAGAGTTTGAGCATTTTAAGCACTAGCTACCTGAACTCCTTGCTTGGGGCCCTGCATTAAACGCTGCACTTTCCTTCACCACAACCCAGTGCCAGTAGATTGGCTTTACTGTTCATGGGCAAGCAGAC
The DNA here is from genome assembly GCF_965194805.1 of Balaenoptera borealis. Taxonomy (NCBI): domain Eukaryota; kingdom Metazoa; phylum Chordata; class Mammalia; order Artiodactyla; family Balaenopteridae; genus Balaenoptera; species Balaenoptera borealis. The sequence goes on from NC_138862.1 coordinate 40,369,834, forward strand.
CCATGTTTGGTTCGGTAACACAACCTTTCAAACAACTTAACCTGATTTATATAGTCCATGACATCAAATCAGTTGATTATTTGAATCTCTTGGGGCCAGATGTATTTTGGGATCCAGAATTATTTGCATTTTTAGAAAAGCTACTTAGTACACATAATATTCAGGTCCACTATCTTTTACCCTAATTATCCAAAAAACTTTGAAAACTGAAATTTTGGTAATCTGGGAGCCAAAGCTATTTTGGTAGCAGAATCTGACTTGACCTGAGACATGATTTGTGTCTCAGCTTCCTCTTAGTCATAGGTGATGCTGCAATTCACTGATGTTTTATTTTACGGTTTTGTAATAAATGACACCATGAAAAGTGTGAAATAGCAAAAGATGCCCCTGTAGGTAACAGAGAAATAGAAAAGGAGGCATCTGCCAATAGTTAGAGGCCAGAAAGTGAGGATATTGCAGAAACTTCAAAACAAGCACACAGTTGAAGACTTTAAAGGATTTCCTGATACAATTAAAAAGACTACATTAAACCTTATTAGTTCACCAAATATGCATCAGTGAAAGCGCAATTAAGTCAGAGAAAGCTCAGCATTGGAGAAATGCTGATCATTAACAATGATGTGCCTGTTGTGCATTCCTTCAAGGGAAAATTATGGGGTGGGAATATTGTTGAAATAGTTACAGTGAAGCAGGAGGATAATTGAGAAGATGATGCTGACTTTGTGAAAAAAATTTATCTGGATATGGTGAAACTGTGTTATCAGTTAATTGCTGGCCTTGAGCAAAACACAAGAGGTCAGATCAGTTGAATCAATTAAAGAAAAGCTGCTTGGAAAGATATCCATGTTAATAGCCCAGATGACATTGAAAGAGGGCTGTAAAAAGCTTTGGTCCTGGGGGCTTCCCTGGTGGCGCAGTGGTTGGGAATCTGCCTGCCAATGCAGAGGATACGGGTTCGAGCCCTGGTCTGGGAAGATCCCACATGCCTCGGAGCAACTGGGCCCGTGAGCCACAATTACTGAGCCTGCGCGTCTGGAGCCTGTGCTCCGCAACAAGAGAGGCCGTGATAGTGAGAGGCCCGCGCACCACGATGAAGAATGGCCCCCACTTGCCGCAACTAGAGAAAGCCCTCACACAGAAAGGAAGACCCAACACAGCCATAAAAATAAATAAATAAATAAACCCAAAGTTAAAAAAAAAAAATTAAAAAAAAAAAAAAAGCTATGGTCCTTGAAAATGTGCTATGAAAGAAGTCAATCACAAAAGACCACATACTATATTATTCCGTTCATATGAAAATCAAGAACAGAGAAATCTACAGAGACAGAAATTAGATTCGTGGTTGCTTAGGTGAGATGGGAATTTAGGGGTGATAACTAAAGTGTTCAAAGTTTCTTTCTGACATGATGAAAATGTTCTAAAATGGACACTGTAATGATGATTGCACATATCTGTGAAAACATAAAAATTCACATTGAATTATACATCTTTTTTTTTTTTATAATTTTTTTTTCTTTTTTTAAATTTATTTATTTTATTTATTTTTGGCTGTGTTGGGTCTTAGTTTCTGTGCGAGGGCTTTCTTTAGTTGCAGAAAGCGGGGGCCACTCTTCATCGTGGTGCACGGGCCTCTCACTGTCGCGGCCTCTCCTGCTGCGGAGCACAGGCTCCAGACGCGCAGGCTCAGTAGTTGTGGCTCACGGGCCCAGCTGCTCCGCGGCATGTGGGATCCTCCCAGACCAGGGCTCGAACCCGTGTCCCCTGCACCGGCAGGCAGACTCTCAACCCCTGCGCCACCAGGGAAGCCTGAATTGTACATCTTAAATGAGTGATTTGTACAGTCATGAATATCTAAACAAATCTGTTAAAAAAAAAAGGGGGCTAAATCATAGTTCATCTCTGAAGAATCCCTTCTTTGACATCTCAGAGGTCCAATTCCCACAAAATGATAATAAAAGTAGCATGCACTTTCTCCAAGGTTCTCAAACTAACAAATTTAATAGTCATTTTTAGTATATATAGATCCAGCAATTTAGCTGAGCTTGAAATTTTATGTGCTTCAAGTTTGGTTTTATCTAAAAAAATCAAAATCATTTAGAGACTATATTTACCCCATTATGTAATTTATCATTTAATTTACTTTCTATTACTATATAAATAAACTGCAATACTATTAATAGTCTTTAATTATACCACTTAGAGTGAATATTCATACATTGTGCTTTAGCAATTCAGATAATGATTGTAGGGTGCCTCTCCAGACTGTGGGTTTTGTATAATAAACTGTATACATGTATATAGCCCTTATAAGATTCTCAGTTTTGAAAGAATATCTGGCTCCAGATTGTGTAAAAGATTGTATGCCTGTGGTATACAACATACCCATAGAGTTCTAGGACACAAGACTAACCAGTAGCTCTATAAATAACTTCACTTCAGGTCATATTTTGCCAAAAAATGAGTTAGTACCAAATTATTATTTTAATGTTTTTCAGAACTTTTAAATTTCAGAAATGCAGAAAAAGAATTATTGATTGCTGCTTTGAACAGAGTGGTAGTTTATATAAATGCTTTCCAATAAATATCTCTATGTTTACAATTTTATATTTTCTAGTAGTCATATTAAGAACAAAAAGAAAAACAGGTGAAATTTAATAATAGTTTTATTTAACCCAGTATATTAAGAACATGTAATCAATACAAAAATTGTTGAGACATTTTATATTCTTTTTTTATCTTGTTGTCTTTTAAATCTGGTGTATTTTTTTACCCTTACAGGGCAACTTAATTTAGACTAGCCACATTTCAAAAGCTAAAGAGCAACATATGGCTAGTAGCTACCCTATTGGACAGTGCAGATCTACGTAGCTAAAGGTGTATGTAGTGTAGCGTGGTGTTTGCATTGGTGAAAAACCTCAAGTTCTACAAAATCACACACTAAAAATAACAGAGCTAATGGAAAACATAAGGATGGAACATGTCACTCAAAGCCTATGCAACTTTGGTAAAGTGAACCATAATATGTCAGTAATTTGGACCTGGAAAAATAACATGAAATGTTTGGACAGACAGCTCAGATTCCAGAGCGAATTTTGAAAGTGTAGAGTGGTCATATTGGCAATATTTTATATACAGTAGAGAGGGTGTTGTCAAGACAGTATGGCTGGAAGTATGCTGTTAGCTGTAGGCATTGTTTCTTTGTTTTGGGGGATGGGGGTTGTAGATATGCGCATTTGCAGTTCGTTGGGAGTTTTGTTTTTTTTTTAATCATGAATGGATGTTGAAAGCTGTCAACTGCTTTTCCTGCATCAAATAAAATGATCATATGATTACTCCAACTAAATTGATTGTTTTTGAATGATGAACCAGCCTTACATTTTTGGGATAAATCCCATGTGATCTTGTATTTATCTTTTAATACATTGCTGAATTCAATTTACTAGCATTTTGTTGAGGAATTTTTCTTCTATGTCCATGAAAAGTATTGGTCTCTTGTTTTCATTTCTTGTAATGTCTTTGTCTGGGTTTGATATGTGAGTGATGTAGACTGCATAAAAATTTTTTATTTTCTACGAGAGAGATTTTGTAAGATTGGTATTATTCCTCCATAAATTTTGGGCAGAAATCACCATTGAAGATATCAGGATTTGCAGGGGCTAGGGTGTGAGGGAAATGGGGAGCTATAGCTCACAAGATACAAACTTTCAGTTATCAGATGAATAAGTTCTGGGGATCTAATGTATAGATAGTATGGTGACTGGTTAACACTACTGTATTATATACTTGAATGTTACTAAAAGAGTAGACTTTAAATGTTCTTACCACACACACACACACACACACACGCACAAACATACAATTGCATTTTGAGGTGATGGATGTGTTGACTAACTTTATTGTGATAATAGTTTTACAATAAATATGTGTATCAAATATCATATTATACACCTAAAATTTACACAATATTATATGTTAATAATAGCTTAATAAAACTAAAAAAAAAAAAAAAATACATCAGGGCCTGAAGTGTTCTTTGATGGAATGGTTATCTGTTTCTTCTTAAGGGAACTTTGATGGTTTATGTATTTCTAGAAATTATTGTATTTTATCTAAGTTGTACATCCACATTATTTATCTCAGATAGTATCGAGCTTATGTTTGTTTCTTAAATCTTCTCTTTAAAATTACAAACAGATAAAAGAAATTTTTTTGTAGAGTATCTGGTGCATATCAATGTATATGATGATAATTAAAATACATATTTCTCTTCACTGTGTTGACCTGAAACAAATAAACTGCCAGATATTTCTACAGCAAAGATGGGTTTATGCAGGATCAGCCAGGATATGTAATTCAGGGTGTGGAACCATGGCGAACCACATGCAAGTCCCCACATAGAAAGGGAAGGAGAACACTTCTGTAGAGAGGAAAATAAATTTGGGAAGGAAGGCTTAGTAAACAAAGAGTTCATGGCTTTTTATTTGGCCGAGTCTTTGCCAGGGAAGAAGAGGTGTCTTTCTTCTCCCTGTTGGGCTCTGCTATGGTCACAGGGTGTGGGAGCTCCCCCTTCTGGTCTCCCAACTCTAATTAAATGAGGTTTCCGTTTATTAACTTTTTACAAGTGTATAAATATTTTTTCATAATTAATCTTATTTAACAGGTTACATTAGTTTAATATGGTTTTATGTCAAATTATAAAGTATCCTGTTATTGCTATTTCTTTTCTTCTTTTTTTTTTCTTTAAATTGCGAATTCAGGTTTGCATAACAATTTTCTCACCAAACATATGCATAACTTAAAAATAATCTATTTTATTTCCTTATTATGCCATCCAGGATAAAAGTATTAATATAAGATATTTTTAAAAATATCTTGGTTAGAAGTGATTATGGGTGTATCACTTACATTCTGATACAAATATATCAAGAGGATGGATTATAATTTTCACTTTTATCCTCTCCTTAAAATTTAAGTTACCATTTGGAGTCTTTATATCATCATCTCTGTTACCATTATATAACCAAATACATTTTGTTATAAACTGTAGGCTTGCATTAATATTGTTCATCAATAGTAAATTTCAGCATTGAGCAATATATGCCACAACTTCACTGATCTAGATTGTTTGGAAAGTTATTAATTTATTCAGCAAATTTTATTGATCAACTTTATGTTAGCCTGATGTCAAGAATTCATTGGTGATCCAAAGCAGGCAAGGTTTTCCTAACTATACAGCACTTACAGTCTGTTAGTGGAGTCAACCAATATTCAAATATTCACATCAATAAATGTACAGTAACTATTTTGAAAAATCCTATGAAAGAGACAAATATATTGCCATAAGGCCCCATAACAGGAGGATTTCACCTGGTCAGGGAATTTAGAGGGGGCTTTTCTAAAGAAGTGACACTAGAATGAGATTTAAGGAGTGATGAGAACTTAAATGGATAATGAGGGGATGTAATTTCCAGGTGGGAAAACCAGCATATGCTAAGGATCTGTGTCTAGGGAAACTATGTCATGTTAAGGGGCCGTGATGGCCTGCTTAGTTGAAATATTGTCATAAGAGGAAGCAGAGTAAAATGTCAGGAGGGTCCAAGCTCCTTAATCATAACAAGGAGTCTTGTCTTTATTCTCAGTACTCTGAGGCTGGAGTTCCCCAGCCCCTAACAATGAGAAGCCATTAAATTTGGTTATAACATAATCAGATTTTTGAGAAGTTTACTTTGGACATTGTGTGGGGAACAGGCAAAGACAGGAGTAAATGCAAGAATGCCAGTGTGGCAGAAGAGTAAGGATGGTAGGTTGGCCTGAATAAGGATGGGGTTGGGAGATAGAAATGGAAGGATTTGAAAGATATTCTGCAGGGAATGTCCATCACTTTGAAATTGGTAGAATATATATGTTGAAATACAGGAAGAGTCATAAGTGGTTTCTAGATTTCTTACTTATGGATTGGATGAAAAGAGTGGTTCCATAAACTGAGATAGGGAAAAATGAAGGAAAACAAGATTGCAAGTAGAGGAAGGGTATGAACAAGATCTTGAATGTGAGGCCCTTGAGATGTCCCAATGGACAAAGCAAATAGGCAGTAAGATACACATCTGGATTTCAGATTCAGAAGAATCTGGGCTGAAAATATGAATTTATTAATGTATAGAAATTACTTAGGTTATATATTTTAGACAATTGTTGAATAAAGAAAAGGATCTAACATTTACTGACTAACATATGTGAGAAAAAACTGGGTTTGACGTCTCATTCAATTCCTACAAGTCTGTGAGGTAGATATTATAACCTATACTGTAGAGATGAAGACATCAAGTCTCAGAGAATTTACTTTACCTAAAGGTATACAGAAATGACATGACAGTTGAGATTAGAAGCCAGGTCTTTTACTACAGATGATTTCCTTTCAGTTAAGACCTCCTCAAATTAATATATTGACTTAAACATTACCAATAACTTGAACCTTAGGGGATCTGCTTTAAGAAATACATGAACATGTTATATAATTAGGATATCAATTATTTCGGTTTTTTCCCCACATATTTACCTTTTGGAGGGGGAATGAGAACATTTAAGTTCTACTCTCTTAGCAAATTTCAATCATACAATACAGTTTTATATAACTATATTCTCCATGTTTTACATTAGGTTCTTAGAACTTACTCATCTTATAACTGAAAGCTTGTATCCTTTTACCAACCTCTGCTTATTTACCCCAGTCCCCAGCCCCTGACAACCACGTTCTCTGTTCTCTGTTTTTACAAATTTGACTGTTTTTGTTTTGTTTTGTTCTGTTTTTCATTCCACATATAAGTGATACCATGTGGTATTTGTCTTCCTCTGCCTGATTTAGTTCACTTAGAATAATGCCCTTCAGATTCATCTATTTTGTCACAAATAACAGAATTTCCTTCTTTTTTAAGGCTGAATAATATTCTGTTGTGTGTGTGTGTGTCTGTATACATATCACATTTTCTTTATCCATTCATCTATTGACAGACACTTAGGTTGCTTTCATACCTTGGCTTCTGTAAATAATTCTGCTATGAACCTGGAATACAGATATCACTTTGAGAAAATGATTTTGTTTCCTTTGGATATATAGCCATAAGTGGAGATGCTGGAGCATACAGTATTTCTATTTTTATTTTCTTGAGGAACTTCTATATTGTTTTCCATGGTGGCTACACCATTATACATTCCCATCAACAATGTACAATGGTTCCCTTTTCTTCACATCCTTGCCAGCATTTGTTATCTGCCTTTTTGATAATAGATATCCTAACAGGTGTGAAGTGGTCTCATTGTGGTTTTGATTTGCATTTTTCTAAGGATACGTGATGTTGGGCAGCTTTTCATGTACCTGTTGTCCAGCCATTTGTATGTCTTCTTTGAAAAAATGTATATTTAAGGCCTTTACCTATTTTTAGAGTGTTATTTGGTTCTTTGTTATTGAGCTATGTGAGTTTCTTGTATGTTTTGGATATTAACCTCATATCAGATATGTGGTTTGCAAATATTTTCTCCCATTCCATAGGTTGTCATTTTCATTTTCTTGATGATTTCTTTTGTTGTACAGAATCTTTTAAGTTTGATGTAGTCACACTTATTTATTTTTGCTTTCATTGCCATTGCTTTGGTTGTCAAATCCAAAAAAAAATCATTGCCAAGAAAATACCAACTGTTTGTATATAAATAAACACTTTGAAATATTCATGTGTACCTAAATATTTTTTCTTAAGTACTTCAACTACCCTGTATTGCATTTTTACTTGCACAATTTATGAAAAAAGAGTGTGCTAAGAAAAGATACACTTAAGTCCAATCTCTGTTCAAATGTTCATGCATTGTGAACGAATGGCCTTCATATTAATGGAACATTGGATAGAGCCACTTATATGGTAACCTTTATCTCGAGTTTTTATAGTTATTTGAAATGGATGTCTCAGCTGACATTTTATTTACAAGATGGATACTGACACAGATTCATATGTCAGTGTGGCACCTTGTCTTATGTTTGAAAAACCTGCAGCTTATATTTTCTCTTATGATACTAGTGTCTCTTTAACTGAAAAAGAAAAAAAAAATCCAAATGATATAACATTTCTCCAGACTCAATAAGCCTCATTTGTGAGAAGATGTTTTCATAGGGAAGGTGTTTAGTTTCAGTTTGATGTCTTTTTTTTTTTTCTTTTTTCTACAGTGTTCATATGTTGTCCTACCTTATGGAACAGAAAGCAAAGATTTAGGTAAATTTATTCTGATAAAGGACTATGCTTTCTGCCCGTCAATTGTTATGATGTGCTATGCTCACCTTATCTTTATAGCTCCAAATCTTTATTTGTATTTGTCCTTATCTCCAGTTTTTTGTGTATTATGTCTAGAAAACTTTTAATCTTATATTCAACCTAAGATCTTTTTCATTGTTACCTGGTATAAATTTCAAGCAAGAAACTATTAAAAGAAAAGTTACAAAAGCATTTAGAGTAAGTTATTTTTCTCTTGAATTTGTGTCAATAATTCCTTATGTAATGATCCTTGTTAATAAAATTTAATGAATGTGCTATTTTGACTATTGAACAAAAATGAAAACAACAATTTACAACAGTTTCTTTTGCTTTTTTTAACTTTTGAAAGTAGAAATTTTCTTATTGGAATATTCAAATTTACTGATAACAGCAGTCATTGAAGTGAAAATAGATGCATGGTGTCTCAGAATCTATTATGAGGACCTGGGAAGACATTTGAAAATATGGGCAAAAGAAATTTAAAAATCAGGGGGTTGGTATTTTGCCTTGAGACTTCAGGGATCCAGAATTGAGTTTATCATACTCCTTGAAATAGGCAGCCTGCCATTAGCTGCCTATATAAGACCTCTGTTTTATTGTCTAATTTTTCCCAATTTATCACTCACCTTTACATTTTAAAGACCTATATGCATTGTTAGGGGAATTCCCTGGTGGTCCAGTGGTTAGGACTCTGTGCTTTCACTGCAGAGGGTGCGGGTTCAATCCCTCGTTGGGGAACTAAGATCCCACAAGCATGTGGCATGGCCAAAAAAAAAAAGATAAAAGATCTATATGCGTTGTTATATTTAAGTCTACTCTGTTGTTTCTGAGAGCTGCAATCTTCCACCATATATATATGTAGGTGTGTGTATATATATATTATATATTACATATGTATATACAATAGATATGGTATGTATATATCACAATTTACATACTCATTCCCTTAGTGATGGATATTTAGGCCTAATTCCCACCAACATTGTTTAGGTTGTAAAAAAAAATTGCAATAAATATCCCTGATGATATTTACTTGAAGACCTGTGTGAACAGTTCTTTAGGATACACATTCAAACATGGGATTGTTCTGTTGTAGAGTATATAAATATTGAATTTCACTAAACACTGAAAGTTTGCTGTGTTAAAAAGTTACAACAGTTTTTACTTCTAAAAGCTGAGCCTGATGTTCTATTTTTTCAAAAATTATAGGTTCCAACTGGTACCTCACTATTGTATATATTTGCATTTCCCTAATATCGAGCATCTGTTCATATATTTATTTGACATTTAATAGTTCCCTTTTGTGAACAGCTTATTAATAGTGGCCCATTTTTATTGGATTTCCCATTGTTTCTTTGCTAAATTGCAGAGATTCCTTCAGTTTTCTAGATATCATAATCCCTTATCAACAATGTCATTGCAAATATCTTCGATGTTTCCCATCAGTCAACATTTTTCTGTCTTTCACTGAACACATAATAACTATATACATCAATATTTTTCATTTAATGTTTGCACTTTATCAGTGTTAAGAAATCAACTATATTACAAGGTCACAAAAAATTCATATATTTAATCTTCCTTTTATAAATTTAACTTTAAAAATGTGAACTTTAATCCGCTTGAAATTTATTTACTTATTCATTTTTGGTGTGAGTTTTTGATCTCTTTTTTTTCACATAGTGAGCTAAGTCTCCTAACATCATTTACTAAACAACATATCTTTTCTCCATTGATTGGTAATGACATCCTATAACATTTATGCACTAGTCTGTTTCTAAGCTCTATATTCAGTTTCCTTTCTATTAGTTTATTCTGTGGCTATCCTAAAATACTTTAAAATATTATGTATTTATAATATTTTATATCATCTTCTAGTTTTTAAATATGGTTTTGACACTCAGAAATTATGTTCTTCCTATATATATTTTAAAATTAGTGCGTTAAAGATGTTTATATTTTTCCCCAAAAAGGTTTTGGGAATTATTTATTTATAGGACAGTTATTAATATTTTTAATGGTATCTTTATTTTCTTATCTCTTGATATTCCATACAAATGTGGAGGTATGATTTTTATTTGCATAAATTTATATTTCATTTTGCAATCTTGTTTATATTTTTTAGTTATAGTTGTTTGATCTTTTTGGCTTTCTGGATTTTAATAACATTGATTTTATGGTCTATAACTAATAATTACTTACTTAAATCTTCCATGACACACATGAATAATTAAATATATACATATTTATTACCAAAAGTAGCTCTTTTTTTAAAAAAAGCTCAGTTTTCTGATTTAACTAAGGGTAAGATTATTTCTTGATAACTTTGTGTATATAAGGTCAAAGTAGGTTTGATTGGTTACCCATTAAGTTTCAGAGTCTAACTCTGTAATACACTGGTGTGTATTTTTACAAAGAAACAAAGATAACTCTGACATTCAATTATGAAATTATTTCCAAAAATTATTATTCTGTTAAACTCTTTGAAAACATGAACCACAGAATGTAGCACCTTTACTACTAAATATCCTTGGTGAAAATGACCTGAGCTACAGATAGAAATTTTGGTATTATCAGTTTATAAATAGATAGTATTTAAAGCCATGACACTGAATGTGGTCACTGATGATGCACTGAGATAGAGAAAAGATTCAAAGACAAAGCCCTTGGGCACTGGACCTTCAGAATCCTGGGAGAGGAGATCCAATTCACAAAGGGGGATGGGGGAGCTGGGGAAGAGCAGCCAGTGATAGGAATAAGACCAGGTGAGCGGGGAGTCCTAGAGCCAAGTGAAAAGGTGGGAGTGACCAGGTATCAGTGTTGAGAGGTCACAAAAGATGAGGACGTAGAACTGACCACTGAAGTTTTCAACATTTAGGTCACTGGTGATAAAAACAATTTCAGTGGATTGATGGGGACAAAGCTTGATTGGAGTGGTTCAAGAGAGCCCAGAAAGACAGCTATCAGAGATAACCAGTACAGACAACTTTTTCTAGCAGCTTTGGTTAAACGTAGTGAAATACAGAAAAAAGAACACGCTGAGAACCAAGATTCCTGGTTTTAAACCCTGCATCTACCACCTGTTAGCTGTGTGATGTTGCATAAATTTTTCGTTCTATCTCTGCCTTTGTTTTCTCATCTGTAAAATAAATTTTTCTTATAAGATTATCAGGGAACCAAATGTATTAAAAAATTAAAATATGTAAAGCTCTTACAGCTGTGTCTGACACATAGTTAATGCCATGTAATTTTCAACTACTATTGTTATTTAATAAAAGCAGAGAAAGGGAACAGGAGCTGAAGCACCATGTGGGTAAGAGGAAAGGGTGTTTAAAAATCTATTTGAATGCTGAGGGGAATGGTTGTATAGCAAAGAAAAGCTGATGATGCAGGAGAGAGGAGAAAGTTGCTAGAGTACTGTCCTTGAGTGGGCTGGAAAGAAGAGCATCTAGTATTTAAGTGAAATGTTTGGTTTGTTTATAATACAGAGATTTTATCCAATCCAATATACCCTAGACAGGGGAGGTAGAGTACATGGGGACACTGGATGTAGGTGAGTGTTAGAATGGCAGGAACTTGTGTGTATCCTCCTCTGATTGTTCTATTTTCTCAGTGAGATAGGAAGCAAACTCATTACCTGTGCATGGGAGGAAGTGTTGGATATTTTCCTTCATGTTTGTATCAGTGTGCTTACTGTGTTTCAGAATTAATTAAAGTTTATCAATAGGTCAAAATGTATTTCCTCCTCCACCCAAATGATGAAATTTTGAGCTGCATAGCACAGGGAGATCAACTCCGTGCTTTGTGACCACCTAGAGGGGTGGGATGGGGGTGGGGGTGGGAGACGCAAGAGGGAGGGGGTATGGGGATATATGTATACATATGGCTGATTCACTTTGTTATAAAGCAGAAACTAACACACTATTATAAAGCAATTATACTCCAATAAAGATGTTAAAAAAAAAAAAAAAGAAATAGAAAATTTCTCCTTGCTTCCTTGTAGTCTCAGCTGGGAGGTGAGTCAGAACAAATTAATAAGTGAAAAAGGCAAGGACAAATAAAAATCCGCGGATTGTGCCAGGGGTTGATTTTGCCAGCTCAGCATGTCTCTCACTTCCTTCAGCTGTTCAGCTGCTGATTATTTTCATGATGCATTTCCTTTTTCATAAAAGCCTCTATTTTTTTTCCCTCTGTGTTGCTTTATTTTGGCTTGTCTTTTATTCCTTCTAAAATTCAGACTGGACACAAATATCAGTTCAATTATTCTAAACACATATATAGATATAAAAGGAAACAGACAAAATGAGAAATCTTAGTTTTTGTCTTGGGGGTTATTTTAAGTTGGAATCCATTTGAACTAGTACAGAATTTTTCATTTTATAGAAAATCAATAAGAAAAAAGTCCTTGTCAAAAGATGGAAGTACACTAAGTATGTTAACTGCTGATAGTTCTGTGGAAATTTTGGAGCTGATGATTATATTTAGTTTTTAAAAAAGTAGTGTGTCACTTTTTCAAGTTTACACATTGGTATAAATATTGTGAGTAGTTTCAACACACTGATCGATTTTATTGTAACAAAATCTACTGTAAAATCTACTACACATTTGGAAATCATTAATAAAAATATGAATAGAGTAAGTTAATCAGTGGTATATACTACTTTTTACATTGTTAAGGAAATGAGAAATTTAAAACATTAAAAATTGGAAGGAGTCAGACAAGGAAACTAAAATGAATAAGAAAGAACAAAGATCACTTTTAGACTATTGCCTTTGATGAGAGCCAGTGAGACAATGTACTGGATTCCATGGAAAATCTGGTTAGGGAAAAAAATATATCTTAATTTCTTTCTCTCTTAAGCTCAGCAATGCTCCTTGCTTCTGGAATAAAATTCCAGAGGGAGCGGTCATGTCACAGTATGCCCCCACTCTCAGTCCATAGTAGACTGAAACAATAAGACTGGGGCCAGTGTACCCCTTCCTTGGGAATATTGGATTGGAAACTAGGTAAGGCACCCTAAATCAAACTTTGTGTTACTGGAATCATAAGATTTAAAGCTCCAGAGATGTTCAGAGCCAAATTTGTACCATGTAGATTAGAGCATGGTGAAAAAAAGGCAATCTAAAGAAAAACTGACGTTTGGAGAGACTTCTTTTTGGAGGCATTTAGCAGCCTTAATTCCAGTTATTCCTAAAGTCCAGGTGCATTTCTTTCCTTGGGCCATGTGAGATATTTAATCATTCTTACATTATATTCTTTTTATTTCTGAAACTCTTCCTAGTTTGGTTTTGCCCCTTACAGACAGTGAAGTGCTCTCTAATATATCCATCCTCAAGGAGATAAAAAGTAAGCAAGAAGACAGAAATAACTTTGATCTAAGTGATTTGGCGACGAGTAGGCAATCATTTTGTTCTGCTTAGCCTAAGGCAATTAGGAAAGGATGGAGAGAAGACATAGAATTTACTGAATGTTCTCAATTCGAGTTTCAATCGATCAACTAACAAGCAAGAAAATTATGACATGATCTCTTTCCTTAAGGATCTAACAATTTAGTTGGTAGAAAATTTAAACATAATAACATAATTAAACAAAATATGAAAACAAAATATACGTTTATGATTACACATGTGGTTCAGACTGATAAGAGTTTGAAGAAGGAAGAGTTGATTCAGCATAATCAGGGAAGCCCCATGGAAGGCATGGACCCACAAAATACCCCGAAGGACTTTTAGAATTCAGTTCATTCATCCAGACCATTTTCTGGATAATCACTACTATATCAGAAATGGTTAATAATATTAATGATATAATAATGAGCAAGATAAGGATCTTACCCTGGGAAAGCTCTGGAAAAGATAAATCTGGAAACAAATTTAAAACTTGGAAAAAAATGAGTCACAACTCTTAGGTTAAAGAATGCTTCTTTTCATCAATATGCAAAGTAATCACAAACATACTTATTCAGTATAGACTCAGAATTTTCTGTTCTATTCACAACCTCTCTCATCTCATTTCAGGCTATCATATTTAACTGAGGATGGCTAAAATGGGACTCTCAACATTTCCACTGGCTCTTTCCATAATGACTTGACATTTTGGTTGTGTGTTTATTTTCTCTGTGTGAGAGCAAGTAAAAACCTGGTTTCTAGGGCAAAGTTTCTTTTAAAACCATCCAGAACTGCTATTTGAGTTTGTAGGCATTCTCTCCCATTATTTTATTTAAGAACTTTTTGTTTTTAAGAGAAAGAGATGTTCTTGGTTTGTTGCAAAGTTTCTGTTATCACAATATTTGTTGAGCGGGCAGCTCCTCCAGCATGACCAATCAAATCCCCACTTACAGAATTTAGTTGGAGGAAGAGATGATCTCATGAGAATCAAAAACAGAGTTGAATTACGGTCAGGACAGTGGAACTGGAATTATTCTGAATTTAAGACGATGTGTCAATCTACTGTTACCTATGATTTTCTGTGTTTACTTCTCCCACATTGAGTTGCTGGCTTCCTCACCTTCTCTACAACATAGTTTCTTCTTCCTCTCGATGTAACAAACTCTTATAACTTGAGGTAACTTATCAACCCTCATAAACTAGGCTAACTCATGAATTCTCATAACTTGAGGTAACTCCTGAGTTGTCACAGAGTCTACTTCAAGGATTCTGCATTCTTCTAGCTTTAGCTACTGTGCCGTCTGCCCAGATCTTACTTCCTCCTGCTAAATTCTGAAAGTGAGGATTTGATTTGCCACCCTGGAGCAACTGTTCATTTCTATTTTAATTAGCTATGCCCGGGAGAACTATGGGTTTACAAGCCTTACTCATTAACATGGGCTTGGCTGGGGCAAGTACCATGATGTCTTACACACCATGGAGACATTTCTTAGGGCAGAAAGTTTTAGGCCATCTTCTGATGATACACAGAGGTCGAGTGAAAATAGAGTAAGGGAAAGTAACCAGCTTTAAAATGAAAGAACTATTCTATAAATTTCAATCCTTATTTGAAATTTATAGAATAGTTTACATGAAAATAACTTAAGATAAATAGTAAACATATATTTAAGCATATATTCAATAATTTCTCCTGTCTTCTCAGAGCTTTCTATTATCTATTTTATTTTTCCTTTCCTAGCCTCTGTTGATTAATAGCTTCTATGATTCTTATATGCTTTCCAACATTAAAAATACATTATAAAACACTCAGTTTTCTTCATATTCTTTCCTTTCTTTTTTTTCACCAGAAATTTTACCCTTATAAAAGCACTAAGCTATTTTATTTTTCAGTTGCTGAGTTAGTAGAAATTATTCTAAAATATGAGAACATTTAGTAAAATCGGAATTAATGTTGAGTTTTTTTCCTATAGTCAAATACTACAAATTATTATAATCCTGATGAATCATCTTGGTATATAATAACATAGTTATAGGAAATTTGGGTGGTAGAATGGAATTGTTCAGCCCAAGCAATAATATAATAATAATACCAATGTTTTACTAACCTCCGAGTATTTTATTTTTAAGAATTCTGTGCAAGTAGAAAATAAACAACAATTTTGACTTATTGACTGAAGAAGAACTTACATACAACATTATGCATGTGTACAGATTTGGGGCTGTGCTCTATCACAGATGCATGGGCTAGGATGGCAGCTACCCTCCCTGTGGTCTGGGCATTCCAT
This sequence comes from Balaenoptera borealis, assembly GCF_965194805.1. Lineage (NCBI taxonomy): Eukaryota > Metazoa > Chordata > Mammalia > Artiodactyla > Balaenopteridae > Balaenoptera > Balaenoptera borealis. The sequence continues at coordinate 40,385,804 of NC_138862.1, forward strand.
GAGAATTGAGACACTGAGAGCAGGGACCAGAGTGATAATATACATTCAGATCCTCCTTGAACATGGCTTCCACATCTTACTACTGGAACTTCTCAATGGACTATTCTTCTTCAGCATCCTTCCTTGTACATCCCCAAATATTTTCCTGAAGAACTTTCTTTATGTTTTAGCTACTTTATGCTAAAAGCCACAATATGCTACCAGATATTGAAGATGTTCTGTCACTTTAAAAAGCATGCATTTAGCTGATAAGGTATTTTATCCAGTTCCATGAATGTGGATCTTCATGGGTTTTCAATCAGGGACTTGATGAAGACATTGCCAAATGCTCATTGTTCTTAACAGCAATGCTGCTATGATACAGCTTCTAAGTTGTCTTCTGTCAAATCCCTCAATTTTGTGATTCCAAATGTTCACAAGAGGCATTTTCTAACAAAATGTGTTAAGAATCCTGAAATGTTTGTTTTGGTTAAAGAGAATGTAAAGAGTTTTCTCCTACCACCTAATACCAAATACTAAGTATATTATAAAGTCATAATAGTTAAAACAGTGTGATACTAATCTCTGAACAATGGAAATGATAGAAAACACTGAAATAAACCAAAGCGTATTTATATATACTAATCCATAATGTGGCAAGGTAAATGACATTATGGAAACTTATTTAACTATTTGGAAGAAAATATTAGATCCCTACCTTTTACATATAAATACATTTCTCATGAATTTAAGATTTACTGTAAAAATAACACAATAACAGTACTAAAGTAGAACTAAGCAGAACCCTGCAGGGCTCCCCGCACCCCAAGTACAAAACTGAGCAGTTAATGATTAGGACAATAGAGTCACAGACTCAGTGTCTGATACACATTCCTGACTTGTTTTACAGATACTATAACTGCCACCGGAGGGAAAAAGGCAAACTACTTGATGACCAGACTGTAGCCATGACATAAGCTGCTCCGTCTTGAGCAGTGCTAAATCTATGGCTAGTACAATTCCAAGAACTGGCCTCAAGAGAATGGGATTAACATTATTGCTCATAATAATCTATATCTTTGTGGACATCAAAATAATTGTAGCTTGTTCTGCCCATATATGTAAGCAGGCAACTAAAATTGTCAGCAAAGAGATGCTACAGACCCATGGTGACATCCTTCACTGAGAATACAATGCCCTATGTCAGCATGAAGAAGTTACAGAAGATAGAGCTTCGCCCCTAACCCCATAGAAATGGAGTGATGTTTGACAGTGGGGAAATGAAAGCAGCTCTTTTGCCCCTTTCCTGTTTGCCCATTTCTATTCCCCTCTACCCTTAAAAGAATCTAATTATAGGAATGAGATCACTAAGCAATTGAAACTAACTCCTGACTTATTCTCTCTTAAATGCACACCATGCTTTGTCTAACCTGTTGATTCTTTCCCTAGATGAAAAGAAGTAAGCCTAGTCCCCAACAGCCCCATTAGCAATCCTGCAGGCAAATCACATAAGCAAGATAACATCTGAAGAAATAGTCAGCCAGTCTGCACTCAATGGCAAATGATGCAGAACTCAACCTCTTGCCTTGATGAGTCATTGAGATTCTTCCCCCCATTTTCCCCTTTAAAAACTGTCATGGATAAGCAGAATCTTTGGAGTTGGTCTCTGGACACGAGTCCACCATCTCCCCAGATTGCCAGCTTTTCTGATTATAGCACTTTTCCTGTCTACAGACACTTGCCTCTCAAATTATTGGCTTATGAGCGGCGAGTGGCCAAACCTGGGTTTGGTTACAAAAGGATATCTGGATGATATATTTCAGAGAAAAAGTTCTTTCAAAGCATATGTACAAAACATATGTAAGAAACATTTCAACAGTTTCTTAATGTTTAAAATATTTTGCTTTAGGGCTTCCCTGGTGGCGCAGTGGTTGAGAATCTGCCTGCCAATGCAGGGGACACGGGTTCGAGCCCTGGTCTGGGAAGATCCCACATGCCGCGGAGCAACTAGGCCCGTGAGCCACAGCTACTGAGCCTGCGCATCTGGAGCCTGTGCTCCGCAACAAGAGAGGCCACGATAGTGAGAGGCCCGCGCACCGCGATGAAGAGTGGCCCCCGCTTGCCACAACTAGAGAAAGCCCTCGCACAGAAACGAAGACCCAACACAGCCAAAAATAAATAAATAAATAAATAAATAAATAAATAAATAAATAAATAAATAAATAAATAAAGAGGTTGGAGACAGTTACAAGAAACTGCCTCCTTGAGACTTTGACTCAAGGAAATTTTAAAAAGAAAAAAAAAATATTTTGCTTTAAAACAATATAAATAAAATAGGAAATAGAGTAAATATCAATATCAATAGTTCTCTCTGAATGATGGGATTCCTTTTTATCCTTTTGACTTATTCCTATTATATATTTCTCTATGATTAATGTATTTTATTTTGTAATTGAAATTAACATTAGGCTAATTTATTACTGATTTAGCATATAAAAGCATTGAAAGAATATTTTTCCACAAAAAAAAGAAAAAAGAGATATCTGTTGCTTCATATTTAAATTGTCTTCAAGTTTACATTTTCTTACAACTTTCATTCATCAACTCAGTTTGTTATAGATTTCAATTTTAATCCACAGAAAATTTTCACTGCTGCTATTTCTTCATGATGATACATTTTACTAGAGTCTATGATTAAAATAATGCTAAATAATGTCTAACAATATCCAGAGTATTTCATTTGTAAATTTCATTGCTCAGAGTAATTTTAATCCTAACAGAAGCTTTGTATTCATCACTCAGCTTAAATTTACATGGAAATAAGAATCTTTAAAAGATATAGTAAATTGTGTTATCATTTTACTATTGACCTTTTCAAATTATGGTCACAGAAAGGTTTCCCATGCTTTGTGCCAGCACAATGGCACAGTTATGTCATGCATGCAATGTCCCATCTAAACTGCAGGACTGATACTCTTTCAACCTCTTTTTGCAATCTTTTTTTAAAACTTTTTTCTTAAGATTTTTGATACTGCAACAATCAGAAAATCGGTAACCTTACTGTCCAATGCAATTAAAAGAATGGTGGGAGACGCAAAAGGGAGGAGATATGGAGATATATGTATATGTATAGCTGATTCACTTTATTATAAAGCAGAAACTAACACACCATTGTAAAGCAATTATACTCTAATAAAGATGTTAAAAAATAAAAAATAAATAAATAAAATAAAATAAAAAGAATGGTAAGTTAATCAGCATTAGGAACAGAAGAAACTTTAAGATGTGACTATTTCTGCTACTCCACTAACTCCAGGCAGAATTTCATCTTGCTGACATAAACATACAGGTATCACTGACATCTTTATCAAATAGTTTTCCTTTCCTAATACTTTGGCTCAATATTTTTCTCATCTGTTGGAGCAAAAAGTCAAGGTCTTTAATAAAATAAGATTTAGTAGATTATAAAGATGATAGTTTAAACACTGTGCTATTACCTCTAGACTACATATTCTAATGGAGAGTTTTAATTATTTTTACTTTGAAAAAATAGAATAATAAATTATTTCAAAGACTCTTGCAGTAGTCTCATGATCTCAGAATTTGGCATGAATGGATATATAAAGAATCTAAACTACATTCCTTTTTATTTGTTTTATATTTTATTCATTTTATAAATAAAATATTTTTTTGATTTTTTAAAAAAATTTAATTCCAAGCAATATATTCTCCAGCTTGTGGTTTCCAAAAGTATCATTGAGGAATTGGCATTTCACAGTGAACCTCCTCCAAGAAAACACTTTTATCTTATAAACATATTTTTCTCCACCTCCCCACCCCCTGGAGAATTCTAAGCAGCATCTTCTATGCTAACTAGATTGCATCCAGATTTTCCCAGTTCCCATCCACATTTATAGGCTCTTTGATTGCCTGCAATCTTGCCCATAAAATACCAATTTGCTTTGTGCTCCCTCAGACTTTCATTAAGTTATAAAAGCTGAAGGTGGTGACCTTGTGTTTTTTATAACTAGGTATTGTCACAATCTTAATGCTTTTTTAAAACAGATTTATTGATGATATCTAAAATATTTGGCTTCAAAAAATGCCATTTCCTCCTTGTTGGATCTCTTCCAGTGGGGATCATACAGCTTGGAGTTCTTTGAATGGCAAAATCTTTCCAATATAAGACCTGGAAATGATGGGAAAACTCTTTTTTTTTTTACACCTTTTTAGAATAGAGTTCATTAATCAGATGGTACTTATTTGAATGCAAGCAATAAAAAGTATGTCTAAGTGGTTTTTTAAATGGAGGTTATTTTTCACACTTAACAAAATGTCTAGAGGCAGGGTGTTCAGCAGCTCAATAAAGCCACAAACTCACACAAGAAAACCTTGAATAGGGTTTAACTGTTCACCTCAGCCCAGATGGTGATGTCTGCTTTCTGAGTAGCAGCTGTTCTTATGTATGTCTAACTTGGACTTACAGGAAGAAAAATTATAATTTAATTTGGGGGTATGATACAGCAAAGGGAAAGTTATTTCAGACACAAAGCTCACATCTTTCAATAATTAGAGGAATTAAGGGAGGGCAAAAAGCTTACCTCATTTTTAGCATTCCCATTTGTTAAAACACTCTGAAAGTGTCACTCCTCAAAAAGTAAAAAGCCATGTCTATTAGACAGAATGGGCAGAGGAGGTTGCATGACATCAAGAGTTGATCCCCAGACATAATTCTCTGCACCAGGAATTCTCTGTGAAGAGGAGGTGGCCATCGGTGACAGATAAAACTTAAGTTTTACCTCTACTACGACTTGTTTATTTTTGTGTACCTGGACTGTTCAGTAGAAAGTCAAAAGGTTAAGTGAGGGCTCAGGGTGACATCTAATTTAGCAGAAAGTTCCTGCTTATCAGTTTCCCATCTACCCCTTATCTCATCCTCCTTCCAGAATTAGGTCTGTACCGCCTTGGTCAATCTCCTCAAGGCTATTAGAATGAACACTTTTAAAGGTTGTTTTATTTTTAATGTTCTGTTTTTTTCTGGTTTACTTATTCTTAAGACACACTCATTAGAAGCAGGATTCTGATTATCATTTGCACACTTAATTTATCTTGTGAGACAGGTTTAGTAACCAGGAGCTAAACCATTCTAGTTGTCAGATGAGCAGGCCTTTCTCATCATGGTAACTGCAGTTCATTTACAAACAGCCTTCTTTGTCTTTCGTCATTTCTCAGGAAGCAAAAAGCACAAAGACAATTTTAAAAATTCCCCATGCATCCTTTATTGACAATCATTTTTGTTTTTTAGATTTCCAGTATTGGTGCTACTGGTAAAATTTACTGGTTTACATGTTTATCATTCCTATTCATGGCCATAAGCAAATTAACATTGTTTGCTAAGGCTGTATATATAAGATATTTGTTTTTATTTGTGCTCCGAATGTGAAGGATATCTGGTCTGATATTTTTTAATCCAGCTAATATTAAGAAAATGAGATAAGTAATGAACTTGTCACCTAGGATTAGCTGACATAAAGTACCCTTTGGAATCCAGGTTTTGGGAGTTCAAACGACTGCCACTGTGGCATAGTAAGAAATGAAGGAGACTCCAAGGACTATAGGTTGTGAATCAGTTGATTCTAATGGCAATGGATAGCTGAACAGAAGACAATGAAGCTTAACTTAAAAAGTTCTCAGATTTTACTTATAATCTTCATATCACTGTGATGCTTTCATAATTATTATTTTAATATCTCATACTTCACAGACCTTAATATAATTAAACATTACCCTCTTATTGTATATTTAAATTTCTTATATTTATTCTATGATGAGCAACCTCTAAATGAAAATGTTCTTGTAAATAGTTTTTCTTTTTTTCTTTTATATCTGAGTTTTTCTTTAGGGAGCATTTGCAGAAGTAGAGGGGTTCAAATGGTATAAACTGTTTTGAGCCCATTAAGTGAATTATACTGCCATTCAAAAGGAATTGCCTCCTGACAGAAACACGATTTCACTGTACCTTCTTTCACTGTTTTGTTTTTGTTTTTGTTTTCTTTTTGACCACACCGTAAGGCATGCAGAACTTCTCCGACCAGGGATGGAACCTGTGCCTCCTGCAGTGGAAGTGCAGGGTCTAAACCACTGGACCGCCAGGGAGGTCCATCACTGTTTCTTCTTTAGCATTGCACTCTACCAATTTTACTGGACTTTCTGTATTCTACGTTAGTTGAATCAAAGCAATGAATAAGTGGTAAATGTCTTCAAATTGGAGGAATATCTGCACCTTTACAGCTTATTAGGCATCTCACAGTTAAGAGATTTCTTCCTCAAGGCTCTCAATAAATGCCAGTTCATTGATCTCTAATATATTCATCTGATATTGGCTGTCTCCTAAGAGGTATCAGTCAATCATTGCATAGTTATGGTTTTCTTTGAAAATCTGATGAATGATATAAACAGTTTCTTAGAATAATGGACACATTTACAGATACACAACACCACCACCCCCCTACACACACACAGAATTTAATACAATTTAGGAAATTGGTGAATTATTTCATGCCCATCCACTTTGACCACCTTAGCCAAAGACGATGGGCTCTGAGCAAGTGAAGAGTAACAGAGAGGATGAAAGGAAAGATCTGTAGCTTTGAGGTGGCTGGGGAGGGTAGGACCAGTCGGGGCTCAGCCCCGGGGATATGAAAACTAGCAAGACAGAGGCTTTCCATGGACTTCCTTTCCTAGTGGAATCCAGAGCGCTAAAAATAACCACAGTTCCTTAAATTTAGTCTTACTCTGGATTTAGAGCCAGAGCTAATTGGTGCGAAGCTATTCTTTTCTCTATTTTTCTTGATTCTCCAGTTTTCAGTCACACAACAGGTGTTTAAATATAAAGAAGCCAGTTTTAAAGTTGTGTGTTCACTTGGATCAACTGGGAAGGCAAACGGACTTCCTTCCTTGCTCTGCCCCTCCAGCTCCAGTCTAAGAAAAGCCCTTTTTGGTGGAAGACCTTCTGCAGCTACATCTAGCATAATGACTTCCTTATGCTATTGAGATGGTAATGTATTCATGGCTTCCTACTCACATATTTTCTTCCCACTTTTTTTTTTAACTTTCAAAACTTTCAGAACATTCTAAATTATTATTCAAACATATTTTCAAGTTCAAAGAAATATAATGTGTCATAGTTAATGAGGGAATCAGTCTGATTTTCTGAATCAGAGAATCACAATCTACCCATTCTGCTTAATAGCAAATGAAAGACAATAGCAAATGAAATAATTGACTAAATACAGAAAAAAAAGGAAACATATTTATGTTTCTGGTGTTTTTACCAGAAAAAAATCTTATTTATATCCTTTCCAACAATGTTTTAAAACTCAGACTTTTATTGTGTTAAATGAATTTAAAGAATACCTTCTATTTTGTTAAACCTAAGGTATAATCAAGTTGGTAGCTTGATGTGGTAGAAATATTTATGTTGGTGATATCTCACTTCTAGAATTGTCAGGGAAAGAACAGGGGAAAATGCATCAGATGTAGGCTGCCGTCAATTTGAAGAGCATTTTACAATCACATTGTGCCACGGATTTCCCTGGAAATAACCATGTGAGACTATTAATTAGGCTTTTAATACCACAGTACCTAGAGTCTTGTCAAATAGCATCTTGTTAATTTTCCTATAAAGACATTGTGCTGACAGTAGGAATGTTACCATCTAGCTGTACATGTATAATAATTATTAAAGGGCAACCTGAATCAGGAATCTATACAATTAAAAAAAAATAAGCTATTTCAAAACTTCTATCAGTGCATACAGCTCACTTCTTCAGGGCTTTTTTAAAGCAATCTCTGAACATGAGAGTCCAAAAGGTGATCCAAAAAATAGTGACAAATTTCTTGTGATATTTGCTTCTTAAGCTTTCCTCAAACAGTGCCATATGTACACTTACTAATGTACAGTCATAATAAGATTTTCTATCTGTTCCTTCAGTCCAAAGTAAATTAGAAGCAAACAGAAAGAGAAACAGGTAGGCTTCGATAGTATTCACAAAAATCTCATCGAAAGCAACCTGACAAAGGCAGAGTGAGGGAAAAATTAAAATGCAGAATGGAATTGCTAATCTATACATTACAATTATGGTTCCTTAAAAGATCATGTAAAATTATCAAGAAGTATGTTCAGTATCCTCATTTTGAGGATGCATCAAAGGCATAGAACATTTTAGAACTATTTTAACATAAATAAAATACAAAAAAAAATGTGGGTACTAGAGTCATATGCCTCAGGTATTTAGAAAATTTTACTTATGTAAAATACCTGAGAAGTTCATATTGATGAAATACTATTATATTTAAAAATAAAAATGCATGTGATTCAAAAAGAAAATTAAGAGTTGAGAATGATTAGCCAAGTCAGACTTTAGCCAATCTGGTCAATCAGTAAAATAAAAAATTGACAATAAAATATATTTTAAGAATCTATGAAGCAGAATGCTAAATAAATTTTACAAAATATAAAACGTTCACTACAATTATGGCTCTATATCATGTGTGTGTACAGAATGTGTATGGCTCTACATATACTTGTGGTGCTATGGTGATAAAATAATGGATAAAATCTCTTTTAAATATTCATTTTATATTGTTTAAATAACCTTTTTATAATAAATAATATTCGGCACAAACAACATTCAGCACTAATAATCCAGAAGGTATTTTAAATCATTTATTAATTTATCTATCCATTTATTCCACAACATTCTTGAAAGCCTCTATAAAAGTTATCAAGTCTCTGCCAATAACTGCCTTGTTATCAGAAAGAGACTTTAAAATCTGGTAGCAGGGAGACTGCAGTGTGAGAGGGGCTAGATGAAACACAAAACAGAAACCCTCTGTTTGGAACAGCATGGAACAGCACCTTCTCACTGTAGATCATATTGAGTCAAGCTTCCATCTACTATGACAAGACTTGCCAACATTCACTGAAAATTCAAGCCCCAAATCTGTTTAGCTATGCATGATATGCTTGAGTAAAGTACTGGCAAATTATGAAAAAGATCAGTACTCTGCAACCATAAAATATTCATGGACAAACCAAATGTATGTCAGTCAGAAAAAATATTTCACATCCTACTCAGAGTTGGACTCCAAAATAGCTCTAGTGTTCTTAGATGTCCATTCCTGAGAGATGCACAGCAATAGAATATTTGAGAGTTTTTAATGTCACACTACTCTGCTTTCCATAAAGAATACTCAGCACAACACCATCATCTGGTTATAAAGGGAACTCCAAGTTAAAGGTATATAACCCAAGGACCAATGACTATCTAGGGATTTACATTGATGAGCAGTAAGCATTTGAAGAAAGGAGGTGAAGCACAATTAAAGAATCATGCCTTAAATGTTTAGTTTTCAAAAATTTAATCCCTTAAATATTTCAAACCTAGAGAAAATACAAATTTATGAAAAATACCATTATATATACTGGCCCCTATGATCTAAGAGATGTGAACAATTTGTCTTGTTTGTTTCTTATTCATGTTGTTTTAAAGCTAAAAACATTAAAGAAACAGGCAGTGTTCTAGTCCCCTGGAGTTGGTGGGTATTGTTTGCAAACCTGCCTTTCTATTTTAACATCCATTCACAAGATAGACTATTGTTTTACACTTCTTCAACATATATAAGTGGCATCATACTGAGTGTATCTTCTTGCAGTTCATTTTTATTTTATTTAACATTACATTTTTGACATTTATACATGTTGATATGTGTAGATAATATTTGTTGATTTCTATTGCTAAAGAATATTTCATAGTGTGAAAAATAAGTTTCCATCCATTCCATGATTTCACTATTGCAAACAATGCTGCAATGACCTTCACATGACTGACCTAAATGCACATTGAAATCAGAGAGGAGATAGACAGCAAATGGAGAAGGCCTGAAGTTGCCAGATCCCTTGTCCCATTCTAACAATTTAAAAACTCTAGTTTGACTCTCGTTAGGAAAAGAGGGCAAGCAGACAGAAGCAAACTGGGTTGGAAATGTTTGAAATTTAGTACATTCACTCTACCTTTTTTAAGACGCTTATAATGAATTGGAGCACAGCTGAGGAAACATGAAGTCTTTCTCTCTATTTATGAAACATAGATTCAGAGGTATAGTGGGGTCTGAAAAGAAGATCAGAACATTTGGTGCACCAAGGATTTTGCAGCTTTGACAACACCAAATCCTAGTCAGAGAAACAGGATTCTCAGCTTGACTGGAGTGATGCATTTCTTAGATGAGACCCAATTACTCACCCAATCTGATGCCAAAGCACTTTACTATGTACTTTGCAGTACCTCCACCAACGGAGGAGCATACGTTTCCACCCTAGTCTCGAGGCTCAGCCAAACGACTTAGTTCTGTGAATATGATATTAACAGATGAATTTCAAGCAGTAGCTTGAAATATACTTGTGCAATAGGCCTTGCATTCTTACAGTTCTGCCATTGCCAGGAGAAGACCGTGTCCTGGTCTACCCACCTGTCCCAGCAGAACGAGAGGCAGGTGTAGCAGACACACTTGGTGATGACTCACTCCAGTCACCACAGCTTCCCCCATGAACCACAGCATCACTGAGAATAAATGGTTGTTTTGTTTGGTTCTCTTTAAACCACTGAATTTTGGGATTGGGATTGTTGTAACACAGCATTATCGTAGCTATAGTTAGCTGATCCTGTTCATGGATTGAAAGACTCAATCATGTAAAGATGTCAATTTTATCCAAATTAATCTCTAAATTCAGTGCAATTCTAATGAGGGCCCTAACAAATTTGTTTTTGTTTTTGAAACTGACAGTAATAATTCTAAGAATTCATAAAGAAATGAAAAAAGGTAAGAATATTCAAAGCAATTTGAAAAAGAAGAGCACGGGGCAAGAAAGACTTCCACCACCAGACAGCAAGACCTATGATAAAACTATAGTGTTTAAAATAGTAAAAGAAGAGACAAAATTACCAACAGATAAGAAAGGCAAGCCAGGAAATAGATCCCCATGTGTACTGTCACCTAATTTATGGCAAGGTATCAGAGAAGTTTGGAGGGAAAATGATAACCTTTCAACAAATAGTGTTGGAGCAATTGGATATCCATATGGAAAACAATTGATCTTGACTCCTGCATAACCCTTTATAAAAAAAAAAAAATCAATCCCAGATGGATTGCAGATCTAGGTGAGGAATAAACACAAACCAAAATATTTTAGAGTAAAACATAGGAGACTGTCTTCAGAACCATAAACAAAAACTTCTTGAACAAGAGACAAAAAGCACAAATTATCAAATAACAGAATGATAAATTTAAATATGTTAAAATTAAGAAGTTCTGTTCATCAAAAGACATATCAGCAGAGTGAAAAGCCAACTCAAAAGTGTGACAAAACATTTGCAAAACATCTGTCTAGGGAAAGACTTGTCTTTAAGAAGTGCAAACATTCACATAAGTCAGTAAGAAAAGAAACCCAAGCCAACCGAAAAATGCCAAAAGACTTGAATGCATTTTATACAAGAGGATATCTAAATTCTCATACACATATGAAATGAAAACACATGAACATGTGAAAATGGCCAGTTAGTATACGAAAATAGGATTAGTCATCAGGAAAAGGCAAACTCAAACCACAGTGAGATACTGGTGCACACTTATAAGAATGGCTAAATTAAAAGGACTGACAACACTGAATGTTAGCAAAGATACTGAACAACTCAAATGCAAAATGGTAAGCATTTTACAAACACCATTTTGTTTGGTGGCTTCTTATAAAGTTAAACTTTGATCCATACTATGTCCCAGCAATTCCTCTGTAGGTATATCTAGGATATCTTAGAAAATAAAAACATATGTCCCCAAATGATGTACAAAAAATATCCATAGCAGCTTTATTCTTAACAACCCCAAACTGGAAAGCCCAAATGAACATCAGTAAGAAAATGGAGAAGCAAATTGTGTTACATTTATATGATGAGATACTCCTCAGCAGTAAAATAGAAAAAGTTACTGTTACAACAGCAGGAATGAAACTCAAAACACATTATGCTGAATGAGAGAAGGCAGACACAAAACAGTACATATGGTATAATTCTGTGTGCTTGACATTCTGGAACAGTCAAAAGTAATCTATGGTGATAAAAATAAGAATAGTAGTTGCCTCTGGAGAGAGTGCACAAGGGAATTAGCTGGGGTGGTGGAAATATATATCTTTTTAGGGGCAAGGGCGTGGATTATACGAGCATATGCATTTGTCAAAAGTCATCAAACTTAAGACCTATGCATTTCACTCTGTATAAATTATACCCACAAAAAGGCAAAGAAGTATCTTGCCAAACAAAAATGTATATACATGATGATTCTCATTATAGGTTGGAGTTTTAATTTTTAAATACTGTTGAAATTCCAGCAAACGATAATTAATGTTTGATGAAATATATAAAAAGTTTACTGAGTGCATATCATACTCTTGGTGTTATGTTTAGGCAACTACAAAGTTAAAAAGCACTTAATTTATTAAAAATTGAAGGCATAGCATACTTACACAAGATTTAACACCTGAGAGAAAATTTAGAGAACAAAATTTTGTTTGTACTCAATAAATGTGTGGGGCATTGTGATTTATAGTGGTTAGGGGAAGAAGTCACCAAAGATGTGGCACTTTCTTGAGTTTTGAAAAAGAGCTTTCTTATAGATGGATGGGAGAGTAGATTATAGGACTTTTTAAGTTGGCATTACAGGAGATGCAGAAAGATGGTATTGGAATTTTATGCTTCAGAGTTTAACACTTGGAAATAACTAATGAAAATGAAAAGATTTTTACGCAAATGTATAAAGTGATCTCTTCATATTACATACATATTTAAACTCAATGGGAAAATGAAATAATTCTTTAAAGTTAATTGAGTAATGGGCTTCCCTTGTGGTGCAGTGGTTAAGAATCCATCTGCTAATGCAGGGGACACAAGTTCGAGCCCTGGTCCGGGAAGATCCCACATGCCGTGGAGCAACTAAGACCATGAGCCACAACTACTGAGCCCATGCTCTATAGTGCAAGAGCCACAACTACTGAAGCCTGCATGTCACAACTACTGAAGCCCATGCGCCTAGAGCCTGTGCTCCGCAACAAGAGAAGGCGCTGCAATGAGAAGCCCGCACACTGTAACAAAGAGTAGCCCCTGCTCGCAGCAACTAGAGAAAGCCCGCACACAGCAACGAAGACCCAATGCAGCCAAAAATAAATAAATATGTAAATAAATTTTTTTTAAAATTAATTAAATAATAATTATTTTTTCTCAGGACTTGTTAGATGTCCATTGGTAAAGTAACTTAAGGTAGTAGGTCATAATTATTATTTTATTTATTTAGTTAGTTAGTTAGTTTTTACTTCCTAAATTATTTATTTATTTATTTATTTATTTATACAAGAGGTTCTTATTAGTTATCTATTTTATACATATTAGTGTACAGAAGTCAATCCCAATCTCCCAATTCATCCCACCACCACTCCCATTTCCTCCCCTTGGTGTCCATACAGTTGTTCTCTACATCTGTGTGTCTATTTCTGCCTTGCAAACCCATTCATCTGTACCATTTTTCTAGATTCCACATATATGCGTTAATATACAATATTTGTTTTTCTCTTTCTGACTGACTTCACTCTATGACAGTCTCTAGGTCCATCCACGTCTCTACAAATGACCCAATTTCGTTCCTTTTTATGGCTGAGTAATATTCCATTGTATATATGTACCACTTCTTCTTTATCCATTTGTCTGTCAATGGGCATTTAGGTTGCTTCCATGACCTGGGTATTGTAAATAGTGCTGCAATTAACAATGTGGTACATGACTCTTTTGAATTATGGTTTTCTCTGGGTATATGCCCAGTAGTGAGATTTCAGGGTCATATGGTAATTCTATTTTTAGTTTTTTAAGGAACCTCCATACTGTTCTCCATAGTGTCTGTATCAATTTACATTCCCACCAACAGTGAAAGAGGGTTCCCTTTTCTCCACACCCTCTCCAGCATTTGTTGTTTGTAGATTTTCTGATGATGCCCATTCTAAGCGGTGTGAGGTGATACCTCACTGTAGTTTTGATTTGCATTTCTATAATAATTAGTGATGTTGAACAGCTTTTCATTGCCTCTTGGCCATCTGTATGTCTTCTTTGGAGAAATGTCCATTTAGGTCTTCTGCCCATTTTTGGATTGGGTTGTTTGTTTTTTTAACATTGAGCTGCATGTGCTGTTTATATAGTTTGGAGATAAATCCTTTGTCCGTTGATTCGTTTGCAACTATTTTCTCCCATTCTGAGGGTTGTCTTTTCCTCTTGTTCATAGTTTCCTTTGCTGTGCAAAAGCTTTTAAGTTTCATTAGGTCCCATTTGTTTATGTTTGGTTTTATTTCCATTACTCTACAAGGTGGGTCAAAAAAGATCTTGCTGTGATTTACGTCAGGGAATGTCATTCCTGTGTTTTCCTCTAAGAGTTATATAGTGTCTGGTCTTACATTTAGGTCTTTAATCTATTTTGAGTTTATTTTTGTGTATGGTGTTAGGGAGTGTTCTAATTTCATTCTTTTACATGTAGCTGTCCATTTTCCCTAATACCACTTATCTAAGATACTGTCTTTTCTCCATTGTATATCCTTGCCTCCTTTGTCATAGATGAGTTGACCATAGGTGTGTGGGTTTATCTCTGGGCTTTCTATCCTGTTCTATTGATCTATATTTCTGTTTTTGTGCCAATACCATACTGTCTTGATTACTGTAGCTGTGTAGCATAGTCTGAAGTCAGGGAGTCTGATTCCTCCAGCTCTGTTTTTTTCCATCAAAATTGCATTGGCTATTCGGGGTCTTTTGTGTCTCCATACAGATTTTAATATTCTTTGTTCTAGTTCTGTAAAAAAAATGCCATTGGTAATTTGATAGGGATTGCACTGAATCTGTAGATTGCTTTGGGTAGTATAGTCATTTTCACAATATTGATTCTTCCAACCTAAGAACATGGTATATCTCTCCATTTTTTGTGTCAACTTTGATTTCTTTCATCAGTGTCTTATAGTTTTCTGAGTACAGGTCTTTTACCACCTTAGGTAGGTTTATTCCTGGGTATTTTATTCTTTTTGTTGCAATGGTGAATGGGACTGTTTCCTTAATTTCTCCTTCTGATCTCTCGTTGTTAGTGTATAAGAATGCAAGAGATTTCTGTGCATTAATTTTGTATCCTGCAACTTTACCAAATTCATTGATTAGCTCTAGTAGTTTTCTGGTGGCATGTTTAGGATTATCAATGTATAGTATCACGTCATCTGCAAACAGTGACAGTTTTACTTCTTCTTTTCCAATTTGTATTCCTCTATTTCTTTTTCTTCTCTGATTGCTGTGGCTAGGACTTCCAAAATTATGTTGAATAATAGTGGTGAGAGTGGACATCCTTGTCTTGTCCCTGATCTTAGAGGAAATGCTTTCAGTTTTTCACCATTAAAAATGATGTTTGCTGTGGGTCTGTCGTATATGATCTTTATTACATTGTGGTAGGTTCCCTCTATTCCCACTTTCTGAAGAGTTTTTATCATAAATGGATGTTGAATTTTGTCAAAAGCTTTTTCTGCTTCTATTGAGATGATCATATAGAATTTATTCTTCATTTTGTTAATATGGTATATCACACTGATTGATTTGCATATATTTAAGAATCCTTGCATCCTCGGGATAAATCCCATTGATCATGGTGTATGATCCTTTTAATGTGTTGTTGGATTCTGCTTGCTAGTATTTTGTTAAGTATTTTTGCATCTATATTCATCAGTGATATTGGTCGGTAATTTCCTTTTTTTCTGTAGTATCTTTGTCTGGTTTTAGTATCAGGGTGCTGGTGGCTTCATAGAACAAGTTTGGGACTGTTCCTTATTCTGCAGTTTTTTGGAAGAGTTTGAGAAGGATGGGTGCTAGCTTTTCTCTAAATGTTTGATAGAATTCACCTCTGAAGCCATCTGGTGCTGGACTTTAGTTTGTTGTAAGATTGTTAATCATAGTTTCAATTTCATTACTTGTGATTGGTCTGTTCATATTTTCTGTTTCTTCCTGGTTCAGTCTTGGAAGGTATACCTTTCTAAGAATTTGTCCATTTCTTCCAGGTTGTCTATTTTATTGGCATAGAGTTGCCTGTAATAGTCTCTTATGATGCATTCTATTTCTGTGGTGTCTGTTGTAACTTCTCCTTTTTTATTTCTAATTTTATTGATTTGAGTCCTCTCCCTCGTTTTCTTGATGAGTCTGGCTAAAGATTTATCAATCTTGTTTACCTTTTCAAAGAACCAACTTTTAGTTTTATTGATCTTTGCAATTGTTTTCTTTGTTTTTATTTCATTTATTTCTGCTTTGATTTTATGATTTCTTTCCTTCTAGTAACTTTGGGTTTTCTTTCTTCTTCTTTCTCTAGTTCTTTAGGTGTAAGGTTAGATTGTTTATTTGAGATCCTTCTTGTTTCTTGAGGTAGGATTTTATTGCTATAAACTTCCCTCTTAGAACTGCTTTTGCTGGATCGTCATGTTTTCTTTGTCATTTGTCTCTAGGTATTTTTTGATTTCCTCTTTGACTTCTTCAGTGATCTCATGGTTATTTAGTAATGTATTGTTAACCTCCATGTGTTTGTGTTTTGTACGTTTTTTCCCCTGTAATTTAGCCCTAATCTCATAGCACTGTGGTCTGAAAAGATGCTTGACATTATTTCAATTTTCTTAAATTTACTGAGGCTTGATTTGTGACCCAAGATGTGATCTATCCTGGAGGATCTTCCATGTGCACTTTAGAAGAAAGTGTAATCTGCTGCTTTGGAATGGAATGTCTTTTAATATCAATTAAATCTATCTGGTCTATTGTGTCATTTAAAGCTTGTGTTTCCTTATTAATTTTCTGACTGGATGATCTGTCCATTGCTATAAGTGAGGTGTTAAAGTCCGCCACTATTATTGTGTTACCGCCAATTTCCTCTTTTATGGCTGTTAGCAGTTGCCTTAAGTATCGAGGTGCTCCAACCACACCCATTAGCAGAGAGGCTGCCTAAAATAATAATAAGGTCACAGACACCCCATTACACACTGCCAGACGCAGTCCTGCCCACCAGAAAGACAAGATCCAGTCTCATCCACCAGAACACAGGCACTAGTCCCGTCCACCAGGAAACCTACACAACCCACTGAACCAACCTTAGTCACTGGAGGTCAACACCAAAAACAATGGGAACTAAGAACCAGCAGCCTGCAAAAAGGAGACCCTAAACACAGTAAGTTAAGCAAAATAAGAAGACAGAGAAACACACAGCAGATGAAGGAGCAAGGTAAAAACCAAGCAGACCATACAAATGAAGAGGAAATAGGCAGTCTTCCTGCAAAAGAATTCAGAGTAATGATAGTAAAGATGATCCAAAATCTTGGAAACAGAATAGAGAAAATACAAGAAGCATTTAACAAGGACCTAGAAGAAGTAAAGAGCAAACAAACAATGATAAAAAACACAATAAATGAAATTAAAAATCCTCTAGAAGGAATCAATAGCAGAATAACCGAGGCAGAAGAACGGATGAGGGACCTGGAAGATAAAATAGTGGAAATAACTACTGCAGAGAAGAATAAAGAAAAAAGAATGAAAAGAATTGAGGACAGTCTTAGAGACCTCTGGAACAACATTAAACGCACCAACATTCGAATTATAGGGGTCCCAGAAGAAAAAGAGAAAAAGAAAGGGTCTGAGAAAATATTCAAAGAGATCATAGTTGAAAATTTCCCTAATATGGGAAAGGAAATAGTCAATCAAGTCCAGGAAGGGCAGAGAGTCCCATACAGGATAAATCCAAGAAAAAACATGCCAAGACACATATTAATCAAACTATCAAAAATAAAATACAAAGAAAAAATATTGGGCTTCCCTGGTGGCGCAGTGGTTGAGAATCTGCCTGCCAATGCAGGGGACACGGGTTCGAGCCCTGGTCTGGGAAGATCCCACATGCCGCGGAGCAACTAGTCCCATGAGCCACAATTACTGAGCCTGCGCGTCTGGAGCCTGTGATCCGCAACAAGAGAGGCTGCGATAGTGAGAGGCCCACGCACCGCGATGAAGAGTGGCCCCCGCTTGCCACAACTAGAGAAAGCCCTCGCACAGAAACGAAGACCCAACACAGCCAAAAATAAATAAATAAATAAATAAAATTAAAAAAAAAAAAAATTAAAAGCAGCAAGGGAAAAACAACAAACACACAAGGGAATCCCCATAGGTTTAAAAGCTGATCTTTCAGCAGAAACTCTACAAGCCAGAAGCGAGTGGCAGGACATATTTAAAGTGATGAAAAGGAAAAGCCTACAATGAAGATTACTCTAGCCAGCAAGGATCTCATTCAGATTCGACGGAGAAATTAAAAGCTTCACAGACAAGTCAAAGCTAAGAGAATTCAGCACCACCAAACCAGCTTCACAACAAATGCTAAAGGAACTTCTCTAGTCAGGAAACACAAGAGATGGAAAATACCTACAATAATAAACCCAAAACAATTAAGAAAATGGTAATAGGAACATACATATCGATAATAACCTTAAATGTAAATGGATTAAATACTCCAACCAAAATACGTAGACTGGCTGAATGGATACAAAAACAAGCCTGTATATATGCTGTCTACAAGAGACTCACTTCAGACCTAGGGACACATACAGACTGAAAGTAAGGGGATGGACAAAGATATTCCATGCAAATAGAAATCAAAAGAAAGTTGGAGTACCAACAATGAGTCTGCATGGCAAAATTCAATGGTCAATTCTCAGTTCTCACCTTACTTGGCCTATCAGTGCCATTCTTTTCCAAATAGATTACTCTTCCCTCCTTGTTACACATAATTTACTTGACTTTCCAAGACCCAGACTCTCTTGGTGTCCTTGCTCCCTCACTAGCTACCTCTTTTCCATCTGTTTGGATGTTCCTCTTCACCATCTCAATGTCTAAATATTAAGTGCCCCAAGGCTCAGGTTTAGAAGTCTTCTCTTTCTACACTCATTCCCTAGGTCAGTGATTGTTATGGATTGAATTGTGTCCCCACCAAAATTCATATGTTGAAGCCTTATCCCCCTGACCCCCAGAGTGATGGTATTTGGAGATGGGGCCTTTGGGAAGGTAATTAGGGTTAAATGAGGTCATAACTATGGGCCCTAATTTAATGGGATTGGTGTCCCTATAAGTGGAGGAAGGAGGTACCAGAGAGCTCTCTCACTCTCTGTGCATTCGCTGAGAAAAAAGCGATGTGAGGACACAGAGGAAAGGTGGCCAGCTACAAGCCGAGAAGAGAGGCTTCACCAGTAACTGGTCATTCTGGAAGTCCAACTGATATTGGACTTCTAGCCTTCAGAATTGTGAGAAAGTGAGTTTATGTTGTCTAAGCCAGCCATTCTGTGGTTTTTGTAATGGCAACTTGAGCAGACAATTCTAATGCTTCTCAAGCTTTAGCTGTGTCAGTCAATATCCTTGGAAGACATGCAAAAGCACAGAATGCTGAGATCCACCCCTTGCAGTTTATGACTCAGTAGAATTTGCCTTTCTAACAAGTTCCCACGTGATGCTAATGCTGCAGGTAGTCTTCTAGGATGCCATAACAAAATAACACAGACTGGCTAACTTAAACAACAGAAATTTATGTTCTCACATTTATGGGGTTTAGAAGTCCAAAATCAAGGTGTCAGCAGGTTTGATGTGAGGAGTCAAATCTCTGACTTACACCTCTCTGTGCTCTCACATGATTCTTTTTGTATGCATGCACACTCTTGATATCTCTTCCTTTTATTGTAAGTCCTATTGGACTAGGATTCCACCCATATGACTTCATTTAAAACTCCTTAATTATCTCTTCAGAGGCCTTACCTCTAAACACAACCACATTCCATCATCAACTGTAAGTCCAAATTTTCATCTAAATAACACTTAAATCATATATGTGTGAAACTCGAAATACATTGCATCCTGGGGCAAAATTCCTCTTTGGCTGTGAACCTGTGAAACCAGACAGGTTATGTGCTTACAAAATACAATGGTGAAACAAGCATAGGATAGATATTCTCATTCTGAAAGGGAGAAATCAGAAAGAAAAAAGGGGGTAAGGTGTCCCAAGCAAGTCCAAAACCTAGCAAGGCAAATTCCAATAGACTTTAAAGCTCTAGAATAATCCTCTCTGGCTCAGTTCTCTGCCCTCTGGGCCTACTGAGATGACAGTCCCTTCTTGAATCCCCTCAGCCTCAGGTTCTGGCCTTGACTCTGAGTCCTGGACAACAGCCTAGACCCCTGAGTCACTGGGTGGCAACAGTTCAGCCCACTGAAACCAAGAAGGGGAAAGCCTTGTCCCCAGGACTTGCATCCTTTGGGCCCATGGTGGGAGTTGCTTCCCTGCCAATCTCTTCAGGCTTCTAGCATCTCTGCTAGCATCCAGACAGCTCTATTTTCCCATCTTGTACTGTCCCAGAAGCACAATGGTCTCCCTTCATTCTGCACTGTCATTGTTCCCAACCTGGCAGTACTTCTGCTGATATAACCTCATCTCTATTCCTGGCTTCTGCTGAGATGTCTCCTTAGATCTGTGAGTCACACCCATAATCTCTCTATCAAATAGGTTTCCAGCCACACCCTGGATGTTCTCTCCAGAACACTTCCTCAGTTTTTTGCAATATGGATAAGCTGATAATTTTCCAAATCTTCAAGTTTTATTTCCTTTTTACTAAACCAGTTTCCTTAATTTATCTCTTCTCTTGCATTTTACTATGAGCTGTAAGGAGAAACCTGGCCACACCTTTAACCCTTTGCTAAGAAATCTCCTCAGATAAATACCCAAATTCATCACTTTTGACTTCTACTTTCCACAAAAAACTAGAGCACAAATCAGCCAAGTTCTTTGTGATTTTTTTTAACATCTTTGTTGAGGTATAATTGCTTTACACTGTTGTGTTAGTTGCTGCTGTATAACAAAGTGAATCAGCTATACGTATACATATATCCCCATATCTCCTCCCTCTTGCTTCTCCCTCCCACCCTCCCTATTCCACCTCTCTAGGTGGTCACAAAGCACCGAGCTGATCTCCCTGTGCTATGTGGCTGCTTCCCATCAGCTATCTATTTTACATTTGGTAGTATATATATGTCAATGCCACTCTCTCACTTCGTCTCAGCTTACCCTTCCCCCTCCCCGTGTCCTCAAGTCCATTCTCTACGTCTACATCTTTATTGCTGTCCTGCCCCTAGGTTCTTCACGACCATTTTTTTTTTTTTTTTTTTTAGATTCCATATATATGTGTTAGCATACGGTATTTGTTTTTCTCTTTCTGACTTACTTCACTCTGTATGACAGACTCTAGGTCCATCCACCTCACTACAAATAACTCAACTTTGTTTCTTTTTATGGCTGAGTAATATTCCTTTGTGTATATTGCCACATCTTCTTAACCATTCATCTGTCGATGGACACTTAGGCTGCTTCCATGTCCTGGCTACTGTAAATAGTGCTGCAATGAACATTGTGGTACATGACTCTTTGCCATTTTATAGCAAGGATTGCCTTTCCTCCGGTTTCCAATAACATGTTCCTTATTTCTGTCTGAGATCTCACCAGAATCACATTTATCGTCCGTATTCCTAACAATAGCCTATTCAAGGCAATCTAGGCTTTTTTTAGCATGCACCTCAAAACTCTTTCCTCCTCCAACCATTAGCCAGTTCCAAAGTCACTTTCAAATTTTCTTTATATTGTTATAGCAGTATTTCACTTCACTCTCCCAAAATCTGTGTTACTCCGGGTTTTCCAGAGAAACAGAACAATCAATTTGATATATAAAGAGAGAGAAAAGATGTATTTTAGGGTATTGGCTCAAGTGATAATTGAAGCTGGTAAGTATAAAACCTGCATGCTGAGCTGGCAGGCCAGAGACCCAGGAAAGAACCAGTACTGCAATTCAAGTCTAAAGCCCAAAGAGCCAATACTATAGTTCAAGTTTGAACACTGTCCCTGCAGAATTTTCTCTTGCTCAGGGTAGGTCAGTCTTTTGTGCTATTGAGGCCTTCAGCTGACTAGATGAGACCCATCTACATTACAGAGGTTAATCTGCTTTACTCCAAGTCCAATGATTTAAACGTTAATTTCATCTAAAAACACCTTCACAGAAACATCCAGAATAATGTTTGATAACACATTTGTACAACATGGGCCAACCAAGATGACACATAAAATTAACCATCACAGTATACAAACATATCAAACTTAGGAAAGAATACTTATAACTCTTATAGTTTCTGCCACTGACCATGTGGTTGCAGCTAGTATTTATAACTATGCTCTCCCAACACACATAACACCAATCAAATAAAAGTCTTTGGGGAGGGTGATTTTGGTGCTGAGGCATAAGTATTTTTAAAACCTTCTCCAGGTGATTTTAATGTATAACCAAGCTGAGAACCACTGAGTAAGAAAAGACTCACAGCATAGCTGTTAACTGCTGCCACTGATATTTGGCTTTACTTTGAGTAGGGAGAGTATGGTAAAGAATTTATAAGGACTTCTCTTCCCTTTTCATTGCAGGAGGTAGGAAGGGATATGGCATTTTGAATACGGTTACGTGAAGACACAGATTATTGACTAAGGGTAGAGGGCAGGATACTCAAACCTGTAGCTTGGAATGAAAGAAATGCCTATTGG
Source organism: Balaenoptera borealis (assembly GCF_965194805.1). Taxonomy (NCBI): domain Eukaryota; kingdom Metazoa; phylum Chordata; class Mammalia; order Artiodactyla; family Balaenopteridae; genus Balaenoptera; species Balaenoptera borealis. The sequence continues at coordinate 40,408,538 of NC_138862.1, forward strand.
GAGCTCCTCTCCTTGGGAATAATTTTCTGAGGCCCAAGGGAAAGTCCTGGTGGCTGAATATTTAACATCTTTCCTCCTACAGGTGGTCACCCTCTGAAACTCTCCTATTTCTTCAGTTAAAAATGTATGTTTGCCTGCAGAGTTGGTGTTAATTCTGGCAATGGAGGGAGGAAACTGGTTTTAGGAAATGAGGGGTTCTAGGTAGTATGTAGTTATGTCTTGAAACACCTGTGACAATCAAGAGAACCAGAGGTTCTTGAGAAAGACCTGTGAAGCTAGGAGTAAGCCTTCCTTCTTGAAAATGAGAGAAAGGAGAGAGAGAACAGAAGTAACACCGAGCCTGTCTATTGCTCTAGTTTAGATTACAGATATTGTCTGTTAGAAGGGGAAAGGGAACTGCGAATATATATTACATATATTTTAAGATTTGTTCAAAATGCTTTTGTCTGTAAAACTAAATATATGTGATGAATCAGATAGTAATTTAAAAATGATACTAATAAGTCAAAAAGGCTTATATATCACTTACTTTCCCAAGCTCGTTTAAGTTTACACATTTTTTTATTTTTAATAAACTGATTCAGTGAGTTCACCTTTTTAAAATTTCAGATATAAATATCATACAGTATTTGTCTTTCTCTGTCTGACTTATTTCACATAGCATAATGCCCTCAAGATTCATCCACATCGTCACAAATGGCAGAATTCCCTTCATTCTTATGGCTGAAAATACTATTGTATATATATATACCACATCTTTTTTATCTATTCATCCATTGACAGATACTTAGGTTGTTTCCTTATCTTGGCTATTGTTAATAATGCTGCAATAACATGAAAGTGAAGATTTCTCATTGTGATCCTGTTTTCCTTTCTTTTGGATATATACCCAGAAGTGGGACTGCTAGATCATATGGTAGTTCCATTTTTAATTTTTTGAGGAATCTCTATATTGTTTTTGTAATGGCTCTACCAATTTACATTCCCACCAAAAGAGCACAGAGTAGAATGGTGATTACCAGGGACTGAAGGGTGGGAGAAATGGTCAAGTGCACAAACTTTCAGTTAGGAGAACTGGGGATCTTATGCACAGTATTGTGTTTATAGTTAACAATATGTATTATATACGTGAAAATTGCTAACAGAGTAGATATTAAAGGTTCTCACCACACCAAAGAAATGGTAATTATGTGATATGATGGAGGTGTTAGCTAACACTGCTACGGTGGTAATCACATTGCAATATATAAGTGTATCAAATCAACATGTGTTAAATTTACACAAGATTATATGTCAATTATATCTCAATAAAGCTGGGGAAAACAGAGTTAAGATGATGCATTTAACACTATATCATCATAATGAATCAAGCTGATGCATTACTTTCAATGGATTAGTAATTCTGAAACTACTTTCCGTGGAATAGGCAAGCAAAGAACACATCTTTCCCTATTATTCCTCTTTCCCTTCCTTCTCCCTATAGGAAATCTGGACCATATTAATTCAAAAGTGATATTATTTCCAGGAGAGGTCTTTAGGGAGACATATCTAGCAATTCAAATGCACTTAAACCTACAGTTTTTTATATCAAACATTTTTCAGTGAACATGTATAACTGTCTTATCTCTATCATTCACCAAATTAAGTCCATATATATCCTAAGGCACCTTGAAATCCCCCTTTTCCTCAACACTGAAAGACACTTTTCTGCTACTGTTTTTTGTCATTAATCCAACTAGAGCTGTGAGAATGCTCAACACATATTAAAGTTTTCATGATGAGTTTCACTACCATGCATCAAATTAAATGTTGGAAGAAGTTATTTTCCTCCATAATGATCTTCCATTGTGCTTGGTTATTTTAATTTATTTGGAGACAAATTTATTAAACTATCTTAAACTAAACTAAAGAAATTGCAGTTTCTTTAGTGGCAAATCATTCCCTGGTACAAGTACTCATGGGAGGGTTCCTTCAGCAGCAATGAGGTTATTAATAGCTTCTTGTGATACCAGTCTCATAGTCATAGCAACCATCTGATGGGGCCACTCGTGGGCATGATTATAAAGCTCCAGTTGTTTCAATAAGAAAGGCTAACTCTAAGAATTAGTTCATCACTCACCTATCAGCTATTATGTGATGCTCACTTCCGTGTTTCAGTTTCTGAGAGGCATAACTATCTTCTGGCAATCTTCACCTCCTCAATTCATTCTTTGGTAAAGACTCTTCACATTTTTTCATTGGATTAATATGTCATTCTTCTAATATTTTAATGTATATTTTATTAAATTTTCATGAACTTTCATTTCCAACATTATTAGAGATGCTCTAGGAGCTGTAAAATATGAGTTTCATCTAGAGAAAATATTGTTTTAGTCATCTTTTAGTGAAACTTATATGGACTGTAAAAGCCAATATTAGTTTATAGAGATTGAAAGCTTTTCACACTCCTTCATCAAGGAAAGTTAAGACTAAGTGAAGAATCTCTTGTTTACAGTTCAATACAGGCCAGAGTTTCTGAATTTATCTGTGAATCATATGCACATCTGGAAGGCAAAAGACTATTTTTACTCTGAGAATCTCTAAAAGCATCATATTAGCAAGCAAAAATAATACCAATTTAAAGTATTTGGGCATTTTAACAGCTCTCCAAACAAATATAAATCATCCATTGGTGTCCATGATTTTGCTATTAGTGATTAAGCTTTTGGGTCATTTCTTTTCTAAGGCGTGTCTTTTCATAGTCTTATGATAGTTAGAGAGCAAATTAAGATTCAAACATCATAGTGAGCATATTTTAATCAGATATTATACCCTCATAATTTAGGACCTAGACTAATCGTGCTCTTTGAGACTCTGAAAAAAAGAAAATGGGATTAGAAAGAGAAGACTGAGACTTTTTTGTTCACAATTATCCCCGCATGTAAATATTGCCAAAAATTAGCTTTTATCTTGGTCACATTTTCTCCCTCATGTGTCATAAAAATGTTTTCCTTTAAACATTGTAGCTGTCTTTATAATTTTTGAAGTTCAGTGCAAGCAGTGTGTGGGGTGAGGATAGCCTGGAAGTCTGGGAAATGCAAATGGTGACAATAAGAATAAGCTGCCAGTTTCCTGGTCAATGTAGAATCAAGTATGAGCCTATTCTTTTCATTAAAGAGATAAGATTTATGCAGGTACTTTAGGCCTGGACCTACTTTCTCTAAGTTGGTACACTGCATCAAATTAGCCTTCCTAAGGCATATTCTATGATATATATTGGCATGTTATATCTATATAAGTATAGTATCAATTACAGAATACAGCACACACAAACTTGACAAGTTCAAATTCACCTTGATGTGATCCAAGAAATTGCAGTATTGTCTATGTTTGAGAAGAAATTCTTTCTATTATTAGCCATTTCAAAGATATGTATTCCAGGCAGCGGTGAGTGTCTGAGGATATTATATGGTACCTGAGATTCATTCTTATAAGTTATTGCCCCAAGAGAGTGAACAGAGAAGAAAAAGGGAAACTGAAGGGGAAACAATTAAAAGAACAGCAAATAACTGATGTGCAGACAGACTGCAGAGATTTTGATTAAACATAAGGTAGTGATGGAATAGTGAAGAGGTGACCTTGTAACAACAATGTAGAGAGATAACCATTAGGATACAGACTACAAATTCAGTCTCCAAAATCTGGAAGGGAAAACACCATCTTCACCGCGGGAACCTCCAACCTTACCAATCAAAACTAATATCATTTTAGGGCATTTGGGTAGTCTAAAACTGAGGATGTTTCTTTTGCATTTCAATAAATAGAAGTAAAGTTGTATAACTCTTTAAACACTTCCTTGTGATGACAGCCTGTTAATCAACACAACTTGAGGATGTTTTGAGGAGTTCTCAGGGCAGGGCAAGCAAGCATTTGTTTCAGTGAATTGCAAGTTAATCAACAATGCAAGAATTCAGATTTTTCAAGTGGTATTCTGCTTTGCCAGTATTTTGGCAAGGGGGAGGGGATTAATCTTCAATGTAACCATTTTTGATTCTGTAAAACAGTGTTATCCTGTACTTCAGGTCAGATTCCCTGGAAAACACTCTTGCACCGAGCTTAGCTGTGGAAAGTTTATGGCGGAGTGCTCTTGGGATTAGTACCTGTGGAAAAGAAGGGACGGGAAGGGAGTGCAGCCTGCATGGGTACAGGGGGAACTTGAATTCTGATGCAGTCTTTTTTTTTAATTTATTTAATTTTTATTGGAGTATAGTTGATTTACAATGTTGTGTGAGTTTCTGCTGTACAGCAAAGTGAATCAGTTATACATGTACATATATCACTCTTTTTTTAGATTCTGTTCCCATATCGGTCATTAGAGTATTGAAAGGAGTTCCTTATGCTATACAGAACGTTCTTATTAGTTATCTATTTTATATATAGGAGAGTGTAGTCTTAACAGAAGCCTCATCAAACCAGTGGGGGCTCTGAATCTAAGATGATCCTTCAGAGTTGATGTAACTTGGAGCAGGGGGGCCAGCACTTTATACCCTCACCTCAATCAGTTATTGGATACAGGCTATCCCGGAAAGGAGGGCATAACTTGAGCGAAGTGGACTTTCTGAGCTGAGGGAAGCGCGTAGGGGGCTGCAGGGATCATTCTCAGTAGATAGAATGAGGGTAGAGAGTTCAAACCTCATTCCTGAAGGGGATTCTGGGTGATGCATCAAACCACCTACCAGATTTGGCATATGAAATATTATTATGAGATAATTTTATTTGGGAGAAAATTTATTGCACAAGTTCTCTGCAGGAATTTCAATCACATTGAAATAACCGAAATACATATTTAATGTTGCTTTAGCTAAAAATTCCATTAGGAGAGAAGAGCAATTAGTATAATATTGACTGAGGGTAACAAAACACCCAATTCAAACTGGCTCAAACATTAAGGAACTATACTGACTTACATAACTGGAAATATAGATAAAGAGTGGGGTTCAGGACCAACGTAAACTAAGAGCCCAGCTCCATCTCCCTGTGCTTCCCTTGGCTTTATTCTTCTTGGTGGGGCAGTTGTTTTTGTTGTTGTTGTTGCTTTGTTTGTCTTTTGATCTCTGTAGCAGTCTTGGCTTCACATTTACCCATAAAATCATCCCATGGGAGACTGGCTTTTACGGAAGCTTATGGTTCATGGAGAAGTGTTTGGGTTTGGATTTAGGCTAAATTCAATGTGAGTCATCAAAGAGTTTTTTCCTTTAAAATAAACTTATTTAAGTGAACATATTAGCTTTATAACTAGAGTAAATTAGTACACAGATAGGAATTTTAAATTTCAAATGTCCCCAAATGTGAAACTAATCATGTAAAACTCTTACTGCTGTCCCTATTATCGGGAACTTGTTAAACCTCAACAATGAAATAATATCCTTACACTCTCTTGAAATAGAATAAAAGAAAAAAATTTACTCATGAAATTCACTTTTAAATAAACTACATTTATAAAACACTATCCTGTGGATTACAATTCTGGCTGCACTCACATTTGAGCAACTGTACAATCACTTAATTACAGCCTCAAAACAAAATGGAAAATACATATTCATAAGGAAGACAAAAATTCATCTGCTTGTTCAAGGAAAAAAAGTTGTTAAATAGCAACAACAAAGATATTATTCTTAAACCATCTAGAAATCAAATAAAATGGAAACAATTCACTAATAAGATTTACCTTTATATGATGCACACTTATGGAAAAAACTATTCTAAGAATTATTATCCTGTGACATTTCCATTTCATCTATAGCATAATCACTTAAATAATAACAAGAAAGCTAAAACAGAAAAAGTTCTAAATTATTTTAAAAGAAAGACAAAACAAACTTTTGCTGTGTATGTGGATTATTTTAATGCATTTGTTAACAACAAAAATGCTGTAAACACACAAAAAGCAAATAGAATTAAATGGAAGTAACTAAATCATATGCTTCACCATGAAATTATCTACAATGACAAAAATTAACCTACAAATTATAATTCTATCCATCTTCCATTTGAGCAAATGGCACTTTACTAATAGCAATAAAGTGAAAACAGGAAAAAAAAATAACAAGAAAAGGACAGCATCTTGCTATGGTTCTGGAAGCAGAATCATTAGAAGGAGAGATAACAATGGAGAGTGACTCACATCTGTTTGCAGACTGTGTAGACACAAGTCTGAATCCAGTGCTTGGTAGAGTCATATTTCTTATTGCCAGTGAGGATGTGATGAGCTAGGTAAGTCCCTTGGTAGCGAGGTTTGCCTTCGCTTTCCAGAAGAGGGGGACAGGCAGGGATCCTCTTGTCAGGGACTCTCTGTAACAAATGACCTCTGACTGGAAGGTTATGTTAAGCACCAGAGTTTGGGCCATTCTGGAGGGATAACTGAATTAAAAGGAAGTCCAAAGAATCTTTTCAGTGCAAGAAGCATCAGGACAAGCTCTGTCCTTGGAGGATTTGATGCATCAGAATGGAGTTGACCTGATGGAGGAATTCTTCTCCTGGGGTCATGGCCCCATTGGGTGGCATCTGTTCTATACTGGGCACCAAAGCCTGGATGCCCACGCTGGCCTGATTTCCCTCCTTCCTCGGGAATCCTTCATCCAGAGGGCTTCTAGTAATCAACCGCTTCTGCCAATATCACAATGAGAATGTCTGGGAAAAGACTGGCACAGAAAACTACATGTTGAACAGTTCACATTTAAATTTTCCCTCAATTAAGATTTGCCTTAAAGTTGCCTTTTTTTTTTTCTTAAATTATCAAGGCTTCTCTTAACCATCAGCACGCTCAACCTGTTATTGTGAGTTTATCTTTCACAGGAAATAAGCTGGCATTGATAATTTTCAGTGATTATTTTCAATTTTTCTAGGTAATTATTGACATGTATTTTATAGGTGCCCAACTTTTCCCATGCTTGGCTGATCTACTCAATTGCTTTGGAAATATTCTCCTGTTTTTGTGGTAATTTCTTCTAAATTGAATCTTTAGTGAAAATTCATTTCTTTTTCTCAATGCAGTTCAGAAAGGATTGAGTGTTTTTCTTGGGACTTTTGCTTCACACTTTGTCTTTGTTTTTGTTTTTGTTTTTTTTCTGACTGCAGCAAAGTTTTCTCACTTTGGAGAATTTTAATATGATCTCAAAGTGTATTGATTATGCTATCTTTCAACCAATTTAGTGTACATTTGCTTTCATTTTTCTTTAAGGGTTCTTAAGCAAGTGTATTTTTTTCATAGTGCTGCTACAACAAAGTACCATAAAGTTAGTGGCTTAAAACACAAGTTTATTACCTTGCAGTTCTGGACATCAAATATCCGAAATCAGTTTAGGCCAAAATCAACATAGCAATCAGCAGGGCTGTGTTCTTTCTGGAGGCCCTAAGAGAGAATTCATTTATTTTTTCCAGCTTTCAGAGGCTACACACATTCCTTGACTTGTGGCCACACAAACCTCTGATCCTGACCTGCCTGCCTCCCTTCTTGTGATTACATTGTTCCCACCTGAATAATCCAGTATAATCTTCCTGTCTCAAGTTCCTTAATTTAATCGCATCTTCCCATCTTCAGAATCCCTTTTATCATGTAAGGTAACATATTCGTAGGGTCCAGGGACTAGGATGCAGACATCATTGGGGGACCATTATTTAGCCTACTATGGTATTTACTCAGCCTCATACACTGGTTTCTTTAAAACGTCTTCTAAGAGGTGTTCATGTGTTGATGCACTTGTTATGTGTATTGGATTCCATGTTCTCACTATCCATGAGGTCTTCTCCAAGAACAGCAAGTGTTCACTCAGAGACCTGGTCTGGCTTTGTCTTTGAGAACTTGTTCTATACCACTTTAAGTTCACTCACTCTTCTTTTCCATCCTTTTGCTTCTTGTGAAAACAGTTTTATCCTTCCCTAAGCATCAGAATTTTCACCTGAAGTATTTTTTAGTGCTGTCTGAAGTGCTTCGTTCTTCTGATGTAGTTAGGAGACTGTTTTGTTTGCAGCTACTTGAAATTTGAAGTGTTTTGATTCATCTAGTAAAGAATGTTTCTTGTTACATTTACCATCAGCACAACTCATTCTAATAATTTAGATTCCTCTCCTTTCAGTCCTTTTTCTAAAAGTCTCTATTTTAAATCCATAAAGAGCTTTCCAGGTCTTTATCTACTGCTTTCAGTTTTTATATTTATGATAATTTCTTCTCAAATCTGGCTTCCATTAACATTGATTCAAGGCCTCCAGATAATTTTGTATGAGTCTGAGCATCTTGAAGATAACTGTCTTTATGTTAAAAGGGCAGAAACTCTGGTGCACTTTTTTTGTCTCCAGCTGCATAAAGTAAGGTTCTAATGATTAAAAATTCTATATTCTAGGGCCTCCCTGGTGGTGCAGTGGTTAAGAATCCTCCTGCCAATGCAGGGGACACTGGTTCAAGCCCTGGTCCAGGAAGATCCCACACGCCGCTGAGCAACTAAGCCCGTGCACCACAACTACTGAGCCTGCACTCTAGAGCCCGCGAGCCACAACTACTGAAACCCGTGCCCCTAGAGCCCGTGTTCTGCAAAAAGAGAGGCCACCACAATGAGAAGCCCACGCACTGCAACGAAGGGTAGCCCTGGCTCACTGCAACTAGAGAGAGCCCGCGTGCAGCAATGAAGACCCAATGCAGCCAAAAAAAAAAAAAAAAATTCTACATAATAGTAGAACTAAAAGCACACCATCTTCCATCTCCCATGGGGATCTGGGCCAGGTCTAAGGTCTCCCATCAGCACTGGCACCACCTGACTCATTGTCTCCAGGAACAAAATGACCCAGAACCTCAGTCATTGTCAGACCCTCAATGGCCCTAGAGGCCTCAGCTGGGCTCTCTCTGGTTGCCTGACCTCGCCGGTTGCCACAGGCTGCAGAGAACCCTGTGGGCATTACTCCCTGAAGCAGGCCAGTGCCGGGCAAACAGGGCAGACCTCCATGGAGTTGGGGTGTGACAATAACAATTCCAGTAGAATAGAACCTCCCAACCTTCCTCACATGGTGACAGAAACCGGACCTCTGTGCACTGGTGCCAAATCGAATCTCGGAGACACAGTTTTGGGTGAAGTAGAAAAGAATAGCTTTGTTTGCCAGGCAAAGGGGGACACAGGGGGCTCCTGCCCTCAAAAACTATGTGTCCCAACACAAAAGGATTTGATGAGGAGTTTTATAGTTATGGTTCAAGGGTGGGGTGATAAGATGAGGGTGTATGCAGGGCCTGCACTCCTTTAATCTCGTCTCAGGTAATCTTCTTGTTGGGCTTCTCTGATTCCTTTAGTCTGGCCACAGGTGGTCTTCTCTGGTATGAAGAATGCTAACATCTTCATATACTGGATTTTAATTCTATAAAGAGCTTAAGGGCATTGTTATGTGTATCCCTGGAGGCTGCAACTATTGTTTCTTGGCTGCTCCTCTCTTGACTCTGCATTCCTTCCCTTCCCAGAGTAGCAGCTGCTTGAATCTGCCCTTTAGAACTCAGGGAAGGTCATGGAGGCTGGAGTCTATTTCCTACAAGAAGCGGGGGGGACACAGAAAGGCTTCCATGCCCAGGAGATCCACAGTGTCCTGCTCGCTTTCAATGGCCCCAGGGCATCTAGAGGCTAGAGACAATAGCCTGGGGCTCTGGCCCATCCAGCCCTGCTTGTTGCCCCCAAAGTCTCAGGTTATCAATGTCTTATGCCCATAACCAATTAAGGAGTCACTAGTTGAAAAGCTCCAAGGTGGAAGAACTGCCGGTCCCCAACCCTGATGAATGTTCCCTCTTTTCTTGAGTAAACTTTCTTTCTGTGACCTGGGGCCTCATCCCAACCACAAAGCTCACAGAAAATTTGCAACTTTCTGTGCCCCTCCTTGATTTGTTTTTGGTCTATCTTAAATATACACAGGGAGGGGTGGAGGATGGGAGGAGTCCTACAAAAGTTTGAATGGTGTGCTGGAGCAGGCTTATATCAGCTGGTGCAGCCAATCATGTCTATCTTTTCCCACCTTCATGCTGGACCTCCCATGACTTGAAATCATTCCTGGTGGGAACATTTAGAGCACAGATATCAGCAAGTATTGCAAATCAAGGTGGGTTTTGGTTGTTGTTTGTTTTTCTGGAAAGCCTGTTTTGGTAATCTTTTTCAAGCACATCATTGCCTCAGAATTTCTAGGCCTCAGCTATGTCCTTCATCTGTCCTCAACCTCATGCCATTGCTCTGTTCACCATGGTCACCACCATGGTCACCCCAAGGCAGGCCCACTGGCTTTTGTCTCTCAGTTTCCTTTCACACTTCCTAAACAGAGCACAATAGAACTCTGACTTGATTTTCACACAGACCTAAGGGAAACTCAGTGGTACTGTCCCTTGCCATCTCTCTAGGTGGACACACCCTATATTCATTCCTATTCAGCTGAAGGTCTCCCAATAGAGTACATCCCTCACCACCACCATGTGTCCGTCTCCTCTCAGAGTTCAAAAGAGAAAAGAGAACAAAAGAACCCTTACTTTAAGCTTTATTTTTCTTGAGCTTCTACTGCTCTTTTCTCTTTCACTCCTGCATTTAATCCAGGTAAAGGGAGAGTAAAACTAATCTCCCTCTCCCCATGTGCCCTTGTCCTATCTTGTTACTTGCCTTTTCCTTCTCTCTATATTGAATGCTATGGGCTCTCCCTTCTAAGGCAGAGGCCATGGTGTCCTCAACTTCTTCTGATTTGGGTTACTCTACATCATGTCTTGACTTTCTTCATGTCTCCTATACAATCTATCTGTGACCTCAAGAGAAGAGTCAATCAGTTCTAATCTTAACACATAAAGGGAAGTTTTAAAATTTGGAAAAATGTATACCATAGACTCAAGGGGGTGAGCTTTGAGTCTGAGAGCTGCTCTATGACTCCTTTTTCTTAAGGAGCATTTGCCTTCTCCTTCCTTGAGGTGAGAAATTTTATGGTTTAGACTTCATGGGGGAAGAGCTGAAGAGAAACATAGTTTATAAGGGAATTAAAAGCATATAGGTTAAATATTTTGGAAATGTTTTCTCTGTTGCAGTTTCATTATGCCTACTGAGAAAAAAAGAGGAAAAAAGAAGAACACTCTACCTCAATGAGATACCAGAAATGTATATGAATTTTATGTATTTTGACTTTTTAAGAACTAAACATATCACTTATATACATATTCCTATGGTTCCTAAACTTTTAAATTTAAAAGTATGAAATGAGTCTTGAATGTCCTAGAAATGTCAAAAGGTAAAATAATGAAAGTTTAGGTGAAGAAGTATCCATTTAACAAGGTAAACTCATGTGTTATAAAAATTGTTATGGAAAATGTTTTATTCACTAAAATAGCCAGCAAATATATTGTAAATACTATTCACTGTGGGTATATTTTTAAAATACTGTAATTAACATAATGTGGCTAAGTAAACCTCCAAAAATGATGAAAACCTGTTTTTTATAACAAAAAGATACAAATGAAAGGAAAACTGTATTGAGTTGTCATATCCTGATTATCACATTTGAAATAGTCCCAGTTCCCCTCTAAACACCTCCAACCAGACCAATTGCCAAGCAGAATTTTAGAATACTTTTTCATTCCAATTCAGCTTCTGCAAATGCCTTCGTAATGATCTTTCCAAATCATCACTTTGATCTTGCTATCAAGCCTTTGCTTAGTGTGGCATTCCAAGTCTTTTTACAATCTCCTCAAACCCACCTATCTCATTTTCATCTATTCCCACTCTCATCTATGCATCCTCTAATTCAGATACATTGATCTAGTTCTTATGTCTGACAGTTGCGAGCTTTTAAGTTCCTTTCTTGAGCTGCGTCTCATAAGGCAAAGATCACCAAGGTACATTTCAGATATCAGTAACTCAGTTTAGATTTATATTATGTGTCTTCCTACACTGGTTTAGTCTAGGGGTAGAAAACTAATCTAAGTGGGACCAATCAGGTGCTTTCTTCTAGAAATATGAATTGAGATTAAAAGAGCCTAATTCAACCATTAGTCCAAAATGTAGGAGGCCCAAACCTGAGAACAATAGCATAAGCAACTTGCAACCACCTGTGGACCGAGAAGTTGAGAGCTGGTCTCCAGAGAGACAAGGTGATGGAGATGTACTGAAAGCATTAGAGATAAGGGAGCATTAAAGCCCTCAAAATTTATATGTCCCTGGTCCCAGTGTCTTCCCCACACTGCTATATTTCTGCTCTTCGGTTTTGAAACACACTCCTAAATTCTCAAAAGTAATCCTTCTTGTTTTAAAGCAAGTTTTAGGTGATTTCTGTTGCTTGTAACCCTAAAATCTTCACAAATACATACCCTGATGAGGAATTAAAGATGAAGGAGACATTGACAATTTTGGAAGATAAATTTTACATGTGTCTCAAGATTATCTCATTAATACATTTGATTGAATTATACCATAATTTATTTCCAATATGTTCCATGACTGTTTCCATTTTCAAATCATGTATTCTAATCCTTACCACTATATTGATGTCTGTTTATGACTTGCCATTTTTCTCAGGTAAGTGGTCATGAGTTGATTTCTCATTTCCCAGAATCCCAGGCATGCAGCTGTTTTTGCCAAATATGAACAGAAATAACACGCATCCCTTCCAGGATAGGAGCTATATGCAGCTAATAGGACTTTTCTATGTTCCATTTTTTTTCTATCTGCCCGGCTACATGCAAAGGACCCCCTAGAAATAGGGGCTGGAAGAGTCACAAATTGCAAATGCCACATGGAAGACCACCAGGAGTGTATAGCCAATATGTGAAAAGTGTATGTCTATTAGATGGAGTATAAGATAAATGAAATGTGGGAATTCATTTGTTATCATGAAACTCACTAGACTATAGGCTCCAGAGAGACTAGAATGCTGCAAGTCCCCAACAAACTTTTGTTGATTAAGGGTATGAATCCACTAAACTAAAACCAAAGATTTATGTACTTATGTTAGAGAAGTAAATATATATAAATTCATAGTAGAAGTAATCACACTTGTCTCTTCCTGACCCCAAGTCATTGTAGGATGACCCTTATTTATGATTGTTATAGGGAGATATGCCATAGAAAACAAGTCTAGAAAAATATAATTTGAGAAGGAGAGAAGTGCCAATGTTGCAACTCTGCTGCCACCATGTTATTAGAAATTGAGTTTTAGTTAAGCGTTTGTCCCATGAAACTACATTTTATTGGGTTTTAACATCTGCTGTGTCCTTTATCCATAGCTTTAAAATACAGCTTTCTGCTTTAACAAAAAATAACAACAAAAATTGATCTAATTTTTGGTGAAAAGGAAATATAGGACTGAGAATAGTCACTGCCTAGTTAGGCTGTCTTGTTCTTGATAGTGTGTCACCTAAAGGGGATCTGAGGGATTGACAGTTCTGATATTTGTAGTTAGTTCTGATATTTGTATTTTTTTAATTAATTAATTAAATTTTAAATTTTATACTGGAGTATAGTTGACTAACAGTGCTGTGTTGGTTTCAGGTGTACAGCAAAGTGATTCAGTTATGCATATACATGTATCTATATAAACTTTAAAGGTGGGAGAATAATGAAAGCAAACTTGCATTCTAGATAATTATTCCTAGATATAACCTAATTTAGATCCCTCAAGATGAATCCTTGATTTTATATCTGAAAATAGGAAACTCTTCTTAGGTCTTTTTTTCTCCATTTAACCTAAAAAAACTTTTTACATATTCCTTGAAATTGGAACATTTCAAGACATGTTTAATACACAGTTGGAAAGCAGCATTTTATGTTAAACAGAATATGAGGACAATATAAACTCACTGAAAGAAATGTAAAATATTCCTAAAACTTTTCAAGAAATTTTCACTCACTTCTAAAACAATCTCCTTATTTATTTTTGTGAATATTCAGTGGAATTTTAAATGTCTATTGTATAATGATTACCCTTTTTATGATATTTTATTACATTTCAGTTAATTAAGGTTGGAATTATAAAAATACATTATTGTATTTTTGTATTGTATTTAGGGTTTTAATTACAGAATTTCTCTATTCTTCCCAAGGATAAACTGGGGGGAAAAAACCAATTTTAATCATTTTAGTTAAATCAGATCCATTGAAAACAAAGAGAATTTATGGGTTTTATAGGCATTGACATAAAGCTTTTTAATATCTTTGGCCATGAGAAGAAATATAGATTCCTTATATAGAGAGCAAAAATAAAACTGGTTGCATAAAATAGTCTAGGAGAGGGAAATAAAAAAATCTACCAACTAAATTAAAAATCAGTATCTAAAAGTCCATCATTTAGATCTTGATCAAAGGTTTTCATGATTAAGTAGGTTAATATGATACTTGTTTTGAAAAGAGAACCCACCAAATGAACAAAAATGGTTGTGTACAAGTATTTTCTGTTAGATACATAGTGCAACCTGTATATAGTTAATTAGAACTATTTTTCCATGTATTCTTTTTCTTTTCTAATATTCATCAAGTATCAGGAACTGATGTCCAGGTCATTCATCATTTCCTCCTCATCAAAAATTATAAATTCTTACATGTATCTGGTTCTTGGTTTGGAAAAATAAAATTGAAGCAAATTTACATATTCTCCCTCTTTGCACTATCATTTCTGGGCAAGTAGTGATAATTTGGATCTTGACATAGAAGCCATTAATAAATACTTTGGAAAGAGTAAGAAATAGAATAGCAAAATTGGGATTATCCATCATGGACTTTCTTTGTGACAGGAGTCAAGGAATTTAATCTTTCTGATTCTTAGATTTTCCACCTTAAAATGGAGATAATTTTTCTACCATATATTAAGGATTGTTATAAAACTAAAAAGAGATAGTATTATACAAAAGCATTTTGAATGTAACTATTTTTTATTCATTATGTTTTGAGGTTTGGAGTTTTCACTTGCTTCCCTTTATGAAAATGTCTCAGGAGTCTAGAAAAATAAGAAAAATAAAGAACAAGGGGCTCAGACCTTCCATAAGAAATCACCTATTCACTAGAAGAGAGGAAAATACCTCATGATACACAACGTGTTGAAAGGCTCTTTTTAAAAGCTCTATTTAGGATACCATCTGGTCCCAACATGCTTCATAAAACAAGGAGAGGATGATGGGGCTTGGCACGTCTACAACTCTCTGCCTGAGTGAAGGAATGTTCGCCGTATTACCCCCTAATGGATGAATGCAAAACAAAGTACAGAAAGTGGGACCCAGTACATCAGGCAATACTACCTAAATATAAATGATAAATAGCACATCAAAGACTAAGCATGTTTATGATCATCAGCACTCAGGCAACATCCCAAGGACCCACTAATAGGGTCTGGAATAATAAACTCAAAGAAAAGCAGCAGTATGGGAAGAGTGAATAGATTGCTGGGCTGAACTACCATAGTGAGAGCCAAAAATAAAATGCCAAAAATTCTTGGAACAGTCAGGAATGTTGTGCTACCTGAGTTAACACAGAGATGATATCAATATGCCCAAGTACACTTTTTGGAACTGGAACGACATTTTGGTTAGTAACAATAAAAAACAGGTAAAATTAATTATCCTAAAGAATCATGTTAGCTTAATCCTCTCTCTAAGGAGACATTTACTATAGAAGAATACCTCATCTATCTAATCAGCCAGTATTGTTTCACTACTCAGAACCCTCCAACTGGACACAGACCGTATTATAACAGGACTGCCAGACTGCTTTTTTAAATTTGTATATGTGTTTCTCATCTTATTTTGTTACTTTTTGTCCTATATTTACAAAATGAAATTTCACTCTTTAATGACATAGAATTCTAGATTGTTGTATTCCTTAAATCCTTACAGAAAATCTTCTGTCTCCCCACTCACTGTCATATCTGGGACAAATCATATGTAGAAGCACACATATGTGTGCATACACACATGCACAGTGTAGCTCAGGACAACCTAGGAAAAAAGTCTTGCAGTCTGAGACTATTGTGAACCTTCAGAGAAAGGTAGTTTGTTTCTGCGTCATAGGTGGTAGAGTCATTTGATGTACAAAAGCAGTACTTTTCCTTGATTTATTCTGTAATTAAAAGCAAGTGAAGGGATCTAATAAGAAAATTAGAATACTTTGTTGAATACCCAGATGCAGTATTCAGGGCAAGATGTAGGCAGAGGAAGGATGTAGTAATGATAAATATCTTCATTTACAGCAAAAATCACATAGCAAAAATTTTCAAGTAGAAGGAAATGCAGTGAGTTACACTTTTTTTTTTTTTTTGACAATGTATGATTAATCAAAAGAATCCAAGCTATGAGAGAGCTGAAATGTCAGACAGCTACCTCATTAGGCCTGAGTAAGGAATTGTCTCTAACAACTACATCAAGTTATTTCTTCACTGAGTTGGAAAGGGCAAGGAGGAGAAGTATATTTAAGTTTACTCTATCTATAAAAAACGTGATGGATATTTGTAGTCCATTAGATGGTCTTGGGGACTTTACTAACATCTCATTTGGCTCCACTCCATTGACTTTTTCCCTCCTCTTTTTTTTTTTTTTTTTCAACTCTAGAGATACTCACCCAAGGAAAAAGGTAATTAGGTGACAGGTTTTGCCAAAGGACACTCTGAATATTATATGGTCAAGATAGGGTAGGCTGTGCTCAATGACAAATAATCTCCAAACCTCAGTGGCTCAACACATCTAATGTTTATTTCTTTTTCAGACAAAGTCAGCTGCAGTTCTGGACAACTTCAGGACAGCAGTTTCCATGCAGCAACATTGATTCAGGGTGCTTCCACATTTTGGACCCACCATCTTAATTTGTCTCCTCAACAATTACCACTGCAGAGAAAGACACAGGAAAATTGCTCATGAGTTCTTCACTGCCCCAGACAAGAAGTGACAGACATCAGCCTGCACTCATTTCATAGCCCAGTTAGTCAGGTTTTGTCCATCTGCTAGGGGGGTGAGAAATGCTACCTTTTCTGTGCAGAGAAGCGGAGAGAACCAAATATTGGAGAACCTTCAAAATGGTTATCATACCATAGCTGCATTTTTAAGACAGTGAGGTTGTTTTGTGAAATAACATTTATAACCTTAAAGAAGATCTGAGCAAATAGAAACTAAATTAAAGGACTTGGCCGTTTTTCTATAACTTGAAGGATCCAGGGAAAACTGCAGATTTTTAAGGGCAATTTGGTTAAATTCACAAAAGACGGCCAGAAAATATCGACGGCAAAGGTACTTTCTATATGCAATGGAGGCTATCAAATGACAAAAACATAGGAAGGCAAAAGAAAAAATTTTTATTTCTTTAAACCTTATTTACCAAATCCCTGAGAACAGTTTCTGCCCTCCTCTTGCAAATTTTCTACCCATTTTTATAAATGTTACCAGGACAAGGGCAGGCATTCTATATCGTTTCTAAAATGTCTTCTGTGCAGTTTGTCTCTTGCTTCCTTGCATTCCAAAACTGGTTAGGTATATTATGAATAAAATTATTTTATTGTTTGCATTGGTATTTATGTAACTAACGATGTCTTTACTTTCTTCTATATCAACTTAAAATATGCTTTTACAATATGACTTGCACATTTCTTATAAGGCTAACTCAGAAAATACAAACCATGAGTGAATTGTTACATCCTTAATCCTTACACTTTGTGCATATACAGCACAATAAACATCATTATTGAAGGCACCCCATTCTCGGAAAGTTAATGTGGTAAAATAAAAGTAGACAGCCACAAATTTAAGTGGTTATCCAAAGTTAAGCACTTTATTACTTAAATTATTACAAGTGAGCTGATTCTAATATAAAGATGGCAAAAAATAATATATTAATGTAATATTTTGGAAGATTGCTGTATTAAATTATTTCATAGTAAAATTCATCAAAAAATAATGAAAGTACCTAGTTAATTAACATGAAAATATTTAGTTCCTAAAATGAAAATGGTTGTGACTATTACAAACTTGAGTTCAGGGGCTCTAGTCAAGTCTCCTGCCAGAATCTATACTATGTAAAAGGACATCCTATCCTTACGCACTTTTCTGTCTTAGCCAAGGGTCTTGAAAATGCAGTGTTCACTCTCCTCCTTTCCAATTCATTCCTGACACACTCCAGTCATTAATGGAAACTCCTCTGGCCACTATCACCTTCATATTTTCATATCCATTGGACATTTTTCAGGCTTCATCCTACAGTGATCTCATTAGTTCATTTCACAGTATTCATTTTTTCTGACTTCTGGAAAACTACTCTCTTTTCTTCTGTGACACGACATTTTCCTGGTTCTTCTCCCAGTTTCTTGGATCTTTTTCTTCTTGCTTTCCTTTGTGAATTTCTTTCTTCACTCTCTCATTAGATAGTACTGATTTCCATGACTCTAATTTCTATTCATTGAATTTTAATATTTTAATCTACCTTTATTTTCTGGGTGATTGTATTTACTAATCACATCTTAATCAAGATTATATGTTAGTAATGTTCATATCTATATATATATAACTCTAATTTGGCATCAGGATTTCATCTTTTCATATAAAACTACCTGATGGAGATATATTTCTGGTTGTTCTCCAGAGATACATTTCTATATGTTCTCGAGTTCACCTCATCTTAACCACCAGAATTATACATCCTGAATCTCATCTCACATATTGGCACTACCTTCCACACTGTTCAATCAATTCCTAAGGCCTTATAATTCTACTTCCAAAACATTTCTCAAATACAATCTGTCTTCCCCATCCAAAGTAAGAAGACCTTAGTTCTGGTCCTCATTGTTATCTTGCCTATTCCCATACCTCCTCACTGAATTTCCCAACTCCAGAATTCCTTCCATCAGATATAGTCTCTGATTATTCTATTACCTCTGCCTCAAATATCCTTTCCCTGATTCTTTCCAAATTCTTTTCATTGATTAGTACTCTTCTATTAAGATTCAGCCAGGTGTCATTCTCTGTCAGGGAAAATTTTCTGAATCAACTTTATGTGCCCTCAGGAAATCCTGTGCATGTCAGCTCTGTTTATATATTCATTCCTTTATCTCTCATGACGCTTACTTTGTTGTGTTTAACATTTTTTTAAAACTATGTCTCCTTTTCAGTGAATTTCTTGCTCCTTGAGGCAGAAATCTTTGGAGTACTAGTGCTTAGAACAGTGTCATTCCAAGTCTAGGAATTCAGAAAGTGTTAGTTGACCTGAACTAATTTATCCTTTCTATCTTACCTATTTCTGCTTCACCTCACTGTCTCCTTACAAATAAATCTTTTGCCTCCTTACTCTTTTCTCTGGGGTCCTTTATTAACAATTTTTCAGTTGTGTTTAAAGGAGGGAAGAAAATGTACTAGAACTCATAAAAGCCAAATGTTTACCTGGTGGTAGCCATGCCTACAGTTTTATGAACTTCAGTTAGCCCACAGGTAAAAATGAGGCCAGTAGGTGTGAAATGCTATAGAGTAAGAATGAGGAAGATCAGACTGGGTAGAGAACAGTAATACAGAAGTAGTGGCAGAATTAGAATTAAATGTGTTCTCGTTAATGGAAGAGACTGGGGCTAGGTCCAAGCCCACAGTCTTTAATTTTATAATGTATTTCAGCACACATGCAATTACTTTGATAATAGATTGTTTTTTCCTACCTACAAAATTTTACCCTCCTCCTAAGACTGAAAAATCTTGGAATATTCTACCCCCATGTCAACCACAGTTTCTACTATGTCCATTTCCTGGGTCTTTTCATAGCCAGTAGGAATTGCCAGTTTTCATTTTTCTGTACAAGGACCTCAAAATTCATGAGATATATTAACAGTGAAAATATATTTTCTTCCTTTGAGGTTTTTTTCACTCCACTTAGCCCGTTGTCAAAGTCTTTGCCTACCTATTTTCACTTAAGAAACTGCTGATAGTACTTTCTTTTAAAATAGTAATTAAAGAGTCCCATTTTGTTTGTAGGTCTCTTATTTGGTGATTTATACTTCAATGGTAATTATATCCATAGCTCATGAGAGCACTCAATACCAACGCAATGTTAATGTATTATTTCTTTTACAAATCAACTATAGTGAATACATATCTAAATCTTTATTATAAGAAACAGCGTGTGCTTCAAGATTAGACAATAAATTATTCAAAACAATATAGTTTTATTTACAACATATTGATAAATACATTGAGGTAATCGATATTTTCTCTGTAGGTATGGAATTTACACCTTCCACAAGTTTCAAAACTGATCCAAAACATGCAACAACATATTTCTTTGACCAAGAAGAGAACGAGAAATATTTTCTTAGAAAAGTATTGCTTGAGAGTAATAAGAAATATTTATAAGATGACATCTTTCTCATGAAACTCTAAAAATAATATTTAGAAATGTGTCATACAAGTTTCTTCTGGATATCATACTCAAATAATATTAGCACTGCTCAGACACCACAATCCTGTGTGTTCAGGTTTTATTTTATGGAGGAGGCTAACAGATGGAGCTGCCACTTTGTCCTAACAGAGATTTTCATAATTTTGCAAGAGGTAGCCAGAAAATGTAGACTGGAAAAATGCTTTTCTATACACCCACTCAATGGTAGTTGTAAAATGTCAAAGTCAAAAAAAAAAAAAAGAAAGAAAAAGAAAAGAAAAAGGCAACTCAGAAATGTTGACTTCATCAAGCTCCATTTACCAAACCACTAATATCACTTTGTTGCTCCTTTTTGACTTTCTTTATGCCCATTTTACAAATGTTACCTGATCAGACCAGAGACTAAACAACATTTCCAAAATATCTTCTCTGCAAACTCTCTCCTGTTTGTTTTCATCTAGCATTGATGAGCTAATGCTGTAAATGAAAAGAGTCTGTTTTGCTTTCTTTTGACTTGATGTAAGTAATCTGTTTAATAGCTTCAATTTTATTTTAGTTTCTTAATTAAAATTATTTGTATGAATTTCATAAGTATAAATTTGGAAATATATATCTTAATTACTAAGTTTTCCTCTTTGTGAGAATATAGTATAATAAATATGTTTACTGAAATAGTGCCATAACTTGGGAAATTTATATACATAATGAAAATTATAGAACTAAATATTGGTAAGTAACTATTCCCAAGTGGAATAGTGCAACACTTAAATCACTATATGTGATATATATATGAAGATAAAAATGTCAATATCTTTAAAAAGCAAAAGTAAAGATTTCCCTTAAGAATATTGAAATGGCTAATTGGATTGTTAAATAAATAAACATAAGTAACATTATCAATAAATGTATAGTTCTATTTTCATATGTTTTTTTTTTTACAATATAACTAAGCCAAACATTATTTTGTATCTAAGTTCACAAAGTCCTTAACGAAATGAAATGTTCAAAATAAAAAGATTAAAATAGACAAAAGTAGGTAAGAGTAAGAGTTAATATCATAGACCTGCTGTATTACCTAAAATAAGGAATGACTAGAAGTAACAATTTAAATCATAGCAGTGCTTTAATTACAGAAGTTTCTTTCTGTCTTAATATGTAACATTCTAACATAAGCGTTTTAGAACTGGTTAAGTCAACTCTGATCCCTCAAAGAGTTAGTCTCCTTCCAGTTCAAGTTTCCCCATTCATAAAAGGGTGGCCTTTGTTCTTATGACACAAAATGGTAGTTTCTGGATTCTTTGAAGTAAGAGAGAATAAGGGAAGAAAAATCTGTCACAGGTATGTGTGGCTTCCTCTTAAAGAAGGTTCCTAGAGCTGTCACATAAAACTTCTTCTTCAATCCCATCAGTTAGAAATTAGTCACATGGTCTGCTCTGGAGGCAAAGGGAGACTGAGAGATGTTGTCTTTAAACTGAGTGTCCATGACGTCAGATACAAACCAGTAGCTTCTACTACCCAGGCAAAAGGGAAGAACAGACATTTGTCATAATTTAAAAATTTATATGATAGAATCTTCCCTCAGGCAATTTTTAATATTTCACATTTCAGAAACTATTAAGCTAAAGAAAATTTTTATCAAAATTACAATTAAGAAATTTTTTCACCAATGTAAAGAGTTTTTGAAGTGCACAATTATATTCTGTGAGACAAATGCCATATCATTTATTATTTGGTAAATTTATTGCCTGATATATATTATGGAAAAAACTTTAATGGACAATAAAATTGGATGTTGATTAATGATGCTGTAATCATTACAACATCTTGGGAGAGGCACCCTTTAGGAACATGAGATTTATACCAGGTTGTACCCTAATTTTGTGAAGTTAAATAAAGATACTGCAGGAGAATAAATTCCTCATTTGTCGTAGGGCTTTGTAGAGTGGGATTAACAAAAGACTGCCTCATAGTCATTGAGGGGAATCTAAGCTTCATTTACTGTGAGTTCTATAAAATGTGAGTTTCACTGTGTTCACGTTACTCTTTTCTGTGACCATTTTGCTCAAGAGAAAAATAGAGATTTTCATCAACTTCACAATAACAGCACCCTCATTTTTTTATGATTAAATTTGTTGTGTCTTTATAGCCACTCTTCATGAACTATTTATATTCATTTTACAGAGAGAAACGTGAGACTCAGCTCTGTTAAATCATCTAAATAAAAAATTGTAAGACCTAACTTAAAATCATGAACTGATGGACTCCAATGTTTTTTCCAGATTGTTGCTTGTAGAAGATGTAAATTTCTTTCACACTTTCTGCAGGCCTCATCTATACTAGAGCCAGAGTCAATTTTAACTCCAAGGAGTATTTTAACAACCTGTCTTCTCTAACTCAGTCCTTGTGTAATGGGAATTACATTTTTCAAAATTCATTAATGTGTTTTCCTATTCACAACTTTTAACTGCTTGATTGAGGTATTACTGATATACAAAGAAATGCACAAGACTTCATGTGTACAATTTGATGAGTTTGGACATAGGCAAACAGCCTTGACATATCACCACAGTCAAGATAATTCACATCCAACATCTCCCAGTTTCCTTGTGTTCTTTTGTGTTTTGTTTTTGTGGTAAAGATATTTAACATAAGATCTATCTATTACATATATATATATATATATATATATATATGTAATAGATAGATCTTATGTTAAATATATATATATATATATATATATATATATATATATATATATATATATATATATATATATATATATTTTGGCCATGCCACATGGCATGCGGGATCTTAGTTCCCCAACCAGAGATCAAACCCATGCCCCCCCCCCCCAGTGGAAGCATGGAGTCTTAACCACTGGACCACCAGGGAGGTCCCAATCGTCTTACATTTTGAAATGTATAATACCACGTTGTTAACTATAGGCACCATGTTGTACAGCAGATCTCTAGAACTTATTTATCTAGCATAACTGAAACTTTATGCCCATTGAACAACTACTCCCTGGCCCCCCAAGCCTGACCTATGGCAACCACTATTGTATTCTCTTTTTCTATGAGTTGGACTATTTTAGATACTCATAAAAATAGAATCATGGAGTATTTATCTTTTTGTAACTGGTTTATTTCACTTAGTATAAATGTCCTCCATGTTCATCCACATTTTCATATATGCCATGATCTCCTTCTTTTTAAAGGCTAAATAATATTCCATTATATGTATATGCCACATTTTCTTTATCCATTCATCTGTCAATGGATGTTTGGGTTCTTTGTATATCTTTATGTGCTAAAAAGTTGGATAGCCCAGAAGAAATGGAAAAATCCCCAAACACATACTGAATAATGAAGAAATTGAAAATCTGAACAGACCAATGACTACTAAGGATATTGAATCAGTAATCAAAAACTTTCCAACAAATAAAATCCCAGGACCAGATGGCTTCAGTACTGAATTCTACCAAACATTAAAAGAATTAATGCCAATTCTTCTCAAATTCTTCCAAAAACTTGAAGAGGAAGGAACACTTCCAACTCATTTTATGAGGCCAGCATTACACTGAAATCAAAGCCAGAGAAAGACAGTACCAGGAAAAAAAATTACAGACTAATATTCCTGATGAGCATAGATATAAAAGTCCTCAATAAAATACTAACAAACTAAATTCAGAAGTACATATAAAGAATCACTTTTTCACCAAGTTAAAAAAAAATTTGAAGTGCACAATTGTATTCTATGAGGCAAATACCATATTGTTTATTATTTGGTAAATTTATTGCCTGTGAGTTCTGTACAAATGTGAGTTCCACTATGTTCATGTTAGTGTTTTCTGTGACCATTTTGCTCAAGTGAAAAATAAGGATTTTCATCAACTTCATAATAATAGCACTCCTATTTTTCATGATTAAATTTGTTGTACCCTTACAGCCACTATTCAGGAACTATTTATATTCATTTTACAGAGAGGAACCTGAGACTCAGCTCTGTTAAATAGTCTAAATAATACATTGCAAGGCCTAACTTGAAATCATGAACTGATGGTCTCCAAAGATGTTTTTGCCATATTGTTGCTTCCAGAAGACATGAGTTTCTTTCACACTTTCTGTAGACTTCATCTACACTAGACCCAGAGTAAATTTTAACTCCAGGGAGTATTTTAACAACCTGTCTTATCTAACTCAGTTCTAAGTTATGGCCATGGTCTAAAGCATGACCAAGTGATGACCAAGTGAGATTTATCCCTGGGATGCAAGGATGGTTCCACATACACAAATCAATAAATGTGGTACATTACATTAACATAATGAAGGATAAAAATCACATGATCATCTCAATACATGCAGAAAAAGCATTTGACAAAATTCAATACTTTTTAATAATAAAAATGCTCAACAAACTAGCTATAGAAGAAATGTACCCCAACATAATATAGTCCATTTATGAAAAGCCCACAGGTTACATTATACTCAACAAGGAAAAGTTGAAAACTTTTCCGCTAAGATCAGGAACAAGACAAGGGTGCCCACTATCACCACTTCTATTCAACATGGTACTCATACACTGAAAACATTTCATCAAAATGTTGATGAAAGAAATAAAAAGAGACACAGATAAATGTAAAGACATCCCATGTTCATGGATTAGAAGACTTAACATTGTTAAAATATCCATAATACCCAAAGTGATCAAAATTCTAATGTCATTTTTTACATAAATATGAAAAACAATTCTAAAATTCATATGGACTCACAAAAGGCCCAGAATAGACAAAGTGATCACGAGAAATAAGAACAAAGCTGGAGGCATCACACTTACTGATTTCAAAATATATTAGAGCTACAGTAATTAAAACAGTATGGTACCGGCATAAGACAGATATATAGATAAATGAAATAGAATAGAAAATCCAGAAATAAACCCGTGCATATATGGTCAACTGATTTTTGACAACAGTGCCAAGAATACACAATGGGGAAAAATTCAACTCGCAATGGATTAAAGGCTTAAACATGGGACCTGAAACTATAAAACTCCTAGAAGAAAACATAGCTGAAAAGCTTCTTGACATTAGTCTTGGCAATGATTTCTTAGATATGACACTAGAAGCATAGGCATAAATACAAAAATAAACAAGTGAGACTACATCAAATTAAAGAGCTTCTGCACACCAAAGGAAACAATCAAGAGAAGGAAAAGGCAACCTACAGAATGGGAGAAAACATATGCAAAGCATATGTCTGATAAAAGGAACTCTTACAACTCAGTAGCAGAAAAACCCCAAATAGCCTGATTTTTAAAATGGGCAAAAGACTTGAACTGATATTTCTCCAAAGAAGACATAAATGGTGAACGGGTGGTATAAAAAAATGCTCAACCTCATTACTCAACAGGAAAATGCAAATTATTACTACAATAAGATATTGCCTCACATCTGTTAGGATGGCTGTTATCAACAAAACAGACAATAAGTGTTGGTGAAGATATGGAGAAACTGGAAACTTTGTACACTGTTAGTGGGAATGTAAAATGGTGTAACCTCTATGAAAAATAGTATGGAGTTCCTTTAAAAATTAAAAACAGTGCTACCAAATGATCCAGCAATCCCACTTCTGGGTATATATTCAAAAGAATAGTAATCAGTATTTCTAAGAGATATTTGTGTTCCCATGTTCATTACAGTATTGACATTTCTTTAAATATCTTTTCCCTCTAGTGATTTAGAGTAAGTAGTATGCTGGATCTGACTTGTACTGGCTTGCAGGAGCTGATGGTTAAACCAATTTTCAGGAATCATGCAAACTGCTGATTGTTAGAAATTAAATTCTATAAATCTATATCTAAATAAATTATATTAAGAACAAGGGTAATAAGAACTCAAAACTCCTCCCTCTTAATTTTACTACTTTTCATTAATATTTATGTTCTTTAGGTTACTTACTACAACTGTATCTGTAGGGCACAAATATTTATGATATTTCTCATCTCTTTTCGTCTCTGGCTTTAATAATGACCTCATGTCAGCTCAGTGGGGGAGCATGGTTTTTAGACAACAAAAATAGGCACTCACTACAAATCAACACACTCCCCCCTGCAAAAAAAAAAAAAAAGGCAAGTTTGTTAACTATCAGCACACCACTGTCCAGATGCATCTATTTACCTCAGAGAAGATTAAGATTGTTAAATCAGAATGCAAAGAGAAAGGATTATCATAATAGGGTTTTTGAATCCCTATAGTCTTAATAGCCAGATGTTTTTGAGAGAGAAATGTGTTTTCTAAATTCCTTACAGTCATATAAGCAAGTAAAAATCCAGGGCTTGCGACGCCAGACCACACTAGTGGACAGAACTCAGAATGGGATATAAAGGAGCCCCCATGCAGCTAGGAAGGAAGTGAGGACGCTTCTGTGTTGGTGGAGACAGAGACCCAGGTAAAGGAAGAGATGGAGTGATGAAGTCAGGCTCAGTGTTCCAAATATGTTGATGGAATTGCTGGGGTGTGACTCCTATCAAAGCATTAAATAGGTATAAATGAATTCAAAACACTGGGGATAGTGGTCCATTGTCCCAGTGAACAAGGCACACAGTCTATCCCAGTGTCCATCAATCCATCATGATACAGGAGTGATATAGCTGCCTGGCTGGGAGAGGTGTTTAAATATGCACTGTCCAATATGGTAGTCACTAACCACATGTGGCTTTTTTTTTTTTTAATAAATTTCTTTCTTTATTTATTTATGGCTGCATTGGGTCTTCGTTGCTGCACACGGGCTTTCTCTAGTTGTGGCAAGCGGGGGTTACTTTTCGTTGTGGGGCACCGGCTTCTCACTGCGGTGGCTTCTCTTATTATGGAGCACAGGCTCTAAGCGTGCAGGCTTCAGTAGTTGTGGCACGTGGGCTCAGTAGTTGTTGCTCGCGGGCTCTAGAGTGCAGGCTCAGTAGTTGTGGTGCACAGGCTTAGTTGCTCCACAGCATGTGGGATCTTCCCAGACCAGGGATCAAACCCATGTCCCCTGCATTGGCAGGTGGATTCTTAACCACTGCGCCACCAAGGAAGTCCCACATGCGGCTTTTAAACAATTAAAATTAGGCTAGACTAATCCAGGCTACAATTGTAAAATACATACTGTGTTTTCAATACTTAGTAAGAAAATATGAAGTAAAATATCTCATTGTTAATCTTTTATATTGATTACTGTTGGTTTTATAGTATTTTATATCTATTGGAAAAAAGAAATATATTATTTAAATTAACTTTACCTTTCTTTTTAGTTTTTCTTAGTGTAGCTACTAGAAAATTTTAAATAACATATGTAGTTCATATTTGTGGCTTACATTATTACTTTAGTGACAAGTGCCGATCTAGATAGATGACCCTGACTGAAGTATCCCTCCCACATGTGTTCCATGCGGGTCCATGAATTCCTTAGGATTGCCAAGGGCAGGGGGTTCAAGACTGAAGATGATGGCTGGGTCCATTAGCTGGGTCCAGAGCAGCAAAAGCAGCCTCACAATCCAAAGGTCACAATGAGACTCTTAGATCTCCACTGAATTCAACAAGTACAGAGACTGATATGCAGAGGTAAGCAGGCAGAGTCTACCAGAGACCAGCATGGATCCTGTATGTCTAGATCTCCTTGCTGTCATGAGATTTCATAAGCTAAGCTTTCATCCCCTCTCTGTCATGAGATTACATAAGCTAACTTACTAACTAGTAGCAATAATGTTACTGGGGTCTTGACCAAACTAGAGCAATAACTCTGCTTTTAAATTCTTTTGCATACATAAAATTCAAATGTAAATGTCTCTTCTAAGAGAAATAACCTCAATTTTATTTTAACTTACAGCTGTTAGTAGGTGCCTTTTATTTGAATTGTATCAATTTCTCTGATACTTAATTTTTTTCTTAATATCAGAATAGTAACCTCAGAGTTTTGGCAAAAGTTCTCTTTTAAGTGATATTTCATCATTGGCATCTGGAGATATAATAGCCTTCTAAGAGAAAACATTATGTTGTCTTCTGATTTATATTCATAAATTTGGGTAAATTCTATAATCACTAAATTTATCTTAGAATTCTTGTTTAAAATTTTGTTCTTTATTATAACTGAAAATAATATTTAAAGATATGAGAATCATTTCATGATTACACATTAATGAACTAGTATAATATCTGTGGCCAAATTTCAAGTATTGATTTGCATATGGATGATTTCCACATACATATTAATCATTTTATTACTAGAAATATCTTTATCTTTAAAAGAGTGATTTCTTCTATATCCTACAAATATCAAATTTGTATCTTTGTACATTTTTTTTTTAAGAATGTGTTTTACTTTTTTTTTGTTTAATAATGAAGCTGCTTTTATTTCTTTTTTTTTTTTTAATTTTAGGGAAGGCTCTTTTATTTATTTATTTATTTTTATATTTATTTTTGGCTGTGTTGGGTCTTCGTTTCTGTGCGAGGGCTTTCTCTAGTTGCGGCAAGCGGGGGCCACTCTTCATCGCGGTCCGCGGGCCTCTCACTATTGCGGCCTCTCTCGTTGGGGAGCACAGGCTCCAGATGCGCAGGCTCAGTAGCTGTGGCTCACGGGCCTAGTTGCTCCGCGACATGTGGGATCTTCCCAGACCAGGGCTCGAACCCGTGTCCCCTGTATTAGCAGGCAGATTCTCAACCACTGAGCCACCAGGGAAGCCCTCTTTGTACATTTTTAAATTATCTGATAGAGAGGCAGTTAATAGGCATTACTTAAGATAAAACATAGTTTTATTCTTTTACCTATTGAGGAAGGACATGATCTCTGAGCCTCGTTTTTGAATTACAATACTATTATTTTACACCCAAATATATTGAAGAAGTATTAAAAAAAATTAAGTATATTTTAGGTACCACCAACGGTGCTTTTGTCATGTAAATTTTCAAATTGATATCTGAACCAAAATAATGAAAATGACTCTGGGTAAAAGTTCATACATTTAATAAAGAAACCAAGTACCAGAGATGGCAG